>NC_050576.1:188706233-189027733 GCF_011100635.1 Trichosurus vulpecula
CCCTGTTGCTGGGAGTATGCTCTCCCCTCTACCACTTCTGAACCTGGGGAGAGTGGGCTACACTACAAATGCTACAAAGCATCTGCCACGCTAAGCTAATTTCCTTTTTACAATTAAAAGATTTTGAACTTATCAATTAATTTTCTCTCCTTTCCACCTAACTTGTCAAATGGAAAACATCCTTTTAACGAATGGTGTACTCAAGCAAAACAAATCCCCACATTGGCCATATCCAAAAATATGTGTCTCATTCTACAATGAGAGCATAACACCTCTGTGAGGAGGTAGGTAGTAGCATGATTCATTTTTGTGCCTCTGGAATAGTTGCTCATTGCACTGATCAGAGTTCTTAAGTCTTTCATAATTGTTTGTCTTTAGTGTTGTTATTATATAAACTGTTCTCCTGTTTCTGCTCACTTTTCTCTGCATCAGTTTCTATGTCTTCCCAAATTTCTCTGAAATCATCCCAATATTTCTTATAGCAAAGAGTGTTTCATTGAATTCCTATACCATGATTTCTTTAACCATCCTCCAACTGATGAGGACCCCCTTAATTTCCAATTCTTTGCTACCACAAAAAGCACTGCCATATATATCTGTGTACATGAGTCTTTTCCCTCTTTCTTTGAACTCTTTGGGCTATAGCACTGGTAATGTTATCACTAGGTCAAAGGGCATACACAGTTTAGTAACTTTTTAAACAAAATTCCAAATTGCTTTCCAGAATATCTGTATCAATTCACAGCTTCCCTAAAAATGCATTAATGGGCCCATTATCCCCAAGCCCTCTAACATTTGTCATTTTTCTTGTCAACTTTGCTAATCTGATGGGTGTGAAATGGAACCTAAAAGTTCGATTCCAACAGTGGCATAGCCGATGGAGAGAGTCAATCCATTGCCTGCAATGATTCAATGTCTTGACTACACCGTGGGTTCACTGCTGTGCTGGGTCAAGCAGGTTAATCCTCAGGAATGTGTTGGTGCCTCACTAGGCTCAGCTGCTGGCAAACTCTGGTATAGAATCCAGTTCCTGGACCCCTGGTGGCTCTTTAGAGATTTTGAAGCCCACAAGATCATAGCTGTCTTCCATACTTCTTCACCTAAGAACAAGAAAGCACACACAGATATATTGAACATTTATTCAGCATTCACTGTGTACCAGGGCATTATACAAAGAGACAAAGAACAGAGGTTCATATATTCATGGTTGCATATTAGTCAGCCCAACTGGGAAGGGCCTAAGACATTCCTTGCAGGTTGAATATCCGTAAGGTTGTTTTCCTAGTTTCCTGGTTATGGAGCTAGACTGGAAACAGGGCTCATGGGGTCTCCTAGGAAGCCTGCCTGGCACATGCTGCCTCCTGTCTTTCTCATGGCAAATTATTACCTCAGCTAGCATGGTGTACCTGCAATTGGCAGTTGCTGTTGGTAGTAGTTGGGGAAGAAGGGTGGACTAGAAGCAGAGCAGGTAGTGGGGAAATGATGTTATTTCAAGGGCTCTTGGGCTTACTTCTCAGTTGGTGACAATTAGTTGGCATTTAGAACAATGATTTTCTGCATATAAAAAGCAACAATGCTTTTTAATTCATTCATATGTAATTTATTTAAATCTATATAAGATGTTTGTTTAGATGACAAGATTCAATGTGTTATTTTTCTGTTGCAGTTATACGTACATATATATGTATATGTGTGCATATATATGTCTGAAAGGGGTTAATATGATTATCTTAGATCATCAGTGTATATTAGCCTGTCCAAAGGGTTTATTGTATTCACGTTTGTCCATCTGAATAAGAATTATTGTCTGAGGTAATCTGTATAGGAATGCAGACAAACATACTGCTCCCTCCAGACATACAACATAGCACACACTGCCATCCTGTAGACTAATATGCAGCCCCTGAGCACACTGACCTCTTAGGCAGATGGTATATACTGGTCCCCTCATATACAGGAATCTCCTGTAAAAACATAAAAACATAAAAAAAATTCCTCAGACACAAATTCACTAATTCTCCTTATATAGACATACTCTTATTCCTTCATATAAGTACACACTGACCCCCTAAGACACAAATATATAACGAGCCCACCAGACAAACCCGCACACACTGTTTTGCCCACTATATGACATACATGAGCATACAAAGCCCTTACGTAGACAGCCATGCATATTAGAGCCCTTTCTACGAGTGCCCAATGATTCTACCCCTCTACCCCTCTATAGACACATCTACACACACACACACACACACACACACACACACACACACACACACGCGCGCGCGCACACACGCACACACACACGCACACACACAGATACTCTCTAATATATACACATTTACCACCTGAAGTACAAGCATGCTGATGACATTAAATGGAAGCCAACACATAGTAAACACCTTAGAGAAACATATATAGACCATCTCAGGCAATCACACAAACATAGTGATGTATACTGACATCCTTATATGCACATACTAAACCTATCGGAAACATACACACACTTTGACCTGCTTATATAGACACATTGACTCCCTTAGACACTGATACTATAAGATAGACAATGGTCCCTTTACATAAACATTCATATAGTGAATCCTTCAGTTAAACACAAACTGACTGCGCCATAGACACACATAGACCCATTCAGACTGACACACATACCCTCTTTCACACACAAAAACACTGACCTTTTCATCCAGACAAAGACACTGAATCCTTCGCATACAACATTAGGTGCTTGCTGTTTGGACTCTGCTGTGCTAGGCATTGGGAGAGCAATGAAGTTTAGATAAGACCTGCTCTCTGTTCTCCCAGACAATCCAGGAGGAAGAGGAGGCACTAACACTGATAGCTATAAAATACACACTAAATGCATCAGATAATTAGAAAACAAAGTGCTACATAGGGCTTAGGCTTGGGGTTGGGGGTTGGGGAAGTTATTACTGACAGTGGTCAGGTTGATCAGTGAAACCTTTCTGGATTTAGGTTTCAAATAATGGGCAGACATTTAGTGTAATTAGTGTGTGTGTGTGTGTGTGTGTGTGTGTGTGCGCTATTCTAGACATAAGTGTTAATTCTGAAAAAGGTTCAGTTTGTATAATTCGTGTATCTGCTAGGTAGATTATTTCAATTCACTTCATATACAAGGACAGGCATATTAGATAAGGCTAGAAATATAGGCTAGTGTGAATTTACAGAAGACCTTTAATGCTAAGCAGAGCTATTTAAACTTGACTTTGAGCTGGCCTTCATATTAGACTTGTACTAGACTTTTCTCCAAATTAATTACTTTGTATATATTTTGGTTTTCTTTATACACGTGTAGCCTCACCTCAAGGGATATGTATAAGTTGGGTCTCCAGATGCCTGTTATCTCAGCTTCTAGAAGTGTTCTAAGGTGGGCTATAACTACTAATATAGTTATAATGTATATAACTAATATAATACCAATTACACAAGTATTTTATATAGTATATTAATAATATAATATTATTGTGTTTCATATAACATATTACATAATAAATAATATAACATATAAAATTATGTAATATAAATTATATAATAATATTAATGTAACATGTGTACTTCTCATTAACAGTCAACCAGTAGACACAGTTAACTCTTAGCAAGGGCATTTCCTAAGATGGCATAGTAAGAGTATAGTAAAAACATAGTAAGTAATTATAAAACATCCTCCCCTTAAATATAGAACATGCTCTGCCACAAATACATATGTGTCTATGGGAAATGTGAGCTCAAATTCAGAGTAAAATGATGAGGTATGCATATAAAATACTAGGGTAACACTGAGGGCAAAGGCAATTCATACCACTAGATACAGTAGGATCTCAAAAGACTTTATCTCCTTATGTTGTACTCACATAGCTTCCCTTAGGTACAGCATGTCGTACTAGCCAGGATGCTTAGCCAAAATCCTAGGGTCTGCTCCTTTCTACATCTCGACTCTTAGTTGCTAAGACTAGCTGTCTCTCGAGTCCAAACTTCATATGAGTTCATATTTATACGAAATTTTTTGTGATTCCCTCCGTTGCTAATACTCTCCCTCCCTAACTGCCTTTCACTAAATGACTGTTTATACTTTTTTTTTGGAGGGGGGAAGGCAGGGCAATTGGGGTTAAGTGACTTGGCCAAGGTCACACAGCTAGTAAGTGTGTCAAGTGTCTGAGGTCGAATTTGAACTCAGGTTCTCCTCACTCCAGGGCCGGTGCTCTACTCACTGTGCCACCTAGCTGCCCCTGTTTATACTTTTTATATTTTATCTGCATGAACTTATATATGTACTTTTCTTCCCAGATAGAATATAAACTCCTTGAGAGTAGTGATATTTCATTCCTTGTAACCTTAGCATCTAACACTGTGCCTAGGACATAGCCGGAGCTTATTAAACCCTTATTGATTGGCTTATCAGTGACAGGAGAGGGACTGAAGAAAGGGAAACCAAACAGGAAGTTATTATGATAGTGCAGGCAGGAGGTGATTAAAGTGAATCAGAGTGGTGTCCAGGTGAGCAAAAATAAAATGGTAAATATGAGAGGAAACTATCTATAAATAGTATCAATGGGACTTGAGAAATAATTAAATATTGGGAGAAAAAAAGTGGAAAGAGTAAAAGAAAATTCTAGTGATGAACCTGCGGTATTGTGAGGGCTGTGGTACCCTTAAGGGAATTAGGGAGGGTTTAGAGAAAGAGAGCATTTAGGGGTAAAAATCATGAGTTTTGTTTTGGGTGTGTTGAATTTGAGATCAACAGGGTCCAACAGATCCAACAGGAATTTGCGATGTGCTTATATACTCATGTATTATGTAAATGTACATAAATATATTTTTGTATCTATGCAAATATAATATATAATACAACAATAATAATAACAGTTAGCATTTAAATAGTGCTTTAAGGTTTGTGAAGCACTTTACAAGTATCATCTCATTTATCTGCACAATTACCCTAGGGAGTAGATGTTATCCTTATTTAACAGCTGAGGAAACTAGAAATTAAGTGACTTGCCAAAGGTCATGCAGCTAGTAAGTATCTGAGGGTAGATCTGAACTCAGGTCTTCCTGATTCCAGGTCCAATTTCCACTGGGCCACCTAATTGCCTATCTATTTATATGTGTGTACATATATGTGTGTATCCATACATATGTATATATACAGGGTCTCAGAAGTCTTGGTGCTGTGTATATACATGTATACATATATACATTATGTGAATTGTGATATGTGTGTATGTATTTTGAGAATCATCTGCAGAGAGATAATCAAACCTATGGAAATAGATAAGATCATTAAGAGAGACAGAATACACAGAGTAGAGAAGAAAAGAGACAGAGTAGAGCCTTACAGTGTACCTTCACTTAGAGAGGACAGAGGAGGGAGCAAGGGAGGGAAGGAGGGAGGAAGTGGGGGGGGGGGAGGAAGACATGAGGAGAGAGAGAGAGAGAGAGAGAGAGAGAGAGAGAGAGAGAGAGATAGAGAACCAGAAAAGAGAAATGTTACAGAAGCTAAAGAGGGAGAAAAGGTTTGATCAATCGTATAAAAAGTCACAATTATAATGAAGCCATCAGGAAAGGCCATTGGATTTAGCAGTTGAGAGATCACTGGTAACTAAGAAAGCAGAAGCCATGAATGCAGATGACTAGAAGTTTATACAAGAAATGGAGGAAAAATATTCTGTTATAGTATGAGGGGAAGTCAGAGTCAAACAAAATTTCTTTTAAAGGATAGGGAAGATGGGAGCTTATTTTTGAAAGGCACTAATAGATAGGAAGAGATTGAAGATTCAATTAAAAAAACCCACAGTGTAATCAACACCTAAGTGCTTACTAGGTGTTAGCTGGAGATACAAAGAAAAAAATGAAACATTCCACTATAGGGAGATGCAACATGGTAACATTCAGGTAGTTAAATACAAGGCAAGTTGGGGAGGAAGAACACTAACAGTGGGTGCCCAGGAAAAGCCTTTCCATCAGAAGTGGGACCTGAGCTAAACCCTGAAGGAAGCTAAAGATTCTAAGAGGTGGAACTCGGGAGGCTGTGCATTTTAAGCAGGGGAGAGCTTGAGCAAAGACCCAGAAGTGTGAGAAGGAATGTGGGGTCTGCAAATTGTGGAGGACATTACATGCCAGGCTGAGGAGTTTGCATTTTGTCCTTGAGGCAATGGGGAAACACTGAAGATTTTTGGGTAGGGAAGTTGACATAGTCAGACCCAACACTATTTCAATCACTGAGGGAAGGATGGATGGGGACGGCGAGAGAATGGAAGCAGGGAGACCAATGGGAGGCTATTACACTAGTCTGAATGAGAGATGATTAGGGCCTAAACTAGAGTGGTGGCCATGTAAGCATTGAAAAGAGAGTGAATGGGAGAAATATTGTGGAAGTAATTGCCTAGGCAACCGGTCAGATGTAGGAGGCTAGAGATAGGGAAGAATCAAGCATGACTTTGAAGTGCCAGACCTTTGTGACCGGAGGGCTTGTTATACCCTCAGAAAAACTGGGGAAATCTGGAGAAAGGCCTGGAAGATAATTAATTCTCTTTCTTACATTTTGCCTTTGAGATTCAGACAGGACATCCAGGTGGAGATATATTGCAGACAGCTGGCCAAGGACTGAAGTTCAGGAAAAAGATTAGGGTTGGATATCTTGTTTCATTTTATTTGCTATTATTTAAGTTTCTGCTACCAAACGCTATTAAGAGAACTTGCCTTCACATTTCCAAAGCATCATGAGCAGTATTCATTCAATACTGTGTGGATAGAATTCTTATGGTTTTACTGTAAGCTCACAATTTTCCTTTGCTATAGGAATTTTCCAATGTCCTAGGGCCATGTGATTATATACATAAACTTCCATATGTCTATATTTACTACATATATATTATATTGCATTTATTATAAATACACACATTTCCTTGTATTCCTAATAAATGGATTTTGGAAGATTCTGAAGTGAGTCCACTTTTACTTTTAATATCAGAAATCTGAATAAGTTATTTTCATAGGATCACAGAATTAGAGATGAAGAAACTGAGTCCTGGAGAGGTTCATTGACTTGCCCAAGGTCAGCTTTATTTCCAGTGCAACATGGCATCTAAACTATATGTTTATTGATTTTGCTTGACTATACTTATTTGTTACAAGGGAAAGGCATCTATGGGGGAGGATAAGTTAGTGGGTAGTGATAGAGATATTAAAAAAAAGTGAGGAAAGAAAGGAAAGAAAGAAGGAAGGGAAAGAGGGGGGAAGCAGTGATAGGGCTTGGGGTTGGGGTAGAGTAGCATTATTTATTAACAATTATGTACTGAGAGGCAGCAGTGTAGTGGCTAAAACCAGGCTCAGACTCAGGATGACCTGGATTCAAGTTCTACCTCTGACATCCTAGGGAAGTCACTCAGCCTCTCAATGTTACCAATTGGGGGAAGGGCTGAACAAATTTTCTTAGATGAATGTAATCAAATTTTATTGTACTGAAACGATGAAAATGAAAAATTCAGAGAAACTTGAGAAGACTTGTGTGAACTGATTAAGAATAAAATTAGTGAAACTAAGAGAATAGTTTATACCATGACAATAATAATGTAAGGAAAATAGCTTTTAAAGACATCAGAGATTTGATCAATGTTATGATTATTTACCATGTAGGGGATGAATTAGAGGCTAGTGATAGAGATATAAAATACCCATAGAAGGAAAAGAAAAATGAATTAATACAGTGATAGGAAGCCAGAGAAGGGTTGATGGACTAGAAGGACTGAGTGGATGAAAATGGGATAAACTCACCCACAAAACAAAAGAGGAAAGCCAATTGGACTAGAAAACAGAATCCAAAAATGTTGTTTACTAGAAACACATTTGAAACAAAGATTCACATAGAGGTAAAATGATTATGAAGAGAAAAATCTTGAGCTAAACTAAAAAATCAGGGTAGCAGTTAATAATTTCAGATAAGTCTACAATAAATATGGAAAAGATAAAAAGAAAATTGAGTAGGTAGATGGAATGACAGGACGATATGCTCAAAAGGAAAACTAGGTTTAGTAGGATAGTGGGAGAGGACAAAAGGTTATGATCAGAGAGGGGACTTGCAGTTTAAGATGATGGAGTTGCTACAATTTTTAGTGATGATGAAGTCTGAGGTAGCTGAGGTAATGTAGAAATAATGGTCATGGTAGTTGAAGAGAATGATGAACTGGGAGGCCAGGATGTTCTAAGAAATTTAAATGTGAATAATTAAGAAAGGCAAGTGAGATGGGGGTGGAGGGCAGTGGAGAAGTGGGGGTAGCTGGGAGGAGGGTGGGGTGGTATGTGCCTGTAATCTCTGGTACTAGCAGAAGCTGAGACTAGTGGACCACTTGACTTTAGGAGTTCTAAGCTACAGTAGGGCCAAAGTTGATCAGATTTCCAAATTAAGTCTAGCACTAATATGGTGAGTGCCCAGGAATAAAAGGTTACTAGGCTGCCTAAAGAGTAGTAACCATGTCCAGGTTGAGATAAGGACCCAGTCTCAAAAAATAAAATAATATAAAGAGAGTAAAGGATCAGGTAGGGGACAACAAGAAAGATCTAGGCCCCTACCCAATTTGTGTGTTGACATAAGGTTTAATAGATGCTGGTGCAAGTAGTTAGTGGTTGCATCAGTGACACCTGTCTCTTCACAGCGATTGTATCACCCGTGGGTGATGAGGCTGATCATTGGAAGGGCTGATTAGGTGTTAAGTTCACAATTGGCACTGGCAGAGTAGGTACCAACCAATATGGACAAGGGACCAACAAAATGGTAACTATAAGTGTCCTCCTCTCTCCTTGATGGCAGTGTTCCACCTTATGGCTGCTTTTTTCCTCCTCCACAGCTAATGTTGCTAAAGAAAATTCCTCAATTAAGCTGATTTCTCCTGCTAAAAAAATTATGGTAACCTCATCTGGAGGTTATGGGGAGGTTATGGTAACTTCATCTGCTGCTTTACAATCCTTCCATTCAACTGTTACAGTCTCATTCCTTACATTGAATGTTTCAATTTTTTTCTTCCTTCTTACATTCAATCAATGCTCCACACCCCACTCAGCATTCATAGTGGGGTGAGTCAATCTGATATAAGATCCTCCAGCATTCCTTCTGCTATTACTCAAAACTTCTTAACATCATCTCTCAACTTTTTAGCATTGTCGCCCACTCCCTTCTTGCCTCATTTTCCAGCACAGGCAATTCCTTTTCTAATGCCTTTGACTCCCTTTCTTCAAGACTCCTCAACTTGGCTCTTTCCTTCTCCGCTGGCCTCCTTTACATCTTAACTACATGGGCAGCTCTGTCTAGTTCTTAAAGAACTTTCTTCCCCATCCAGCTGCTGTTCTTTCTCCTTTTCTGAACTGCTAAATTTCTTGAAATAAGTTTTTGTTGATGTCTTTTTTATATCACTGTAATTTCCCCCAGTATTCCTCTTTCTTCCCCTCCCAGAGAGCTATCCCATAAGACAAACAAACTCTTTAAGAGAAAGAAGAGGAAATAATACAGTCCTATTTCTGCAAAGAGGTAGAATGGCAGTATCTTCTCATATTTATTCTTTCCAGCCATGCTTGTTCTCTATAATTTTCCAACATTAAATTTTGATTTTTTTTATGGTTGTTCTTACTGTGTACATCATTGCTATATATCTTGGATACAACCCTTATTAAAGAAATTTTATGTAAGGCCCCCAGCCCCCCTCCCTATCTTCTACCACTTCCCTTCTTATCCTAAGTGAATTTTGTTTGTGCAGAAGCTTAAATATCATGTAATAGAAACAAATTTCATGCACTACAAGTTATCTATTTTTATCTTTTTTATTTCCTCTCTCCCTTATTTGGTTAAGAATTTATCTCCAAACTGTGAAATATTTGGCTACTCTGATCGACACAATGATCCAAGACAGTTCCAAAAGACCCATGATGAAACATACTATCCACTTCCAGAGAGAGAAATGATGAACTCTAAATGCAGATTGAAAAGTACTTAAAAAGAAACAACTTTATTTTTCCCCCTTGTTTTGTTTGTGTTTGCAACATGACAAATATGGAAATATGTTTTGTGTGATTTCACATGTATAATCTATACCCAATTGTTTGCCTTTTCAAGAAGGAGGGAGGAGTGGGAGGGAGAGAGTATTTGAAACTCAAAAATTAAAAAAATGTTGTTAATTTTTTTACATGTAATTGGGAAATATGAAATAAGTTTAATGAAATTAATAAAAATACATCTAAAAAATTAAAAAAGAATACATCTACTATCCATAGCTATTGGAGTCATAAGATTTTCTCCTCTTCTTTTTTTTTGTGGTATGCCTTTAATACTAAGGTCACACATTCATTTAGAAGGTTTCGTGAAAGATAGTAAAAGTTACTAGTCTAAGAGTAATTTTTTGCCAGACTGCTCTCCAATTTTCCCTGAAGTTGTTTTTTTTTTAATTATATAGGGAGTTCTTTCTTAAGTAATTTATATTGTCTAGTTTACTGATCCCTGGATTACTGAGTTCCATTGCTTCTGATTCTCCTTTGTCAAAATCTGTTCCATTGATCTACCTCTCTAGTTTTAACACATACCAGATGGTTGCTGTTTTATAATATAATTTGAGGTCTGGAAGTGCTAGTCCTTTTTTATCTCTCTCTCTCCATTATTTTCCTTGATATTCTAGATTTTTATTTAATGATATAGTATTAGAACTCTAAATTAACTTTGGTAGTATTATAGTTTCTATTATATTTTCATGGCCCAGCCATAAGCACTGAATATCCCTTCAGCTATTTAAGTTGTTCTTTATTTCTCTAAGAAGCACTTTGTAATTGAATCTAAACAAGTCTTTTGTATGTTTTCATATACTGATCCCCAGATGCCTTATACACTTTGGAGTTATTTGGAATGGAATTTCCCTTTATATCATTGCCACTTAGATTTTGTTATTATTATATGGAAATACTGTTGAATTTTAAGTTTATTTTGTAGCCTGAAACTTTGCTGAAGCTATTACCTAATTAACATCTTTTCTGATTTCCTAGGATTTTCTAAGTAAACCATATTCACAAAGAGGGATAGTTTTATTCCTCTACCTTACTTTGTGCCTTTAATTTCTTTCTCTTGTTTTATTGCTATTGCTAGTATTTCCAGGAGTATAAATAATAGTGGTAGAGTGGCATTCTTGCTTTATATCTCTATTTATTGGAAAAGGTTCTAATGTGCCTGTATTGTATATGATGCTGCTTTTGGCTTTAGGTAATTTTTTTTAATATTAAAAAAGGTCCCTCTATGTCTATACTTTGTATGTTTTTTTTAAAGCGTTAATAAGTGTTGTACTTTGTCAAAGGCTTTTTCTTAATCTATTGAGATAATCATATGATTGGAGTGTTTTTGCTTTTAATATGATTAATTATGTTTATTATTTTCTTAATGTTGAACCATCATTACATCCCTGTTTTGTGTCTGACTTCGTCATGATGAACAATTTTTTGGACAAATATTTGTAGGCATTTGGACAAGATTTTATTTAATGTTTCTGAATTGGTATTCATTAATGATGTTAGTCTACAGTTCTCTTTTGGTGCCTTGTTCTTCCCTGGTTCAGGTATTAGGAATATATTTGTCTCACAAAAGGAATCTGGTAGAATGTTTTCTTTACCAGTTTTTGAGAATAATTTGTCTAGTGTTGTTACTAATTATTTTTAAAAGATTGACAGAATTATCCTTTGAATCCATCAAAACCAGAAGGTTTCTACACTGCCCTCCCCCACCCCCATCCTCATCCCTTTTGATAGTTCCTTAGAAGCTAGTTTTCTGAGATTGGATTTTTAAGATCTTTTTATTATTTAAGATGAAATAGTGGGTCTTCTCTTGGTTTGGATTTTTGTATTTTGAAGGTGTTCCTCTATTTCTTTGTGTCCTCAGTTTTGGTGGCAAATAACTATGCATAACAAGTTCTGATTTTTAAAAAAAATTCTGGTTTTGTTGTGATTTCACCTCATTCTTTTTTCTCCTTCATTTGATCTTCTGCTCTCTTTTTAAAAATCAGATTGGCTAAATGTTTGTTAATTTTATTATTCTTTTCAAAGAATGGGTTTTTAGTTTTATTTATCATTTATAAAGTATTTTTATTACCAGTTTGTCTAATTCTTTTCTAATTTTTAAAATATTTCTTTTATGAATATTTTAGATTTGTTTATTTTTTTGTTTTCTAATTTTTAAAAATGCTTATCAGTTCCTTAATCCTTTCTTTTTCTATTTTCTTAATGTATGGTTTTGGATATAATTTTTCCAGAGGACTACTTCAGCTACATCTCAGAAATTTTGATATTTCTATTTGATATCCAGTAGAAATATTTGATATGTTTCATCATTGCTACTTTCATATAATTATTGTTCCTACAATTTGTTTTTTGACTCACTCAATATTTAGCATTTCTTTGTTAAGTCTCCATTTGATCTATCTTTAACAAAAGACTTTGTGCTTTCTGAATTAATTACTATTTTTATTTTGATACATTCTGTAAAGGATGTGCATATGATTTCTGCCTTTTTTACATTTGTTTGCAATAATTGTGTCCTAATATATGGTCATTTTTTGTAAAAGTTCCACATGATGTTTAGAAATATATGTATTTTTTTAACAGATTAGAAGATATCATGTCTTTTAGCTTGTTTCTCCAGCAACTGGTTCAATTCTGTATTTTTCTTTTTGTTTATTTGTTAGATTTATCTAAAACTGAGACATTAAAATATCTAGCCACTAGTGTGTTACTGTCCATATATTCTTGTAATTCAGTTAATTTTTCTTTTATTGATTTAGATGCTAAGGAATTTGGGGCATATAAGCTTAATACTGATAATGGTTTGCTGTCTATACTTCCTTTCAGCATTAAGTAGTTTCCTTGTTTATCTCTTTATGTTGTAAATTTGTGTTTTTGCTTTGTCTGAGAGTTTGATTACAACTCTTGCTTTTTTAGATAGACCTGATACATAATAAATCTTATTCTAGCTTTTCATTTTTATTATTCTGCTATGTCTTTGCTTTTTGGTTGTGTGTTTCTTGTAAGTAACAGATTGTGGGGTTTTGTTGTCTTATCCAATTTATAATCAGATATCATGGGAGTAATGAACATCTAGAAAAGTGGGAGGGCATGGACCCAGAGAGATTTCATGGGAAGTGGAAAAAAATGATCATGGGGGAGGCAAAGGATAGTAATGAACTAAACAATAAGAGATATAAGAAAATTCCTACTAAGAGCCATTACTTCGATCCTATCACCTGCAGGAATTGCTAATTCTTAGTAAGGCACAACAGAAAAAGGGGAATATGGGGCAAGAGCTATAAGGCAGCAACAACAACAACAAAAAAAGAACTATTTAGAAGAGAGAACCCAAAATGGGTACCTAATTTCCAGAGGAATACTGAGACTTAAGAAAGTTTAAATAAGGATAATGAATCAAAGAATATTGATAGAATAGACAGAAAGGGAAAGTAAATAATGAGGAGAATAAGGGAAACAATTTTTTTTAAGAAAAAAATACATGTAAGAAAATTTTACAAAACTAGTGAAGAAAACAATTGGAAGGGGAGGAAAGGAAAAGGATTTTATTTGACTACTTAACTGGGAGGAAAAAAGAGGGAAAGAATTAAGTAACTAGATAAAAGGAAGAAAGAAGTTAAGCAAAATTCTAAAAAAAAAAAAAAAAGGGGAAAGGTACCAAATAGGAAGCAGGGAGATGGAGACTGGAAAGGGAGATAAAAGCCTGTGAGTATAGGGTTGCCTTAAAATAAACTAAGCTAAAATACGTGGAGACAAAATACTGTCTTTATAAAGAGGGGGAAAAATTGTAATGGGGTGGGGGGGGAGGGGAATGGCATTAGAAGCAAATAGAGAAAAATATAAACCTAACCCTCAAAACTTTAAATGTGAATGGATCAAACAATCTGATAAATAAAAACTGACAAATTGTGTAAGAAAACAATATTCCACGATCCCTCCTTATTCTAATGTAATCTCCTTAAGGACAGGAACAGTCTTGCTTTTGTACCTGAATTTCCTGCTCTTAGCAGTACCTGGCATGTATTCTTTAATATTTGCTTTTCATTAATTCATTGAACTCAGAAATATAGGACTGGAGCTCCTCTGACAGGACTGCGTTGGAGATAGATATTTGGGAATCACTAACGTATAGGTCCTTGTTGAAACCCTGAATACTGAGGGCAAGTGTAAAGAATTAAAGAGCACATGATCAGGCTTTAGGGAAAGTGACTAGTTATGCAGTTATCCTATGGGACAAGGAAGAAGAGAAAGGGAAGTCAATAAATAAAAATGTTTCATTGAACTTAGAGCTAAAAAAGGGCCTCAAAGACAATCTAGCGTAAATCCCTTCATTTTACTAATGAAAAAACTAAAACTCAGAGGGGAACAAGTGATTTAGTACATGGAATTAGAGCTGGAAGGAACCTTTAAGATCATCTCCTAATTTTTAGATAAGAAAAGTGGGGGTCTAGAAGTTAGGTGACTCGTCAGAGCTGCAATTTTTACTCAGGTTTGCTGGCTCTGAATCCAGTGCTCTTCATCCTTCCAACTTTTCTAGAGGACAGAGAGTGCTGTACTGCTGTACTGTAACTACCCAGACTAGGAGTGAAGAAACCCCAAGTCTACTCCCAAACCACTCCCTTGTTCTTTCTTCTCAAAGGACTGTATTTATGTACTCAACTTAAGATTATATCTTGAATTTTGCAAATTTGAATTTGTTTTACAATAGTTCTTTAGTTGTTTTGCCTTTATTACATTGAGATCTTTCTCAGAATAAGGACCTTATTCCCTTAAATCCTATGAGTTTCTCTCAAACCCTTCTCTTCTTTCACTCTTGCCCACTGCGTGGGGCTCAATAAATACTGGAATCATTTGTTTTTTAGCCTAGTGCAAAACCACTCAAGATTCGTTTCATCTTCAATCTTTATTGGTCTCTTTTTGGAACATGTGAAGAAGAATAAAGACAGAATTATCAGATGGAAGTTTTTCTGCCAATAGAATCAAGCCTGGAAGTGTGTTTAGGCTGAATCATTCAAACCTGGAAGAAAGCAGGAGAAGTGTCACCAGTGACTATTGCATCAAGGCAAATGCACCCTATGTCTCCTTCCCTTGCTCACATCACACCCTCTCCCACTTTCAAGCTGTCCTTCCCACACCCAAGGTCATCCTTCCCTCACCTCTCAGTTGAGTCCTTCTCTTATCTGTTGAGCCCACCTAGTGCTGTTCTTTCTATTCCCTCCCAATTCTCTAATGTTGTCCAGCTAAAGAGTTTGAACTTGTCTCAGTGGCTGCATCTCCATATTTGCATCCTCCCTCCTCCATCAGATGGAGTGTAGGGATTGTATGTCATTTCTCTAGAACACTCTCATAGATTCAGGGATTTACAGTTGAAAGGAACCACAGAAAACACAGACCAGAAGCACTTGGTCTCCAGGAGATGCTGAGACATGGATAGAGAAAGTGTGTACCTTTTGGATTTTATTGGGGCAGAGGGTGAGGCATTGTTGAGATAGGACAAACAAGTGGCCATGACATAACCCAATGCTAAAAGAACAAAATCCTCAATGGAGGACTTATGGAAGAATATTATAAGGCATGGGTTAGTGGAAGGAGTACAAAATCCTAGCAAAGAAGGCTCTTTCCAAGTGTTGCCATATATGGATAATAATCCCCTGCTGAATTTGCCTTACTGATGCAGTTTGGGAGGAGGAAAAGAGGAAGGGAAGAGGAAGTAGGATGCAGATCCCTTCATCATTGATTTACAGAGGGATGGGATCTATGTAGTCATTAAGTCCAAACCCCTTATTTTATAGATGAGGAAACTGAGGCACAGAACGGGTGAGCATTTGAATTCAGGTCTCCCTGATGCCAAGTCCAATGCTCTACTCACTACTCCATGTTGCTTCTAGTTAAGGGAGACCCTAGAAAACAATTCCTTTCCCACCTTAGGACAAAATCAACCATGCCAGTGCCAATTCCTTCATTCTCTTATTCTTAGGATCCTCAGATGGGAAGGAGTCTTTAAACAGAGAGCTGCAAAGGAAATAACCCAGAGATCAGGGTAAGTATTCCTTCCTTCCTTCCTTCTTTCCCTCTTTCCCTCCCTCCCTGCCTCCCTCCCTTCCTTCCTTCCTTCCTTCCCTCCTTCCTTCAGCAGGGCTTTATTTACTGAACACCTGCTATTTCTGTGAGAGACAAAAGGGAAGGCAGGGACTGTTTCACTTTGACTTGGTGTCCCAATGCTCAGCCAGGTTCTGAATAAACACTTATACAGTGATTGATTGACATCTGTCCTTAAGAAGTTTACAGAGAGATAAAAAGAAGTACTACATGTGTGATCTTAATCAAATCATCTTTGAGCCTCAGTCCTTTACCTGGTTATAAACTTCTGTTATCATTCTATCTTTATGCTTTACAACTCCTGGCTTTGTTCATTCTTTACGACCTCATTATGACCCTTATTTCCTTTACCTCTCAGGTTTTTTTTAACATATTAATTTTTGATTGAATTTTGAGATGTTGGGGTGGAAAATAAGGTGAATGTGTACATTTAGCATGGCCTTGGGCAGGAAGGACAGACACAGGTGACTAACAGGTGAAGAAGCCCTTGGCTCCTCCTCCACCCCTCCAGGCTGACTCACGAATTGTTCCACGCTCATGAAATACTTTTAGCAGTATGTTGGCAGCCTTGCAGCACCTTCAGTTTCTCCTCTCAGGATAAGCAACAATTCACCATTTTCTTTCAGTTCCTTTCACATACAACTGGGGGTATGTTGGCCAGTTGGAGTAAGCTTTTAGTCTTTGCTGCACTTCTTTATCCTCCAGTATGTCAATGTCTCAAAATCAACATCCCTCAGTTCTTTCCCAGATCCCCTCCAGTGACTACTTTATCCTTCCTTACCTGTCTCCCACCCACTTGTGAACCAACTCTATACTAATCTCCACCTTTGAAACCCTTGTACCTTTGTCCTATTCCTGCACATGATCATGCCTTGCCTTGGATTACTCCCACCAACTGCCTCCTTGCTTACTGGGGCTACTGCAAATGTATCTTAGCTGAACCCTCACCGCTACAAGGCAAACATTCTGTTGCTCCCTAATTGATTCACCACCCCACTCTCCACAGCAGCTATTCATAATCTTCTGGTCTCTCCCCAATCCTTTTATGGCACACCCTCCCCACTCTCCCAGCTGAGGACTTTACTCAATTCTTCACTATAAGAATTCAAGCCATTTACAAAGAGCTCTCCCTTCTTCTATCCTTCCCTTTTTACGACACTCAATTCCTTTATTTCTCTCCTTCTTCTGGTCTCAGATGATGATGATGAGGCTTTTCTCTTGCTAAGGCAAACCCCTCCACTTGTGCCTGTGATTTCAGCCTCCTCCTGACTTCTCCAGCATTTTACTCCTATTATCATCTCCATTCTGTCTTATCTTCAGTCTTTTATAATTAGGGCCTCTCCTCTCATTCTCTTCTCAGCCCCCTATACAATCTGGCTTCTGAGGTCATCATTCAACTAAAACTGTCCTCTCCAATGTTACCAATAATCTCTTAATTGCCAGAAATAATGGGCTTTACTCACTCTTCATACTTCTTGAGCTTTCTTGCAGCATTTGGCCCTATTGCCTATCCTTGCTTCCTGGCTACTGTCTCCTCTTTGAGTTTTTGTGACACTTCTTTCTCCTTATTCTCCTAGCCATCTGATTGCTTCTTCTCAGTCTTCTTCTCACTTATCATCTGTGTATCTGTGAGTGTTCCCCAAGGCTGTGTCCTGGGCCCCCTTCTCTTTTTGCTTTGGGTTATCTCATTTGGTAATCTTATCAGTGCCCAGTATCAATTCTGTGCACGTGATTGCCACGTATGTACATTCAGCCCTAATCTGTCTGCTGGTCTAGAGTCAGGAATCTCCAAATGCCTCTCCATCACTGTCTCTGTCTCTGTCTCTCTGTCTCTCTCTCTCTCTCTCTCTTTTTGGGGAGGAGCAATCAGGTTTAAGTGACTTGCCCAACGTTACACAGCTAGTAAGTGGTCTGAGACCAAATTAGAACTCCAGTCCTCCTTTATCCACTGTGCCACCTAGCTGCTCCACCAGTTGCCTCTTAAACACATCAATCTGGATGTCTCATCTGCAACTCAAACTCCACGTGTCCTAGACAGAACTCATTATTGGCCTTCCCACCCCCACCCCAAGCCCTCTCCCTTATAAACTATTCTATTGCTGTCAAGGAGACCACCATCTTTATAGCTACACAAACTTACAACTTCAGTTTCATCCTAACTCTTCACTCTTACCTCACATATCTAATCTAAAGCTAAGTCTTGTCATTTCTACCTTTATAGCATCACTTGAGTATATATGTGTATATATATGTGTGTGTGTGTGTGTGTGTATACATGTATATATATATATATATATATATATATATACATGTATCCCCCTTTCCATTCATGGAACCATAATCCTAGCTCAGGCTATCATTACCTCTTGCCTGGCATTAGTTTTCCTCAAATCTCCCCTCCTCAAGTCTCTCCTCTTTCCTATCTACCCTCCATTAAGCTGCCAAAGTCATCTACCTTAAAAAAATGTGAATGGGGCAGCTAGGTGGTACAGTAAGTAGAGCACCGGCCCTGGAGTGAGGAGGACCTGAGTTCAAATCTGACCTCAGACACTTGACACTAGCTGTGTGACCTTGGGCAAATCACTTAACCCCAACTGCCCAGCCTTCCCCCCCCTCCAAAAAAACTCCCAAAACCAAAAAAGTGTGAATATGACCATCTGTGTCTCCCTGCTACCTCTAGAATAAAATATAAAGTTCTATTCCACATTTAAAGCTTTTCATAATCTGACCCCTTCTTGTATCTCTCAAAAGAGAGAATCTAGTCTTACAACCTTATTTCCTTCCACACATTCTAAGATCCAGCTACACTAACTGGCAATTCCTCCATGTGGCAGTTACTCCCTCCCTTCTCTTTGTGCCTTTATACTGATTGGTGTCTACTCCTCATGCCTGGAATGCTCTGCCCCCTCACCTCTGCCTCTTAGTTTCCCTGGCTTCCTTAGGACTCAGCTCAAATCTCACTTTCTGCAGGAAACTTTTTCCAGGGTTACCCAGCACCTCCTGCCCTTGCCCCCAAGCTACGAATATCTTCCCCCTGCCTTTTTTTTAACCTTATACCTATCTTGTAGGTACCTAGTCTCCACCATTAGATGTAGGATCTTTGAAGGCAGGGATTTGTCCTCTTTTTGTTTTCTGCCTTTCTTTGTATTCCTAGCACTTAGCTCAGTACCTGGTAAGTAGTAAATGCTTATTGACTGTGTCCTGATTCCCTTATCAGACTGGAAACTCCCTGAAGACAGATTGCTTCTCCTCAACAGGCTAAAAGTTCCTTATAGGCTAGGGCTGTGTCCTGTCCTTCCTCTGTGTCTCTTTCCAGTGCCCAGCAGCAAGTTATACCAAAGGAAAGGCAGACAAAATATGCTTGTTGCCTGACTGACAGAATGTAAAATAAGCAGTTGGGTTAAATGATCTCTGAGATCCCTGCTAGATCTAAATCTATAATCCTATGAATTCTAAAGTTCTTCTGAATTCTAAATCAGATGATGCTATAAGACTTCTTAGATGAGTTTCTCCATTCTTGGAAGCTCTGACACAAAACTCCTTCCAAGCCATCATTACTCCATTATAGAATCATAGACCCCTAGAGACCACTTAGGCCAACAATCTCATTTTACAGATTAGTAAACTGAGATTTCAAGAAGTGGTAGATTATTCAAGGTCCTTAAGGTAATAAGTGGCAGAGCCAAGATTCAAACTTTGAACCTATGACTCCAACTCCATTGTGCTACATGGCCTGCTTGGCCTGGCTCTTTGAGGTTTCCTAAATGAGAGCCTCTTTGAGCTCCCAGTAAGTTGAATGTCCATTTCAAGAACGAGTCAGTCAACATTTATTATTAGCAAATGTTCCAGGAATTATGCTAGGTGCTATAGTTGTAAAAGGAGGCAAAAACTGTCCCTGATCTCAAGGAGCAGCTTCGGCCCAGGGATTAGGGGGTAGTGAAGGTAGAAATTTGATCATAATGACTCTCTGTGTTTCCAATCACACCCAGGAATCTCCCATCTTTTATTCTTTCTTTTCTACATGAGATTGACCTCACCTCCAGTTTTCTGTATTATTTAGGTCCCAGTTGGCTTGGTTCATTAGTCCCGTACTGTCAGCTTTTCTCTCAGTGATGTTATGTCTCCAACTGGCAAGACAAAGATCAGAGACTGGATGAAACTGAGTTTGCAGTTTAGAAAGGAGGTGATGACTTTAGTCCAGTAGCTTTCAAGGCCTTTCAATCCCTAATATCTCTGTCTCACTCACTCACAGACTTATACCCCGCTTCACCCAACCAATTCCTTAATTCATTTTTCAATGGTTATTACTACACAAATGTTCAGGGCCCCCAAAGAGGGCACCCTCAATTACATCAAGACTAGTCTTGAGGGGCAGCTAGGTGGCACAGTGAGTAGAGCACCAGTCCTGGAGTCAGGAGAACCTGATTTCAAATCTGGCCTCAGACACTTGACACACTTACTAGCTGTGTGACCTTGGGCAAGTCACTTAACCCCAATTGCCCTGCCTTCCCCCCTAAAAAAAATAACCAGTCTTGAAGAGTGATAAAGACCAATCTTGAAGAGTGATAAGGAATAATAGAACATAATAAGGAATAATAGGAATCATAAGGATAAGTGAGAATAGATGTTGATTTATCCTCTTCCCAAAGTATGCTGCCATTACAGAATTTCACAGTGCTGCACCTCATATTGCCTCAGCATCCTTCTCCTTCCTGACATGTGTCTGAAAAGTCCTGAGGGTCCAATATATTCTCCCTTTAAAAATGCTGATGTAGATTCAGTATTGAAAAATCAACCTGGTACAACCCTGAAACTGGACTATTTCACTTAATCAGAGCTATAACTAGAGGGAAGTGGATAGGGTTCTTCTCCACTGACTCCACAGGACCACTGACAACACTCTGAACTCTAAGGGCAAGACCAGTCCAACCTGACACAAGGGGCTGAAAAGGGTGGAGATAACAGGGTTGGGAGCTGAAAGGTGAGGGAGAGAGATAACTCCAGGAGGAAATGAGGATGCTAGGAGAGAGGGACTGGGCTGACAAGATGTTGGAAGGAAAGGGAAAGTACTGGGGTTAGAGGGAAAGAGAGAATTTAGAACTCAAATTAAAAAAAAATTAATGTTAAAATTTTTAAAAAGAAAAAAGAAATTACCAAACACTTAAAAAAAAAAGAAAGAAAGAGAGAAGAGGAACCAGGAGATGGTAGGGAAAAAGGATAGACTGAGGGAAAAACTGAGATGGAAGAGCAAGGGTTTAGAGGACCCTGGGAAAGAGATGAGAAATAACTTACTTGTTCTTCTTCCCCTTCTGGGACAGCAGCCAGTTAACAAAGTCCTGTTGCATGATCTTATCCATGGTGATGCTGTAGTCACTGATGAAGGTACCCTCAGCATAGCGCTGTCCTCGAGCCCAAGGGCCACCGACTTTGGGGTGAGGCCTAGAAAGGGAGAAGAGGAAGGAAGAAAAGGCCACTCAGTGGGGGAGAGAGGTAAGGAAGGATGCAAAATAGAATAGAGAGAGGATCAGGAAGAGAAGAAGAGGGAACAGATCAGGGGAAGGAATAGAAGAAGAGAAGATGAGAGAAGAAGAAAGGACAGGGGAAGGTATGGAAGGAAGGAAAGGGAGGTCAATAACAATCAGGAGAAAAAATATTTACAACAACTCAGGAAGATCCATTAAAAACAAACCGAGCTCATTTTTTACTGGATATGTGTTTTCATGGCCCAAACACCCTGCAAGAGGTATAATGATATTGATAGAGCTTCATTCTCAACCCAGGGACTTCTCTCAATATATGGCTTTGATTCCAGTGGGAGCTGAGAGATAGGCAGGAAGAATTAGAAGTAAGTGGGGCCTGTCATATAGGCTCCCCTCTTCCCCTCATGTTGAATCACTCCTCTGGTTCCCTCGTGTTTCAACTGGGGGCTATAAGGAGTTGCTATATAATCTCAGAAAGAAGAATGTCCCTCAGCAAGGAGCCAGAGTATAAATCCAACTCCACTGGAGGTACCCCAATTGAGTAAGTCAGGGATTTTCCTGATCACCTCTGCTACACTTCTATTACCTCTCTTGCCCTACTCAGGTCCTTGATGCACAGTCATAATGACACAGTCCATATAGACTTTCCACCCCCCCCCCCAAAAAAAAAGTCCTATAGTTTATCTCCTTGCCTCTAGGAAGGCAACTCACCTCCTTAACCCATCCAAGAAACAGAAAATAGATGTTAGCTAAAGTTCTCCAAGAAGGGATATTCCAGTTTTGCTCAGTCAGGTGAGACTACCAGACAGTTCCTCCAAATGTCAATTCTCAATCTCCCTACCTGCAGCCTAAACCCCACACACCCCTGACTTCATCCTCTGAGGAAGCAGAATAGTTCAATTAACATCCTTCAGAGACCTTTGCTAGGCACTTCCTTGGGCTTCTCTTGTCTGTGGTCACTAAGTCCTCACTCCCTAAGCCAGATAGGGGTCTCTGAGGAAGCCCAAGATGGAGCCATCCCTCCAGTCCTTCTCTCTACCATGTCAAGCAAGAGACACTTTTACCTGAAGTGAGCCTCCTCCATAGCACTGTTCACCACAACCAAGAACAGAGGCAACAGCATCAGAGAGAAAGCCTTGACTCTCACCATCTTCTCAGTCCTGTTTTCCTGAGACAAGAGAGAAGGACTCTGAGTTATCTGAGTTGAGCTGAGAGCTGAGCTGAGAATGGGGTCAGAGCAGTAGCTATGGTCTTATGGGTAGGATGGACAGCAGAGCATGGGCTAAGCCTGGAGTTTGGGGGGATTTTCTGTCTGGATCTGTGATTTCATAGTTGTAGGTAGATGTAAGTGTATATAGGTGAAGAAACCACCAATGCAAATCAGCAACTGTTCAGTTGATTTTAGTCTTAGATATTTGTCTGGATCACTGAGAGTTTAAGTGACTTGCTCAGGGTCTCACAACCTATGTCAGAGGCCAGAGGTCAAAAGACCCAGAGACCCCAGGTCAGGATTACCCTCTGCTCCAAAGACTGCCATTTTTAGTGCTGAGAGAGAGACAGTCTTCTCTCCTATCTAGAAGTAGAGGTAGAGATGGTTTTAAGATTCTAGACATCCTCCAGTTACTAGGTTCTATCTTATTCTATCTTATCCATTTCCTAGCCTTCGGCACTCACCTTCTCTTTTGTCTTGCCATAGGCAGCAAGGTGGCACAGTGGATAGGGCACCAGGCTTAGAGTCAGGAAGACCTCAAACCTAGCCTCAAACACTTACTAGCTGTGTGACCCTGGGCAAGTCACTTAACCCTGTTTGCTCAGTTTCCTCATCTATAAATTGAACTGGAGATGGAAATGACAAACCACTCCAGTATCTTTGCCAAAATAACAAACTAACAAACAAACCCAAATGGAATCACCAAGACTTGGACACCACCTAAACAACTGAACAACAAGAAGAAAAGAAGTATTTCTCTTACCAGCAGTTTTTTTCAAGTCTGCTTCTGGGAAATCTGTTGGTGGCTACAGAACTCCAATCCCTTTATATTCCCTAAATATAAAGGAACCGATTAGATTAAAAGCTTTTTATCTCAAGAAGTCCAGCCCAGTGTTTACCCGCCCTCCAAGCCATTTACCACTTGGTAAACCTTCCTTTTCCACCTGAATTATACTAATTGGTCATTAACATTTGAGTTAATCTTGGACTGGCCTGCCCTCTACCTTTCCCAGACTAAAGTGGCTCATTTGAAAATGCTTTATGAAAGCATAAGGTGAGAGGTTGTGAAAACCTTAAGTGGGGAGGTGAAGGAGAAAAGCCTCCTTCTATGCTGTGGAGTACAATTGGGGAGGAGGGAAGGGATGAAATTGTTCTTACTTTGTTGAGAGGAGAAGGTTACAGCAACAAACTTAGCCCCCAGACTGATTACCCTCCCTCCAGTCTCTGTCCACTCCAATGTGTCCTTCACACAGCTGCTGAAATAACCTTCCTAATGCACAGGTCTGACTGTGGTACTCTCTTGCTCAAAAACATTCAATGGTTCCCTATTTCCTGTAGGATAAAATACAAACTCCCTTTTTTCCCCCTGGTGTTTAAGTTCCTCCACAATCTGGCTTTAATTTGTCTTTTCAATTTTATTTCACATCTACGGCCATTTATGCACCTTATAGTTTAACCAGTCTGGGCTACTAGCTGTTCCCCAACCTAGTCCCATCATTTCCTGGCTGGCCTATCCATTTGTGCATGCATTTCCTGCAACACACTCTCTCCTCATCCCGTCTTAAAATATTTTCCTATTTTCAAGTCGTTCCAGTTTTATTTCCTATCAACCCCCTTTACAAACTCTTTTAGTCAAGCTGGCTTTTCTCTGCACGGGACATTCTATCTCCCACCCCATGCCTTTGAACAAATGATTCCTCCATATCTGGGATGCCCTCCTTCTTCCCCTCCCCTCACAGAATTCCTAACTTCCTAAAAGCATGGTTCAGGTGCTACTTCCTTGGACAAGAGGCCCTTCACCTTTGTTAACACTCTTCCTCTTGAAATTACTTTGTGCATATTTTGCATTTAACAACTAGGCAGCTAGGTGGTGCTAGGAAGATAGAGTGCCTGGTCCTGAGTCAGGAAGACCTGAGTTCATATCCAACTTCAAGGAACTAGCTGTGTGACCCTGGGCAAATGACTTATCCTCTGCCTCAGTTTCCTCATCTGTAAATAGAGATCATAATAGCACTACCTCCCAGGGTTGTCGTGAGGGTCAAAAGAGATAATATTTGATCATATTTGTAAATGAGTGCAATACCTGGCACATAGTAAGCACCATATAAATGTTAGCTATTATTATTATCATAATTTTTATTATTATTTGTCTATATTATATTCATAAAAAAGATATAAGTCCCTTGAGAACAGGAATTATTATAATTTTTTGTATTTGTATTCCCAGTGCCTAACAGAGTGCTTTGCATGTAGTGGGTACTTAATAAATGCTGGTTAAATTGAAAGCACAGCTTAGGTCTTTCTTGATGGAGCCTTCTCTGATCTCCCTAGTTGCTAGTGTGCCCCTTCTGCTAATTACTTTCTGTCTACCTTGAGTGTATTTTGCACTTCATTTTTTTTTTTTTTTGCGGATATCGTTTCCCCTAATAGAATGGAAGCTCCTTGAGGTCAAGGGCTATTTTGTTTGTGCCTTTGTATGCCCAGCACCTAGTAAGGTACTTAGTACAGTAGTAGGCATTAAATAAATGCTTGTCGAATGGTTGAATGAATGCATCTGAAGATATCTGCCTCTATGAGATGTTATTATCTTCCTGAAGACTTGAATTGATCTTGGTGAGGAAAAAGGCCACCTCATGGTCAGAAACTGGAACAAAGGAGTAAAGAATGTAGAGGGGTTTTGAAGTATGAGATAGGGGAAGAGGATACATTTATGACAGAGAGCTTCCTCTTTCTAGGTGAAGTGGGAGAGGAGGTTCTTTTTTTTTAAGAGGGAGGGTGGAAATGAAGCTTCAGGAGAGACTAAAAGATTTGGAAAAGCCATTGTAGAGAGTGGAAGAAAAAAGTAATTCAGGGAAGAATGATAGGATTCCCTTAGGGGCAGTAGTAGTGAGGGCCTAGTTGGGATTAGGTAACATAGACTTATGGGGGACTCATTGATCAGGGTTCTATGATTTCCTCCGGTTTCATTCAGCAGATTCTATGTAGGGTCAGAGAAAGCCTATACTGAGAGTAACCGCCAATCAGGGTCTGGCAAGGCGTGAGCCACAGAGAACAAGATGAAAAGAGTTTCAGGGAGAGAGGACAATGTTGTTGTTGTTCGTCCTTAGTTTTCAAGAGGATCAATGACATCATGGGGTGGTATCTTGAGTAGTGTGTGAATTGGATTTAAGTGAGGCAGAAATACACAAAGTCATCAGCCTCACTCTCTCTCCCAGAATCATCCAAGTCTGATGGCAAGACAAAAATCAGGACAACTGGTGATAGCCCAGGATGACTAGTGGATGATCTTGGCATCTTCGATGTCTGACCAAAGAGGACAATGTAGAGTTGAAGTGATTGACTATAGGGTCAAAAGAACAAAGAAAGGAAAGTGGGACTGGTGTAGGGATAAATCATTAGGAAAGCAGGGAGGGGAGAGTGACTAGAAGTTATATGTAGGATACAGAATGAGTTATACAAGATAGGTGCTCACACAGAGGTCAGAAGAAGTGATACAAGGACACTCTCGAGGTCTCTCTGAAGAATTTTGGAATTGATTGTATGACTTGTGAGATGCTAGCAAAGGACTGTCCGGTATGGCATGCCCACGAAAAAGGAAGCAAAAGCAGAAGTATAATATCTCTAAAGAAACATGAGGACGTGCAAATTTAGAGACATCTCCACTCCAAATGTTCATATGGACTATTTATGCCTGACATGTGGTAGAGCCTTCCAAACTTGCATTGATTTGATCAGCCACAGTTGGAGACAGTGTACCTTAACCCTGATATAGTGATGTCATTTTGATCTTCTTCAAGAATGAAGGACAACAACCCAACTAACAAACCAGAAGGGATGAGACAGAGGGAAATATAGATGTTGTGATCAGAGAGACAAATTTCAGAGTTCCAGATCATAGAGGTAAGTGATGGTGGGTGATGGTGAGATTAAAGGTACGAGTGTCAAGATATGTGGTTAAGGCAGAATGAAGTTATAGGTCATGAGTTGGACAGTCTAGCTGAGAAACATAGAGAGTAGAGAGTTTACAACTTAAGACCCTTGGTGTGGAAGCCAATTTATCCAAGCAGCCCTCCCCCCAAGAGACCTCTCAAACCAAAGACAGAAGTGATGGAGAGGCAGTGGCAGAGACCTGAGCTCTTGCAGATGTAATGTCGTATCTCCAGAAGAGAAAACTAAGTAGTCTGAGAAATGGTGATAGCAGGAGGCAGTGGTGTAGGCAGAATAGAATACTCCTGGATCAAGATTCCTGGAGAGAGGAGGAGCTCCTGGACATCACTGAATCCCTGGACCCAAACCTCCAGGAAAGAAGAGGAAGAATTCTAAAACTAATGAGGAGATGGAGCTCCTGAAGAGAGTAGCAACAGATAGAGCCACAATATAGAGAATCAAGTCTAAACCTTGTTTCCCACTACCAATGAATGAACTGGGCTGGTCTAAGGAAGAGGGCTATCTCTCTAGCAAACTCAGTGCTTTTCCTTTCAGGAAAGCCTTAAACCATAGGGAAGTACTATAAGTACAGAGGTCCCCAAAAGAGATGAAGAGGAGGAAGGCTCACCAGAAGGAGTTAAATCAACTTCTTATTTACTAGAAGTACTTTCTCCTTTTCAGGGGATTTTCAACCACAGGAGAACATTATAAGTATGGAGTTGCCTGAAGGAGGTAGGGTACACTAGATGAGGAAGAAGCATTGTTTTGTCTGTTTTGGGGCTTGGGTAGGAGACTTTGTGTTTTACATTTTCTGTCTGATGAATAGCCTATCTTTATTTCCTGTACACATTGTTAGCTTGAATACTTGCATGGGAGCTAACAGCCTTTGAAAAAATATTTTTCCGTAATGTACTAGGTTCAAACTATATTGTGATGTTTCCAGGGAAGGCTCTTGGTTTGAGCAATTTTAAGAGATGCCACAAGATTGTACTCAGTCTGTATAAATACAGAACTAGGGTCTTAGGTCACAAATTTTGAATGCATACATGAATGAATGACACTCTGCCCGTTGGTCTGTGTTTGAAAACAGTGTTCCACCTTAGTGGTAAATGGAAACATTTCACAACTAAGGGAAAGAAGTTGGGCAAAGACCTGGGAATGTGGTAAGGTAGGAGTGGGGTGTCTCATTGTGGCAGTAGAATGAGGTAGAGGGGTGCTTTACCGTGAGAGTGGGGTAAGTGAAATTGGAGCTAATCGATTATATACATACTTTTCTGCCATGGACAAGATGGAAGGGGAAATGGGACGCACATATTTGAGGTATGGGGTAAAGGAGGTATGGGCATTTTTATTTGTGATCATTCCCAAGAATCACCCCTTTTCTATGAGAGAGGATGAATGAGTCCTTGTTTCGCCACCAGACTGAGAGCCGGCTCAAGGTACACTGGTTTTTCCTTTCTTCCGGATTTCTCCTGGACATTCTAAGTGCCCAGTGCAAAGCCCTCTTTGCATGGGGATTTACGCTACAGAAGGTAAAGATGCCAGGCTTATTGAAAGACCCAGCAGAGTCCTCCTCAGCTTCCTCCCCCCACACCCCCCTCCATGAATTGCGGGACAACTAGTTAAGCTCAGTGTACCATAGTGCTTCCTCTATTAACTACCTGTTAAGCAGCTCCTGAGATAATCTCTCCAACCAAGGAAAAGTGCCTGCATTAATTTAAATGTATGTGTGGGATGGGAGTCAGCAGAGGGAATCTGACTTCTGCTTCCTAGAAACCCCTGGTTTCCTAGAGTCCAGACAACCTTTCCCTCCTTGGCAAGCTCTCTTACCAAGCTCCCACAATCAGCCTGTAGAGATCAAATGCTGTTTCAGAGATAACCCTAAATGGGGGCACTGTGGTGCTGGGCACTATTAGTTAATAAAGCCAATGGACTCAGAAGGGATTAAGAGTCAAGGCAGAGAGGTCCTGTACCCCAGGCCTTCTGACCCAGAAAATGAATGATTCCATTAAGTGCAGCCTGTATCCCCAAAACACATAGAACCCTGCTCCCTAAAGGCTTAACCAAATGGCAAGGAGGGAAAAGATTTGAGGAGCCATTTAGCACCGACTTCTTGTCTGACACTAAACACCAGGCTGTCAGGGATGAGGACACTTTAAAAATAAACCCTGATCCTCATCTCTACCCCCACCACCTTAAGGTGGTAGGTAGGCCTGGCCTCTTCCTAGGTGACCTCCCAGCAGCCTCAGGATCCAGTTTCCCTTTGATCTCAAGGCCTCCCAGCCTTGCTTCCTCCAGACAAGGAAAGAATGTAGCCCAGGCTGGGGGGAGGGGCCAGGCAGAAGAGGGGGATGGGGTGTAGAGCTAACCCGGAGGGCTCTTGTTCAGGTCTTGGCAGGCCTTTAGCTCACTTGGAGCAGCAAAGGGAAGGTCCCACCTCTGCTCTGGATCCTGGATCTTGGGCACCTGGAATGGATTGTCTTCTCAGGCCCCTCGAGGCTAATGCCAGGCAGCAAAGTGGAGTGGACGTGGGCAGAATCACCCCTATAGGCCTACCAGCAACTGGAGGAGCCCCAGAGTCTCTGTGAAAGTAGTAAACCGTATCCAATTTGCAGCTGAGTCAGCCTGTCTGTCAACACCCTGGATGGAAGGTGGCTCATGGAGGCAAACGTCTTTCCTGGGTTCTTGGGAATAGCAAGGGTATGAAGGAGACAATGCCCCTGCCCTGCTGGGAATTTCTGGTCCAAAGGAAAAGCCACGACACAGAGACAGACAAGGCCGGACTCTCTTGGGGGGCAGGGGGTAGATTGGGAGGGGAAGGAGGGTTTTGTTGGGGAAGTCACAGGAGGCTTCCTGGAGGAGGGGAGTGTGAAGCAGGATTTGGAAATTGGGGGAGAGAAGACAAGGTTGGTAAGAGGAGAAAGGGAAGGTTATTCAAGGTTGGAGGAATGACTTCTTTAAAGGCCCAGCATGAATAAAGTATCTAGTTGGAACCCAGGCATTCTGGTTCCCAGTCCTTCTTTGAATTCTGGGACCAGAAACTAGTGAATGGGAATACACATGCCTGATGGACCACACAGATATCTTACTCACTCTTGACAATTACCTATTTTCTGCTTTCTCTTCCCAATGAGACCTAGGCAATCTCATTTGATCCCAGTCATTCCTTCCTGGAAAAGCAGAGTGAAGAGCTATACTAAGTGGGTTAAAGGGCAGGTTCCTTGCTCAGGGCTTAGAGTGTGAATCCTGGCTTTAGGAAGGATCTCGTCAACTTCTCCTCCTCCTCCTAACTGTCCCTGCAAAAAACCAAAAAACTGATAGTGTCCCATATGAAGGTGTCCTTAAAAAAAAAGATTTTTCAAGATATGAGCTTCTCCAACCTCTCCTGTCTCATCTCTCCCCCACAACCTTCCCCCCAGCTTCTAGTCATCCAGATTCCCAAACTTGAAGTCATCTTCAGTGCTTCCCTCTCCCTAATCCCTCCCTCCCATATCTAAGCAGTTGTCAAGTTTGGTTGGGTCTACCTCCAAGTCATCACAGGCATCCACCCCCTTCTCTTTTTTATACCTCAAGCACCGTAGTGCCTAGACTATTATAATGGCCTCCTATTTGACCTAGATAAATATCCTCTCTCTCCAATTTAATCAACCAACCAACCAATCAAGCAGCAAGTATTATTAAGTGTCAGATGTGTGTGTCTGGAGCTGTATGAGGAGCCGAGACTGTAAAGACAAAAATGAAATAATTTCTGCCTTCAAGGAGCTTACATCCCATCAGGGAATCTTCCTGTGTATGGCTCCCAAATTATTACTTCCAAAACACAGGTCCGACCGAATCACTACCTTGCTCAAAAAGCTGTTTTGTTGTTGTTCAGTCGTTTCTATCCTAGACAAATCTTCATGACTCCTTTTGGGGTTTTCCTTGGCAAAGATGCTGGAGTGGTTTGCCATTTCCTTCTCCAACTCACTTGACAGATGAGAAAACTGAGACAGGGACGAGTGTGTTGCCCAGGATCACACATTTAATAAGTGTCCGAAGTCAGATTTGAACTCAGTAAGAGGTGTTTTTCTCATTCCACCCCTGATACTTTGATCACTGCACCACCTAGCTGCCTGTCCAGGAGCTACAGTGCCTCCCCATTACCTCAAGGATAAAAAAAAAAAAACAACAAAAAACCAAAACCAAATTCCTTTGCTATTTAAAGCCCTTCACAATTTGACCCCGACCTAGCATTTCAGGTTTGTCGTTCTTCAGTCCATACACTCTATTGCAGTCCAACTGACCTTCTTTCTGTCCCTTAGCCACAGCATTCCATCTCCTATCTCTGGGTACAGAGAATGACATGTGGAATGCATTCCCTCCTCAGCTCTGCTTTTTAGAATTCCTGGCTTCCTTCAAGGTTCAACTAAAGTGTCATCTCCTATAGGAAATCTATCCTGATCCCCATAGTTGCTAATATGTTTTGATCTGAAGTTATTTCTTGTAGATTTCATATGCACTTATGAAAGAATATAACCTTCCTGAGGGCAGGAGTGTTTCATTTTTGTCCCTGTATCCTTAGGGCTTAGCACAGTGCCTGCCTCAAGTGGGACCAAATTTATTTCAGGGACTCAGTTTAGAAGTGTCTCTTTAGCTCTAACCTATCTTATTTCATAGCCAAGGCAATCCTACGCTGAGGACCAACCCCAACCCAAGAGGAGTAGAGAGAGGGCAGACTAAGGATGGGTGAGTTCCACTTCCTGAGGTATTCCTCTGGGAAGAAGGGAATTCACTTCCCTGACAGGTTTAGAATAAGAGGCTCCAAGAGGTTGAGACCTCCCAGAGAGAAAGGCACATTCCTGAGTATTCTCGTCTCCCAGGACACCGGCCTAGCTCTGGGAAATCTTCCATCTGTCCCTTTCCATGGCAGGCCATGCTGGATGCAACATCTTCCAGGTTCCATAAATACCCTATGCCTTTTTTAGGGGGAGGGGCGTGGAGGAGAGGAAGGGGTTGCTGTGACTTCAGGAAACCCAGGAACCCATGACCTTCATTCTCAAGGACTCATTAATTACCTAGAATGATATTATCTTTGTTTATACCATCATCAACTAAGCATCAGCATCTGTCATCAGCATTAACTCTGGCTGTCTTCTGAGGAGCCTCCTTGGAAACCATTTAGTTCCCCCCCCCTTTTTTTGCCACCAGGGAGGGGGTTGAAATAGTTTTGGACACTGAAGACCAGAGAATATAAGTTGCTTTCTTCAAATCCCCCAAGAAGGTGAGTAGAATTGGAAGGAATTCTCGTCTTGGGTGACTCTCTGGGGCCTGAACTGTATTGTGATGGACTGGTAGCTAATCTGATCAACCAACAAACCAAGCCAATTGAGAAGCAGCTGGAGGATGCAGTGGTTAGTGATCTTGACCTGGAATCAGGAAGCCCCAAGTTCCAATTCTGCCTTTAACACTTACTAGCTGTGTGACTCTGGACAAGTCACTTAACATTTATCTGCCTAGAGCTGAGTTTCCTTAACTCTAAAATGGGGATAATAATAGCACCTATTTGTCAGAGTTGTTGTGAAAATAAAAATGAAAATAAAATAAAATATAAATTTGTAAAACACTTTGCAAATCTTAAAGTGCTATGTAAATGCTAGCTATTTTTAATCCCCTAGTATTTGCCAGGCATTGTGCTAGTAGGCTATCATGAAACAAAGGGGAAAAAATGAAACAGTCCTTATGTATGAGTAAATAAAAAAATTTGCAGAAAACAAACGAAGTGATTTTGGTGAGAGGGGACATTAGCTAATGGGAGGAAATCTGGAAAGGTCTCAGGTAGGAGGAGGTGCCAGTGCTGAGCTTCTAAGAGGTGGAGGTGAGGTGTATTTCAGACATGGAGAACAGCCTATGCAAGGACACTGAGATGGGAAAACAAAAGTTGGGATGGTTTGTTTGAGGGACTGGAGCAGAGAGGATGGGTAATGAATATTAAGTCGAGAAAGGCTGATTGGCGCCAGAATACAAAGCATTTATAATGACAGAGAGGTTTGTGTTGGATCTGGGCGGCAATAGTTAGCACTGGTGCTTTTAGAGCAGGGGAGGGATGTGGTCAGACCTGTGCTTTAGGAATATCAATCTGGCAGCTCTATAGAGGGTGATTTGGATAGAGGTGAGGCTAGGTTTGGGGAAACCAGACTATTATAATAGTCCAAATAAGAGGGGATTAAGGCCTGAATTAGGGGGATTTTGGTGTGAGTAATGAGAAGGGGATAGAAACAAAAGATGTTGTGGAGGCCAAACCAACAAGTGATTGGATATGGGAGAGGATGAGGAAAAAGGAGGAGATGGGGATGAGATTAAGATTGTGAACCTCAATAACTGAAAGGATGGTGCTGCTCCTAACAAAAATAGAGAGATATTTGGGGGAGAGGATAATTAGTCTGTTTTAGATATGTTGAGTTTGAGGCATGTCTGGTTGTAAATGTCCAATAAGCAACTGGTGATGTGGGGCTGGAGCCCTCAAGAGAAACAGCAGGATTGAATAAATAAATGTGGGAGTCATCTGCATAAAGATGATCATAGAACTAATGGGAATTGATGAGATCACTTGGGAGACATCAAAGTTTGGAAGTGGGACATGGATGATGATTCGGAAAAGGAGGCTGAGAAGGAATAGCCAGATAGGCAGGAAAAAAAAAACCCAGGAGAGAGCAGTGCCACTAATAACCCAGAGAATGGAGTGTATCTATGAAGGAAGAAAGAAAGATCAACAGTGACATTGAAGAAAGGTCAAGAAGGATGAGTACTGAGAAAATTGCATCTGGCAACTAGGAGGCCACTGGTGACTTTGAAAAGAACTATTTCATTGAGTGAAGATGACTGAAAACAGATTACAAGAAGATGAGAAATAAGGAACCAGAGAAGCAGTGGAGGGAACCAGTATAGAAAGCTTTTTTGGTTGTTTGAGCTGGCAGAGAGTAGTGGATAGAGAACTGGCCTTGGAGCCTGAATTCAAGTCCCATCTCTGATACATGCTGGCTGTGGGACCCCAGGCAAGTCACTTAACCTCTCTTGCTTGGGGCAACTCTTGAAGACTAAGTTTTTGAGAAGGTCCTGATCTTTACTGGTAGAGGGAATTTCTTCACCAGTGGTATGCTGGCAAATGTTTAACAACTGGCTCTTGTGGAGGCGGGAATAGATTCTCAATATACTTTTAAGTTTAATCAGTGTTATTAATACTTTCTTCATTACTTTCTTAAACCTACAAATCAACAAAACAATAAATCAAACTGATTTGTAGCATCTTTCTGAGGTATAAATGCATATACTAAGAATCCAACAACTTTTTTTGAGCTGGTTTGAGCTGGCCCCAGCACACAGCTGTTTCTCTTTCAGGAATTCTGTATCCCAATGAAATCATAAATCTAGTCCCTAAGCCTTTTGGCTTTGGAAGGGAAAAGAGAGAAAGATAGCTTGAGGGGATGACAGATTCAAATGAGGGTTATTTGAAGAAGATAGAGCATGGGCATGTATATGGGCAGCAGGGAAGGGGCCAAGAGCCATAGAGAGATTAAGGAATGGAAAAAGAAGGGATGATCATAGGGACAATTGTCAGGAGACACAGGAGGGAATAGGATCAAGGGGACAAGTAGAAGGATCTGCTTAGGTGAGAACAAGGATCACCTCTTCATTAGATATTGGAGAGACAAAGGGATGAGGTCAAAGGATTTTGAGACAGAGAAAAGGAGAAGAAATAGCTCATAGTGAATAGCTTCTATTTTGTCTGTGAATTAAGCAGGCAAGATTCTCTCTTGAGAGGGGTGTGTGGGAGACTTGAGAAGAAAAGAGAAGATTGTGATAGAATGAAACTGGAGAGAAAAAAGATTGCCTTGCAGCAGTGAGAGTCCAGTTGAGATTGTTTTTTTTTTTTTTGAACTGGATTTGTGATTTCATTGGTATAGGGAACTCCTAGGGAGGAAACTCCCTCTACCAATGCAGCTCTGCACCTTAGATGGCTGCTTGAAGATCTATGAATTAAAATGACTTGCCCAGGGTTATGGGGCCAGCATGGATAAGAGGCAGGACTTAAAGCCAGCTCTTCCTTATTCTCAGATCAGCTCTCTAATCACTAAGCCATGATGCCAATTGAGATTAGATAATAAAAATTTTAGTGGAAACAGTTAGCATGATTGTGTGCAGTATCTATCAGCCACAAAGGTAGATGGTAGAAATAATCTAGGGTTCCCATTTGGTAAGGCATGATTGATAGGACAAAGTGGGAAGGGATTTCAGAGTAGAGCACAAGGTCAATTTGAATTGGTTGATTATTAGGTCAAGACTGAGAAAAGAAAAAATTGAAGCCAGGTCAGGGGTGTAGATTGCTAGATCAGAAATAGGTAAGAGTTGGAGAAAGGGAATAGAGTATGAACAGAGACTATATGTATTCATGGGGTAGGTAAAGACGTTTAATTCAGGAGTTAAACCAAGAATGTAAGAAGGAGCTTGTTCCTGGCACCAGAACTACCCCATCTTTTTTAAACAATTAATTTTTAGTTTTCAACATTCAGTTTTAGAAGATTTTGATTTCTAAATTTTCCCCCTCCCTTCCCTGCTCCTTCCCCAAGACAGCATGCAATCTGATATAGGCTATACTTGTACAAACATTTTAAACATATTTCCACATTAGTCATGTTGTGAAAGAAGAATCAGAACAAAAAGGAAAAACCACGAGAAAGGAAAAAAGCAAACAAACATACAAAAAAGAGAAAATAATACACTCCAATCTGCATTCAGACTCCATAGTTCTTTCTCTGGATGTGGATAGCATTTTCCATCATGAGTCTTTTGGGATTGTCTTGAATCATTGCATTGCTAAGAAGAGCTAAGTCTATCAAAGCTGGTCATCACACAATGTTACTGTTACTGTATACAAACAATGTTCTCCTGGTTCTGCTCACTTTACTCAGAATCAGTTCATGTAAGTCTTTCCAGGTTTTTCTGAAACCTGCCTGTCATTTCTTATGGAACCATAAAATTCCATTATCTTCATATATCACAACTTGTTTAGCCATTCCCCAATGGAAGGACATCCCCTCAATTTCTAATTCTTTGCCACCACAAAAAGACTTGCTATAAATATTTTTGTGCATGTGATCTTTTCCCATTTTTTATGCTCTCTTTGGGATACAGACCTAGTAGTGGTATTGCTGGATCAAAGGGTATGCACAGTTTGGGCATAGTTCCACAGAACTTCCCCATCCTTGACCTGAGAACTAGAAGTATGTATATGTTTCAATGGAAAGGTTAGGAGGTCAGGGAAGAATTAGAGGAAGAACGGGAAAAAAAAAAAACCCTGGGCCCTCAAGGAGTCTGCATTGCATTGGGGAAGATTCAGTCTTTTCCCTCAAGGATTCCCTAGTGAGTTGGGGATAGACACAGTTCCTACCTCTGGGGAGAACCCATTGTGTTGGGGAGACACAGTCCCTGACTTCAGTGAGCCCTAGAATATTAGTGAAGACAAAATCCTTGACCGCAGGGAGTTCATGATCTGATGGAGAAGGAAATCTAGTCCCTGCCCTTAGGGAGCCTCTAGCAAGTAGACATTGACACAGAGGGAAATGTCCAAAGACAGGCAGTGGAGGGGTAATGGAGGAGACATGTGCCTGGATGATCTATGAAAAAAAAAATGACCATTCTTTTTTTAAATTTTTAATTCATTAATTTTTAGTTTTCACCATTCACTTTTATAAGATTTTGAGTTCTAAATTCCCTCCCCTTCCTCTGCTCCATCCTCCCCCAGACAGTGTGTAATCCCATATAGACTATACATGTACAATCATACTAAACATTTTTCCACATTAGTCATATTGTAAAGAAGAATCAGAACCAAAAGGAAAAACCACAAGAAAGAAAGAAAAAAGAGAGAGAAAATAGTATGCTAGGATCCACAAACTCCATAGTTCTTTCACTGGATGTGGATAGATTTTCCATTTTTAGTCTTTTGGAATTGTCTTAGATCATTGCACTGCTGAGAAGAGCCAAGTCTATCAAAGTTGGTCAAAGGCTGACCATTCTTGAACAACAGCTCAGTTAGCTTCATGGTGTTTACCTGTGCCTGCCCCAAGCTCCCCTTCACCAAATCTCAGCTATTGTTACAAAAATCATTCCAATCCCTTGGCTGATCAGCACGAGTCAAACAACTCCAGTGATTGATGGGGGGCTGGGGGAGGGAAGCAGCCAATCTTGTGCTCTGGTCACTAATGAAGAAGAGCTGTGGTGACCCAAACTGTAGCTAGAGGATGCCCCCAATAGCAGATAGCTCCGGAGCCCTGCAGTGGCATTGGAATGCATTGTTTGATTGTGTGTTCAGCAGTTTGTCTATTTTCTGTTCGGCTCTGGCTGTGATTCAAGTCAGCTTGCATCCTGTGAGCCCTCCTCTGGCTGTACTGACAGCCAGGGCAGGTGGCTTAAGAGTGAATCTGGCAAGAGAGAAGAGAAGTCAGCTGTAGGCTTTGAAAACTCTTTTTGAATGATCTACTGAGTGGATAAGCTGCACGTGGGTAATAGAGAGTTGGCTGCATTTCCAGAAGGAGAACTAGTTGGCAGGAGGTATCTGGAGGCTGCACCTGTGAGTGTGCCCTGCTGTTTTGCCTCATTGCAATTACAGCTCACAGTTATAGGAGAAACAGAGGTTTATCTCTGATAACCAACTCTGTTGTCTCATGGTGATATGGAAGGGACCCTAGAGCTTGAAGATTCCATTAGTGGAGCAAAAGTTTTAATAGGTCCTTCTAAGCTGGCAATGCTTCAGATATGACCAACCACACCAGTCCTTTGGTTGGAAAACCACTGTAGCTAAGTATGAAGATGTTCATGTGAAGGTGTACCATGTGGGTGGTGGCAACTCTTAAAGACAATCTACTAAGAGTAGAATCTCAGATGAACCCACTTCCCTTCTCTTGCAGATCAGAATGTTGTATGTGCTGTTCACCATGGACATTGAACCAGTTAATGTTATTTAATGCTATTTGACAGGGCAGCTAGGTGGTGTGGAGGATACAGTTATAGTCCTAGAGTCAGGAAGACCAATCTTCAAATCTGGCCTCACACACTTATTAGATGCATGACCCTGGGCACAGGGTTAACTATGTTTGCCTCAATTTCCTCATTTGTCAAATGAGCTGAAGAAGGAAATGGTGGATCACTCCAATATCTCTGCCAAGAAAACCTGAAATAAAGTCATGGAGAGTCAGACGACTGAAAAATGACTGAAAATGCTGTTTATTACCAGGGAGACTTCATGGGGCAGGGAAGGATGGGAGCAAATGGGGAAATGGCAGAAAAACCAAAGGCATAGGTAAAAATGTTAAAAATAAAGATGGGGGAATGGAGTATTGTTATAGCTCAGGAGCAGGAAGGGACCTTGGGGGCTGTCCAGTCCAACTCCTTCCTTTTACAACTGAGGTTTAATCTGCATTGGGAGGGGCAGTTCCCAAAAGCGTTCTTGCTTCCCACCCATGCTTAAAAAAAAAAAAAAAAAAGACCTAGCCACAGGCTAAGTCCTAAATAATTATAGCTGACATTTCTGGAACACTTTGTTTTATAAAGCCATCCTGTCCTACCCCAGCCCAGCCCTGTGAGGTAAGACAAGCATTGTTATCTCCCTTTACAAACTCGGAGTTGAAGTGACTTGTCCATGGTCACACAGCTAATAAACAGCAATTCAAGGCAAAAAGCATACTGTATTCCAGACACTGTGCTAAGTGCTGGGGATACAAATAGAAGCAAAAACCTACTGTCTAGGAAGACAATACATAAAAGGAAACCAAAGAGCCAAAGAGTAAAGATGGTGGAAAAAACAGTTGAGTCAGAAGTCTGGAGAAGAATGGAGGAGTGAACATGGCTGGCCCTTTTTAAAATGGAGGTTCTGGAAAGGAATGACCAATCTGAGGAAGTGGCTGTAGGGGTGGAGGGATCTTCCAGAATAAGAAAGGTGCTGACATGCCATGGAGAAAGAAGTCCTAGGGAAGAATGAAGGAGTGAATGGCAGGTAGGATTCCAACTCTAGTTTTCTTAATCCAAGCCCAGTATTGACTAAACAATAATATCTTCTCACTGACAAAATTTCCCCACTTCTCATCTGGCTGCCTTGGTTTTCATGTAGAGACAAGTATAGTTCTAGCTGTGAAAGAAATTCTCTTGTAGAGGCATAATAGATAGGAAAATTTGAGTTCATATCCTGCCTCTGACACGTGCTAGCTGTGTGACCCCAGGCAAATCACTTAATCTCTTTCAATTCCAGTTTTTTTATCTATAAAATGGGTATAATAAAACCTGTAGTACTTGCCTTACAAGGTTGCTATTATGTTCCACAGGGAAAATGTATATAACGTGTTTAGCAAACCTTAAAGTATTATCTAAATAAAAGTGATTAAGAAAGATATTGCAGGCAGTATGCTATATTTGGAAAGTGTGTTCAGAGTCAGAGATTTGAGCTCACACTCTTGCTCTGGAATTTATGAACTGTGTGATACTACACAAATCAATTAAGCTTTCTGTGCCACAGTATCACCTGTAATAAAATGGGGATGATAATATATGTACCTTTCTCTCTGCTCCTTCTGGATCTTGTTCTTCTTTCTCCTGAAGTGTGTGTTCCCTCATGTTCTGTTCTTGATTCTCTCTCTCTCTCTCTCTCTCTCTCTCTCTCTGTCTCTCTCTCTCTCTCTGTCTCTCTCTCTGTCTCCTCTCTCTCTCTCTCTCCTGATCTCATTCCCTGCCTAACCCAACCCCATCCATGGGTTCAATAATCCCTTTTGTGCAGATGACTTCTAAATCCAGATCTCTGGTCCTAATTTCACCCCTCTAACTCCATATCTTTGTCTACTGAGCATCTCCATCTAAATGCCCTGCCAAACATCTCAAACTCCCAAAAGAAATGCACTCTTCCCTCTTAATTCACACTCCTTTCCCAACTATAGATTTCTCTTGAAGATAATCCCCCACCTCCATCCCCCATCCCCCATTGTCATAGAGGCTTGAAACCCTATATTGCTGTTGTTCAGTTGCATCCAACTCTTCATGACCCCATTTGGGGTTTTCTTGGCAAAGATAATTTCCATTTTCTTCTCCAGCTCATTTTTAAAGATGAGGAAACTGAGGCAAACAAGATTAAGTCACTTGCCCAGGGTCACACAGCTAGTAAGTGTCTGAGGCTGGATTTGAACCAGTCTTCCTGACTCCCAGTCTCAGGGCTCTATCTATTCGTTACACCACTTAGCTTCCCTATAGCCATTCTTAACTCATTCCTCTATCTCATGTCCCACATTCAACCAGTCACCAAATTTTGTTAATTCTATTTCTGCAATATTTCCTTTCTCTTTGGACTCAGAGGCTGTAGGTTCAAATCTCACCCCGATCCTTACTGCTGAGCTGATCTTGGGCAAACAACTGACTTCTCTAGGTCTCACTTTTCTTATCTATAAAATGTGGAGTTTGGACTAGGATTGCCTCCAAGACCTGTTCTGATGACTCCTGGATCCTCCTCATTCCCACAGTTACCAAGCTATTTCAGGCCCTCACTACCTCTGTCACCTTGTGATTCCTTCCTAGCTGCCGTCCCTGACATGTGTCTCCTTTCTCCAGTCTAACCCTCAGACTTCTGTGAAAATGATCTTCCTAAGACGAAGGGCTGACCAAGTCACTTCCCAGCTAAAATCCCAGAATGATTCCCTACTGCCTTTGGATACTCCCTTTCCTGGCATTTAAATCCCTGTGCTGCCTGGCTCCAACCTACCTTTCTAGCCACATTTCAAATTTCTTCCTTTCATGTACTCATGTTTCAGCAGAATGGGACTGTTGGCTCAGCCCCCTCCTGCATCTGTGTTTTTTTGTTTTGTTTTGGAGGCAAACAGGGTTAAGTGACTTGCCCAGGGTCACACAGCTAGTAATTTGTCTGAGGCAAACATAGTTAACCCTGTGCCCAGGGTCATTTCCATTTGAACTCAGGTCCTCCTGACTTCAGGGCTAGTGCTTTATTCACTTTGCCACCTAGCTGCCCACATGTTGGTGCGTTAAAATAGGCTATCCTCTAAGCCTGCATGCACTCTTTCTATATTAAAATCTTCCAAGTCTCTACTACTTCTTCCATGGAGCCTCTAGCAGAAAGGATTCTCTCCCTCCTCAAATATCTCTAGAACACTTTGTCTGACCCTCACATTTGCCCTTATCAAGTTCTTCCTTGTATCATACTTATTTGTCTTTCATAGCTCTGTAGCAACAATATGGCTAGCAACTGTGGAGGGGTATAAGACCCAACAAGACCAGCAACAAGAGCTGCCAGCATAGGTTCTTTTGATCTGCTTTAGTAAGGAAAGCAACATTAAGGGGTTAACAATCTTCTTTAATCCAACATTCACTTAGTTCAGGAGGAAAAGCCAGCAACCTGAACTTCAGAGCAAATACGAATTACAAACATACACAATATAAACAGACCAAATCATAATTTATAGTTACCAAAAAGCATCAACATCTGGATTCACAAGCTGGGAGGCTCTTAGAGCAGCTGCCCAGAGTCCCATGCCACTCTTCCAGTGGCTGAGAGCCCCAAGGGAGAATACCAACCTCTGGGTTTATACATTTTGTTCAGGGTCAAAGGTGAGTCACACATGCAATGTGTGACTCACTCATGTGACCTAAAAGTGTCACAAACATGAGTCTTAAACCCACGTGGTCTAGGCTTTCCCTTGAGGCAAGGAGGTCATCAAAGACTCCTGGTTTAATTAATGAAGCAAAGGCTGGACTCCCCAAGGGCACTTGATTAAATAAGTGCTAAGAGAGAAAACAGTAAAAAGGTCCCACCTTAATTAATATTACAGGCTCATCTCAGATGCCCCCTCAATTTCAATTCAATTCAACACGGATTTATCAAATGTGTTCAGTGTGCCAGGCACTGCTAGGCGCTAAGGAGAAAAAGACCAAACTAAAGGTGCCCCTACCCTCAAGAAATGTACATTCTAACTCTTTGCAACTCCTCACCGCTTTCTTCCCTTCCATTAGTGCTCTTTCCTCTGGTCTACCTAACTGATGCCAGCACTTAGCACAGTAGTTAATTAATAAATGCTTGCTGACATCACTGGACTAAATAGACCGATTTGTGTGACTGTTCTATCCTGCCATGGAAATATAAGCTGCTTGAGGACAAGGTTTATGGGGGGAGGGAGCTTTTTGTCCACAGTTCATAGCACTGTTCTCTACCCCTAGTGCCCACTTAATGTTTATTTAATTAAAGCAAATGACCTACCTCATGCAGTTTTTTCCCCCATAAGGGATACTGTAGAACATGGAGCTTTATATAAATATTACCAGTTCTTAGGCTAACAACCATTCAGTGTCCCAAACCCAGTGTTACCTGAACATCATGTCAGTAACACTTTATCACTTTCTGAGACCTCCAGTCTGGGAACGGACTATAGCTGCTGAGAGACAGCTCTTGCAAGGTGGATTCATTCTCTAGGTCAACTGTATCTATTGAGAGTCCACTTTATATATAATACTGTGGTCAGTGCTGTGGGGGATATCAAGATAGGGTCTTTTCCCTCACCAGTAGTCAATTCAACTCAACCAAAATTTGTTAAACACCTGGTCTTTGTCAAGCATTGTGGTAGGTACTAGATGTACCAAGACAATAAAATGTAGCAATGTTTACCATCAAGGAACTTATTTCTTGAATAAGGGACATGCTTCTGGAGACAGACAACATGTACACCTGTAAGCAGATAAGTAAATATGCAGTAATGAGAAAGAGGGTACTCAGAACTGAAGGGTGGTGAGTTGGAGAGCAATCAGGGAAGGTTTCAGGGAGGAGGTGGCACCTGAGGTGAGTCAGGAAGGTAGGCAAGGATTCTGACAGGTAGAGATGCAGAGACTTGGAGAATTTGGGGGAACTGTAAGCTCACTGAGAGTCAACAGTGTGAGACAGCAGGCAAGAGCAAAGTGGCAATGTTAGGCTGTTTTAGGAGAGGCAAAGCATCCTGAACTATGGAGCTGATAGTCCCATTGTGCCTTGTACAACAGACCACAGCTAGAGTATTTTGTTCATGCCTTGATAATGCACATTTTTAGAAGGACATTGGTGAACTGGAAGAGCATCCATAGGTGACCAACCTATGGAGAAGGGACTTGGGTTCTTAGTCATATGATAACTGCTTGGAGGAACTGGGAATATTTATTCTGGAGAAGCAAATAGTTGGTGGGTAGGACATGGCAGGCGTTTCCTAGTATTTGAGGAGTTTCCAAATGGAAGAGAGAATAGACTTGTTCTTCTTTCACAAAGAGGGTAGGACTTGGAACCATGAGTAGAATTTTCAGTGAACCAAATTTAAACTTGATAGAAGGAAAAACTTAACAATTACAGCTGTCCTATAGTGCAATGAATTGCTTCAGGAGGGCATCAGTTCCCTTTTATTAGAGATTTTCAAACTCTAAATGATCATCTGTTAGGAATGTTGTAGAGGATATTTTGAATTAGATACAAATTATACTAAGACAGCCTCTGAGAGCCCTTCTAACTCCGGTGTTCTATGTGTACTACAGGCAGGGGAATGGGCTGGCAAAATTAACAGTGGTGCCAGATAGAATGTCAATTTCAGGGAAATGGTCAATGGTCTATTTTTGCTGGAATGTAGAGTTCATGAAATTAGACGGGAGCCAGATTATGGTGAATCCTCCATAATTATGCCAGATTGAGGAATTTAATCATAAAGGCAATAAGGAGCCACTGAATTTTGAACAGGAGGATAATATGGTCAGACAAGCTTTAAGAAAATTACTCCCCAATGAGTTTAATGTCTAGAGGACAGATAAGATGTATACTCATGGAAAATTAAATCACCACAGAAGAATGATGCAAGATAGTGATTATTACTAGATGAATGATTGGGGTTTTGTTGGTTTTGGGGAACTTCTAGAATAGGCGACTCCCTGTACTGATGCAGAGTCCTAGCTTCTACGAAGTTATAATCTTAGATTGCTACCCAAGGTACTGAGGAGTTAAATAATTTGCCCAGGGTGGAGCAGCCAGTATATAATCGAGGCAGTACTTGAATCCAGATTTTCCTAACTTGTAGGTACTTTCTCTCTCCACTACACCCTGCTGCCTTTCTCATTGTTTTGTATATATTCCTTTTCACTGATCTGTGGGCATGTTGTATTTCCTCAAGTAGAATGTAAATTCCTAGAGAAAGAGCAGGGACTATATAGGTTTTTCTCTTTGCAACCCTACCACCTAGCATATGCACATAGCAGGACTTAAATATATGTTGAATTGAATCAAAATCAGCCTTATCTTCTGGAGTAATGTACAAATCTAAAAAAAGAAAGAAAGAAAGCACTTGCTTTCCACTTGAGCACTAGCCAAATGTGAGACAAGCACTTTCTAGGGAAAGATGATGTTGGCACTGACTCATTTTGGACTCAAAGACTAAGAAGTCATTTGGATGCAAAGAACAAAGTTTATTTTTGCTCATTTCCACTAGAATAGAAAGTTGAAGGTGGATCATATGTCACATCTCTCAGATGACTAGGTATTTGGTCAGGTACATAAGAATGAACACAGCTTGAATCAGATTTACACTCCATCTAGATCAGAGGTCTGTCTCTTAGACTGGCACTCTTGGTTATCATCATCTTCTTTTTCATCATCATCATCATCATCATCATCCATCATCTACCATATCAAAAAGTTAGGGATGATCTCCAATTATCTATCTGTTATTAAAAATGAATTCAAAGCTCTCTTACATCCAATAATTTGAGAACTGGAACCCTTCATTTTACAGAAGGGGAAATTGAGGCTGAGAGAGAGGAAGTGACTTGTCCAAGGTCACAATAGGGAGTTACTGGCAGATTTCCTGACACTAGTGGTCCCTGCCCACACCATGCTGCCGGGTCTCAAACCTATTTATATCATCAGCCTGTGCCATAAATTTAAATCTCATGTTGTGCACTTCCTTTTACTTCAAACTACCTCTTTTAAACTTGGAGGGTTGTTCCCTATACTTCAACAATTCAAATAAATTTTAAAAAGCACTTTAAGCCTTGCTATGTGCAAAGCACTATTAAACACTGGGGACACCAAGATTGAAAAAATAATATAGTTCCCCTGACTTGCAAGAGCTTGCATTCTGTTGGGGGAGGGGGAAGGAGAAAGGAGGGGAAAACAACATGTATGAGATAAGTACATACATATATAAATAAAGTAATATATAGCCATTTCAAGAGGGAGAGAGCATACCAAGGGTTCTCCATTATTTACTTACCTGTGTAAATGTTGTATATTCCTAGTAGAGAGTAAGCTCCTGGAGGGCAGGGACTGGCTTTCGTTTTGTCCTTGAGTGCTCAGTACCTATCCCAATGTCTTGCACATGGTGGGTGCTTAATAAATACATTCTTGTTAGATTTTATTGGATTATGTTCTGAGATTTGGTTATATAGTCAATATTTACTTTCTCCATTCTCTTCATAATTTAAAGCCAGTTTAAAAAATAGATTATTTCAGGGAAAAGTCAGCCTCACCAGTAGGTCAACACTGAGTAGGTAAAATTAGTAGATGGCTGGATTTTTCACTTCTCAACTAGCTGACTTGGCAGCATGTAGCTCTAATTTTAGTACATTTTCACACTGAAGAAGAATCATTACATGGAGAATAATTGGATAAAATGGAGAACCATTTAACCATTTTTCTTTTATTTATTTGTTTGTGAAAACAATTTTTTTAAAATCAGTGTTTTGTTTTTACATTGTCTAAATTTCTTTCTCTCCCTAGCCCTTTCCAAAGATCCACTATTTTTTAAAAATTGTAAAGTTAATTATCACCAAAAAATTTAAGCAAACAAATAAAATGTTAAATAAATTAAACCATAAACTCTCAATTATTTAATTTTTTAAAATATGTAAATGAACTTTAACCAAATATTAATAGTCAAATTTCATTTGCTTCTGCATCTCCCTCTTTTTTATTCTACATAATTATAGAATTCTTTTGCTGTGATTATTTTTATATTATCATCTCAGCTCTTTATAGTAGAATAGAAGGTCCTTAAGGGCAGGCAAAGACTGGTTTTCGTTTTGTCTGGGTATTCTCAGAGCCTAGCATAGTGTACTGCGCATGGTAGGTGCATAATAAATGCTCATTGGATTATGCATATTGTTTTTCTAGTTCTAAATTTTCACATTGCATCATTTCATGTCTTTCCATATTTTCTTGATGTTCTTCATAGTTGTCATTTCTTATGGAACCATAATTTTTGATTACACTGACATAATATACTTCAGCCATTTATTTCTAGGACATATGGTGTGATTCTCCACCAAGGACAGCCAGGGCAGGATATCATGGCAAACAGATTACCAGTGGCTATGAAGAATAACTATCCACCAGTCATAATGAAGCCTTAAATTGTGATATGTGGAGTGATAGTAGGAATTCCTCTTCTGCTTTGAATGAAGGACTAAAGAGATAACTTTTCCCACTTCCCCAGATAGATGACTTTGGAACAGTTCTCCCTGGAGTTAGAGGCATACAAGAAATGAACCTTTGGCTGTTTGCAGGGCAGTTGAATCACCTTGCATCCAGCCTCACAAAGTTGGTACATTTCTCTAATTTAGGATGTATACAGACTTTATTACATTGTTGTATACTGGTGTGTATTTCAATGATTGGGGGAGGGAGAGGAATTTTTAAAATAGGAGAGAAAGTGAAAACATGGAGGGGGGGGAGAATTTGAAAGAGAAACATGGAGAGAGAAAAGAAAGAAAACAGGGACAAAGAAGAGGAGGGATAAGAAAAGTAGAAAGTATTGAAGCAGGAAAGAAAAAAGTTAATTGAAAGGAGGTAAAGATGAAGAGAGAGGAGGAAAGAAATGGAGAGGGGGTGGGAGTAGGGAGGAAAATAGAGGAACAGAAAGAGAGGGGGAGGGGCAGAGAGGAAGAGGAAAGAGGGGAAAGGAGATAGGATTATGGACAATTCTCTTCAAACCATACCAGACAATTTGCAGTTCAAAAAGAAATGAAACATCATATTACTATAAACTTTATGGTCACATTTGAGAAATGAAAAAGGAGCACATGAAATGTTTATTTTTAATATCTATCAGGACAAATGTCAACCACATTTTGGGGGGTTATGTTTAAATTCTAAGAGTGTTTTTTTTTTAAATAGGTATTGAGCAAGAGGTTGTGGACAAAGAATAAGTATATAAAAGCTCCTTTTAGGTTGCTTACACACATGTAAACCAGTTTAAAAAATAGATTTGGATACAATCAAGTAGCCAGTTATTTCAAAAACATCTAATTAGTAACTCCAGTTGTTTGATTGAATTTAACTAGTTGTTTTCAAAATAACCAGTTGATTGGATCCAACTTTAAAACAACTGGTTTTTGTGTGAAGACAGACGTAACTATGTTTAAGTGACTTCCTGGGGGTAAAATGCCCTGAAAAACTGTTTACACCATTAAAAGAAAATCCAAAAAACCCCAACCACCATTTCCCTTCAGAGCCCTAAATATTTGGGGCTGCCCCTGAGAAAAAGTCCTCTAACTAGAAACAGACAGGGAACCAATCAGCCCACATCCTACAGTGAAATAAAGGCAAAAAGTAAACAAAAAAAATCATGTTTTCTCCTTTAAAAATTCTCTTGGTCTTAATAATTAATGGGGTCATGAGGAAAGATGGGACCAGCACTCCTTAATGGAAGAGGCTACTGATATTAGCTTATACTGGACCCAAATGACCCAAACACTTAGAGAGGGTGTAGATCCAAATGGCAGGATTTATTTATAACTGTTTTCTTCAGGAACAATGATTATATTTTCCCCCTAACTTTTTATACTTACTTTCTCCACAAAAAAATAGCAATTTTTTTGAGCCAGGTATTTAATTTAAAAATACACATACACATTCATTCCACCATATCATAATCTCCTTCCCCTATGACCAAGTTTCTTTCCCCATTTTGTATGGGGATCAAACAAGATTTGGTTATTGGTCCCAGTTTCCACCAAATGGGAAACAGAATTGTGATGTGAAATTTTCAAAAGGCAGGACTGATGATACAGCTTGAGGGACATTGTTTTGCAAAGGACTGAGGGGAAAAACAGTTCATTGATAAGTTGGGTTTGGATTCCTCTCTTGGAAAGTGTGTTAATCTAATGAATAACTCCCTTTCCCTCCTAAAACCTCCTTCCTTTTCCCACATCACTCCCTGTCCTCCCCCCTCCCCCCAGGAACATCTGTATAATATATCTCATTCTGAGCAAAAATGATTTTTGAACAATTATGCCACACATAGAACAACAAGCAACTATGTTATTAAAGGGCTCCCTCACTCCTTCCAAGTACTAAGTCTCTAGGATAAACATACATTTTTCTTTTGAGCCTTTATATACTAGAAATGGTTGAATTATAATTTGATGGGGGAAATATCCCTTCCCCTTCTCTCTGTTCTCTTATATTTTATAAGTTATTTTAATCATATAATTATCCTTATTTCTTTGACAGGAAGAAATGTAGTGCCCCTTTTAAAATGGTACTCATTTACATTTTTAAACTTTTATAGTATTTAAAAAAACCAACAAAACCAAAACATACATGCACATACACAAACCCACTAAGATTTCATGTTGTAAGAAGAAACAAAATACCCCAAAGCAGTTACAATGGGGAGGGGGGGGGGAGAAGGAAGAGAATAAATTAAAGCAGCTACATGCCAAAAAATTTGATTTTTTAAACTTCTTAACGTATTCTATAAAGAACAGAATATCATCCAAGAAACTATTGTTTTCAAATGACAAAAAAAGATTTCATCTTCTTGTAACTCCTCAACTTCTTCCCATACCTTTGAATTTTTGTGGTTTTTTTTTCAAAACATTTCTGAGTTTTGACAATAGGAAACAAATAGTAAGTGTTAGATTTAAAAATTCATTGTGTAATGGGAGTGGGAGTGGGGTAGAAACATTATTCAGATATAGGAAAGTTTTTTTTTCTAAAAACTTTAATATTCAGGCAATTTCCAGTATTTCTTAATTCAGAGGTACTTTTGAATTCTTTAACTAGACCAAATACTTGTTTGAAAAAGAAGGGAATTCTTTTGTCCAGGAGGTATATTTGCAAATCTTTCCAAACCTAAATCAAACTTTGTGTCAAGGACTCATCTGAGGAGGCTGAAAAAAGCTGTCTTCTAAAGGAAGTTATGATATCTTTGGAAACAAATAGAGTTGGACTTCTAATTTTTTTTTCTTTGAATGTGAGTATTAGAGAATTAAATATAAAGATAGCAAATGCTGGAACTTTTTCTGTCCTCTGGCTTGGTATTCTAGCCTTACCAAGAAATGCCACTCTTCCACATGTTGACTTTACTGACCCCAGCTGATACAAGGACTGGGAAATGAAGTCCTGAACAGAAACATTATGGTAAAAACAAAACAAAACAACTTTCTGCCTGGAATATCCAGATCACTGAGGCAAAAGTGATTTGACAGACTGAAGGATCTGCATCTCACTGCAGCTGCCCAGTTCTTTTCTGCAGTATGGATACTATCTTGGGGGAGGGGAGACACACAACCATCAGGAGGAAATTGCTAGAATTCAGTGAAGCTGGTGATTAGAAAATAGATGGTGAATTTTGTCAGACAAATGTTGGCAACAACCATTTAAAAAACTCAAACAGATTTATAATCACAAATTTCGACCTATTTATTTTCCAACTGCAGAAGCTGGTTTAGCAAACTTAAATTGGATTAAAGTGGCTAGTAATTGTTTTGAAAACATTCAATTTAAACTAAATTCAAATTCTCCCCCCAAACCTGTTCGTGCCTGGAGAAGCAAGCTGAGTTAGGTTTAAGAAATGGTGGACAGGGAGGGAAGCATTTCCTAATCAGGAGGCTTGCGTGTGTGTGTGTTGTGGGGTGGGGGTGGTAGAATTGGGCTTTCTTATTTGAGGATAAGGGATCTACTGTGGAATTTTCCTCTATGGGGGAAAAAAAAACTAAGGAGGCAATAATAACGGTGCCCCATATGTATAAAGTACTTTCAGGTTTACAATGGGAGAAAAAAGTCTATCATTCAATTTTCTGCCTGAGCAGAACAAGGAGAAAAATAAGTGAGAAATAGAGACTCCCTTCTTTGGGATCATGTCCCTAGCCTTTCTTTTATTCTCCCAATTTAGAAAGGATTTGGGTAGAACAGGGCTGCTCTATCATCCATTCTGTCCAGCAAGAGAGAGGAAAAGACTAGGAAACAGTCCTAAAGATGCTAGTTGTTTTTCAGTGTCTGCCTTTTGTTTATTTAAATAGAGACCATCCCTAGTAACCAAGAAATATTCCTGGGAAACAGATGATTACCCCCCCCCCCCACACCTAGATTGTTGGCCAAAAGAATCAGTCATTTCTCCTTTCTAATTTTCTCAAAATTTTCCATTTGTTCTACAATGGACATTAATCAGTTTCAAGTTTTGTTTTCTTTTTGAGTTTGCTGGGCTGGGCTGGCTGATTCGATCTTTTTAGTGAGTGGGGAGGGGTGGTGAAAAAGTTATCTAGGGTGGGGGGTGGCTCAAATGCCTAACAGCCCTTTGGACTGAAAGCCTTTTCCCCCTCCCCCCAAATTCTCTCTGAATTGAAAAGTTGTACGAATTTTAACTGCAGCTGTCCCAAACCGATGAACATGAGTCTTGCTAGGGCAAAAACCACGGATCTTATTTTATTCTTTTTTTTTTTTTTTGTAGGTTGGGAAGGGGAGAGGTGAAGCCCACTCTTTCCTTGTGATCTTAATGAGCTCCAAAGGAAGAAAAGTGGTGGGGTATGTCAGAGAAGATTGCTTCGAAATGCTGACTTTCTGGGCGGTATAAATCTAATTGGTAGGACTGAGGTGAAGGTTGTGGGGGACAGCCCACTGGCCCTGGAGGTTGGCTCTAGAAAGAAAAATACATTAAATCAGATGTCTTATTGATAGAGCCAACACGTGTTGGGGTGCTGCCCCGATGGAGGATCAGACAACGGGGAAATAGGGGACAGTGACCCCCTTCATCTACCGGCTCTCCAGACACTTGTGCCCCCCTCTACCTATTCTCCCGCTTCCTGTTCTCAAGGCCCACGGGGCCCTATCCTACACACACCCTAGCTTGGGGAACAGAAGGCTTAGGGACTCCTCGCCTCTTCCCCTCCTAACTCCCCGGCCCAGAGGGCTCTGGAGCTGCTCCTTCGCCCTTCCCCCTGCCGGTATCCCGGCCTCGGAGAGCAACCGGGAACTCCTTTGGTTTCCAACTTCGGAGAGGGTCCCGCTCTTTAACAAGGATTCCTCCTCTCCCGTTCCCGGCAGATTCCGAAAGGCGCGGAGCATACGATTCACCTCTTCCCCCACCGCGGGAGAGGAGGTGCGGACCTCCCACGTGCCGCCCCTTCCCCACTCCGCCTCTCGGGTCGGAGGAAGCGGGACTAATCGGTTGGAGAGAAGAGTTGGGGGTGGGGAAGGACCCAGGCGGATCCGCTCCCCTCACCCACACCCTTAGCGAAATCGGAGGGGGGAGGGGAGGCCCCCGTCGCCCCTCCCCAAAACCCCCGCCCCTCGCTTCCCCAAGCACTGAGCGGAAACTCTCCCTCCCTTCCCCACCCACCCAGGCTGGTTGGGGCCCTAGGATCTCCCGCTTCCTCACCCACTTTCCTGCCCCCTTGACCCAGCCCCACACCCCAAGCTGAGTAGGGGACCCAGGAAGCAGAAATCCATGTTTGGAGAGCTCTCCTCCTGGAGAGCGCTGTGGCTCCGGGAGGGGCCAGGATAGGATAAGTCCACTTGTCTCACCTCCCAGCCCCCCATCAGGTACGAAGGAAAAGGGGGTGTAAAATCCTATTACCCGAGTCACCAGTCGCCGCCTAACCTCGTCCTCTCCGGTTCTGTTCTTTTCACCCGCGGTAATCTACCTAGCTCGTCCATTCTGCCCTTTAAGTGGATGCACCGAGCCTATTCTCATTTCCCCTCGGGGGTTCCTGGAAAGAACTTGTCAGCGGGATCCCCAATTCTGTCCTCCCTCCCCGCAGTATCCCTCGAATTCCTCCATGGTTTCCTTCTGATCCCCGCAGCACTTCGTAGTGGCCCCAGCGTGGCCCGCTTCCTCGCCCTGGGGCAACCCAGCAAGCGCCGGCCACCTTCCTGGGATTCAGGGGGAGCGGCCGGGATCGGCGAGAGAGGCGGAGAACCTAGCTTGAGGGTCTTGGGGAAAATGCTTTTTTCCCCTCCCAGAACGGCCCCGGAGCCCCCTTCCAGTGGACCCCGGAGTCCGTGGCTTCCCTTTGTCTCTTGCCGTGCTCGCCCTCCTTTCCCCTTACCCCCCATTGGGAGCTGCAAACACAAGCAGGCGGTGGGTGTAAAAGAAAAAAGGCAAAAAAATAAACAACCAAGTAAAATCCTAACGAAACCTACAGAAAACAAACGAATTAAAAACAACCCAGCACCCGATCCCAAGAGATCGAGGGGATCCCCTCCTTTCCGCAAGCTCCGATCATCACGGGTGGGTGACTGAGGGCGGGGCCCTCTCTGAGGGGCCCAAGTTCCTGCCTCCTCGGGGAACGGGCGCGGAGATCCACCGAAGCCTGGCTCCCGCCCCCACCCCCCTCTAGTCTGGCCCCGGGGGCGCGCCGAGCCCCCAGACTGGGGAGGTGGGTGGGCTAGGCCGAGTGGAGGAGGGGGCCGACGGCGTCGAGGCCTCCCCCTCCCGGGTGGGTGGGGGCTTTCACCACGTGGCTTCGCCCTTTTTTTTTCTGCTCCATTTTTTTCCCCAAGTAGATTTTATTTAGAGGCGGCGCCAGGGCGGCCGGGGAGAAACGTGACACAGGAGCTCGGCTCACTGGGGTTTCGGCCCGAAAGGGAAGCCGCTGCTGCCGCAGCAGCTACCGCTACCAGCGCCTCCCTTTTAGCCGCCGGGCCCCTACTCCCAACCCCCCCACCCCAAAGAGTCACCCCCACCCCCTGCCCCGCTTCTTCCCCTCCCCTTTCCTCTCCCTCCGGCCTCCCTCCCCGCCCTCTCCCCCGCCCCTCTTCGGCTCCGGACAACTTTAGGGGTGGGGTGGAAAGAAAGTTTAGCGCTCTTCCCCCCCACCTCTCGGCCTAGGATTGTCGCCTTCTCCCTGTTGGCTTGGCGATCCGGGGGACTCCCTCCAGCCCCCCAAGACCGCCACCATGAATAAACTCTACATCGGCAATTTGAACGAGAGCGTCACCCCAGCAGACTTGGAGAAAGTGTTTGCGGAGCATAAGATCTCCTATAGCGGCCAGTTCTTGGTCAAATCCGGCTACGCCTTCGTGGACTGCCCCGACGAACACTGGGCGATGAAAGCCATCGAAACTTTTTCCGGTAAGAAAGGACACCCCCGAGCTCCTCGCAGTTCTCCCCTCGCCAGGCCCACCCAGATACCTGCTGTTCTTCGTCCACTCTGCCCACCTCCCTTACTCGGCCCAGTCAGTCTCAGTCTTCTAGGTTACAGCTAGGGCCCTGATTTGAGTCTACGGCCACCCTTTCGACGTCTACTCCTGGGGGAAAATCGGGGCCCCCCTTTCAGTCCTAAGGTTTCCCATAAAGGCAACAGTCACTCTGGAGGCGCTGGCATAGCATCTCCTTGCCCCACCCCCTACTCCACTCCCCGACGGGACGGGCACCCCCTCATTTGAAAGAAGGGGTACCCTCCTTTTTCAGAGGTTCAGGGAACCCATTAACTAGCCGTGGTTTCGCCGCCAATCCTTCCCTCTCCCTGGGTAGGATGATTCCTCTGTTTCAACATTCCCTGCCCCCACCCCCTCCATTCCTAGGCCCTTCGAGGCAGGGAGGGCTTGGCTTCCCGCTTACCCCCACGCCAACTCCCCTCACCCCATTTTCCTTGATGAGCTTAGGCCTTTGGCCGGACGTGGGGTGAGACGGGGTGGGAGGGCGTCCTGGCCCCCTGGGGTAGGGGCTTTGGCCATTTTGATTCTGAAGTGGGGCGTGTGATGGAGCTAGGAAGCAGCGCCGTAGTCGCCATGCTGCTTTTGGAGACAAGAAACTAGGGAAAGGGAAGGCGGCGAGGCTGCTAGAGGCCCTGGGCTCCTCCAGCCCTCGAAGCCTTTCTTGGATGATTGCCTGCCCCCCTCCAACAGAACAGTGCAAAGACTCCCACCCACTATCGGCCCCCCAAGCCCTGTGCCCAACAGAATAATAAAGTTTGCTCCCCCCTCCACCTTCCTAACCAACCCCGGCTTTGCAGAGAAATGGGGGAAGGAGAGCAAATTCTCCTCGATCTATTTCTTAATCGTCTGTGGTGAGGGGTGAGGCTGATGCACCCCATTATCGTAGTCAAGCTCCGAGTAAGGGGACTTAGAGCACCCTACAGCTATGTTTTAATACCATTAAAAAAAACAAAAACAAACCAAAACTTAGACACCACTATTTTCCAAATGTTCCATTTTCTTTTTCCACCTCACGGAGGAATCTGCTTAGTGAATCCTTCAGTCCCTTGGTTATACCCCCTTCTTCTTGTCTCCCGAACCCCCACCTCACCGTTCAGGCCTCAACTAATAAGACTCTTTTCTGTTTTCTTATTTTTTCAGGGAAAGTGGAACTGCAGGGGAAAAGACTGGAGATTGAACACTCTGTCCCCAAAAAACAAAGGTAGGGAAAATCCTTACGCTTGGGGAAATCTTTGGGGTGAGGGGCCTTTTTACACACACACACACACACACACACACACACACGAACACGGTAGGTGGAAGGACATTCTTTGCTTACTCCTGTTAGGTGCTGGCGATGAGATGTTGCCACCTTGTTTGGAGGTGTTTTATAATTTGTTTTGGAAAAAGGATAAGTTGGGGGCATGGGTGGGATGCAGGAAGTGATTTGGAAAATAGAAGGGAATCAAAAGAGCGAAATGAAGAAAGCCTGAGGAGTTTGCTTAGGGAGTGGGGCCCACACTTCAAGGAGAGCTAAGGTCTTTAAGTTTGCAAGAGTTCTTGATTTCTAGGTACTATGAACATACAACTTTCTACAGGGCTTCTCTCCTCCTACCCCTCTACATTGACCATACCACTTGGGTTTTATTTTTCTTTTTTGTCAAAGGAGGTTACCCTCCTGGTTTAGAAGGAAGTTGGATGAGACCTCCCCTATTCCTTCACCCAAAGAATGCCTCTTAATATGGTTGTCTCTTATCCTTCAGTAGTCTAAGGCCAGTTTACACAGGCCCTGATCTCTCTAGTCTCTTCCTCACATTCCCACCCCTCTGGATTTTTGAAAGAATATGCTACCGCTTTACTATCCTTTTGGAACCCCCAACCCCCATCAGTCTATTGTTGCAAGGGGACCATCTGGGGTGAGAGCTTTGTGCTCAGGCTGCGAGCAAGGGCTCTTGGAGGGCCAAGAACTGCCTGGATGAATGGAGAGGAGGGAGTAGTGTGTTCTTTAACCCTCCTTCCTTTGCCCTAAGTGAAGAAGGAATAACTCCCCACACACTCCCCCAAATCCTGTTCATGTTGGATTCGGAATCTCCCTGCACTTGAACTGTGGCTGGGAAAGGATAAAGGCAAAGTCCTTTTCTTTCTCTCTCAAAATGGACTTCCCTTCTCCCCCCACCCCCACCTTATTCTAGATGATGGAGGGAACTTACCCTCCTTCCCCTGGCTGGCTGAATTGCCTGATTAATGTGTGTCTCCCCCCCCCCACCCCCCCATTTGCAAGATTTCTGTTGTGTGGTTCTTGGCTTTTTCTGGGTGGGAAGGTAGGGGTGAGTGGCTCTGCACTTTCTGGGTTAAGAGGAGCTAAAAGGTTTAGTGTTTTTGGGCCAAAAATCTGCTGGGTGATTTCACTTCAGCTATTTAAGTAACATCGTAGCCAGGGCTGATCAATGTGTCTTGTTACATGTTTATAAAGTCTGTGATTTAATCTCTATTGGCTTCAATACTCTGGTATCGGGAAAGACAATTAGAGTTAAGTGAAAAGAGGCAATGAAATTGGGAGGTTAAAAATCCTGTATTTAAAAGTCTTTGAGATTGGAGAGGGGAAAAAAAAGACACAATACACACGGAGAAACCTCAGTAGATTATGGAGAGACTCTGTAATCTGAGATTTGAGTTGAAGCTGGAAGCTTGAAACATTTGATAAGTGAAATTTTTGAAAAAAGGAGATGGAATCCCCCACACCCATTTCTCCTTCCTTTTTCCCTTCTGGAGATGCAAAGGAATACCAAGATATAAGGAAATAAATTAAATACATTTAGATTTTTATTCCCCTGTAGGGGTATGCATTTGTTTTTCCCCAAGCCATCCGTTTTCTTCCAAGTAACCTCTAACACCTTCTCTTGCTTCTTCTAAAATGTGTAGTGAAATCTTTTGAGTGGGGGAGGTTGTGGGGTCTTGCTGGAGAGGACTGGGGTAACAATTATTCCTTTCCTTCAGAACTGATCAGAATACCTCTTTTGTATACTTCCCCCTCTCCATGTAATTTCAAGCTCAAATCATGAGGTTTCTTCTTTTTTCTTGGGGGGGGGGCACAATTTATTTTATTTTTTCAAAAGGACATTTTTCCTATTGAGAAAAGTGAGATGTTTTTGTTACCATTTTGCTATTAAAAAACCATGTGGTTAAGATGTACATTCTCAGTTTGTATTTGAAAAATATTTTTTCACTTATTGGACTTTAAAGTAATTTGAATTTATAGAACAAGGGCTAGTTAATTAACTGTAGCATGTTCTAGATAACACATACAACCATGTGTGTGTACAGATATCTCTGTGTTCCTTTGAAAAAGAAACTTGCAATGAGAATGAGAGACAACGAGTAGCTAAAGCCATTCTTACTACATTCCTTGCTGATACACTGGGTTCTGAATCAGCTTCCATTTTTTATTTTTATGGTTGAATTAAAAACCCTCCAAACTTTTTATGACTTTCCTCCCCATTTACTGAGGGCAAAACCAGAAAACAACAAAGATTTGTGTCACTGCCTCAGTTTTGTCTGAGTAAAGCTATTTCTGAAGTGCAATTTTGGTCTTTAAATTTATATCCATTTGATAACTCTAATATCTACCTGTTTAAAATGGGGGATTTGAGCACTATACTTCAAAATAAAAATAGTAATTGATTTGCATTTATCTTCTTGAGTCTAAAGAAATTTGAATCGGATGGATTTAAATTTTTATTTTTCTATATTTTGGTTTCCTCCTCAGCTCCTCTTTTCATAATTAACGTTAGAAGTATATTTAGCAGAATTGATTGTGTTGTTATGGTGGTCACTGTCAAATAGTAGAATAAAATTAGGGGAAAACACTTGAGAAAAATTAAGTTTTTTCAAGGAGTTGGGGAAAGAGTTGTAATTTGAAGGACTTGAAAAAGTTGAAATGGTTAAATTAAGAATATTTGACTTCTTGGGAAAGTTGCTATTTAAAGAAATGATTGGCTTTTTAAAAAAAATTGAACAATCATTATCTTTAAAAAGAATCTTCTGGAGAAATGTGACTTAAAAGAGGTCATCTACTGATAACAATGTATTGTGGGAAAAATGAAAAAGAATATATATGATGTTTTTGTGGGTGTGTGCAGCTTAAAAAGTTGAGGAATTATTTACTCAGGTTAATTGTTGGTTATTACTTCTCAAAGTAAAACTAAAATTAGTTTAGCTAACGATTTTTTGAGAATCCTGGCTAAAAGTTTAAAAATCTTTATTTGTCATTCATAGTAAGTATGAGTCCTTTAAAAATAAATTGTTTTTAACCTGAGGAAAATATTCTACAACTGAATATTTGACTGGTTAGATTTTTTTTTTCTCTTTTAAAAGTCTCACTTGGTGTCTTAGATTTGACTAAAGTAGCTTTGTGTTGGGAGGAGGGAGGGAGGGAGAGAGAGAGAAAGAGAGAGAGAGAGAGAGAGAGAGAGAGAGAGAAAATGTGTGTAAAGTTTATTTTTGAAAGATTTGTGGAAGGACCTAAAAGAAACAATTAGGTTAGGAAAAGGTTTGAAAACAGGCTCAAGAGTGTTCACCTTCTAAAATGAGTCTGTCTTTAATGATTAAGACTTCTCATTAAGGGTGAAAATGAATGAATGAAAAACAACAAAAACAAGCCAGAGGGATGAAAAAGACAAAAAAGTGGGGGAAGGAGCTTTTAAGGCAAATTTTATTCTAGTGATTACTTTTGAGAATTAGTATGCTAACTGGGGAGAATTAACAATTCCTCTTGATGAAGATACAAGTTTCATCTGGTGATTAAAAAAAAACTTTAAAAAGTCTAACAAGACAGTTTTAGTTTAAAAAAAAAATTAAGACCAGATTTCATTATGCTGGGGGTGGGGGGTGCGGTGGGGAGAGGTGGTATGATGAGTTGAATCTCATAGAAAATTATAATTGTTTTCTGCCATGGCTGGAAATATAGTTGGAAAGTCAGACTTCAATTTTTTCTTATTTTAATTTCCACTTAGACATTTGCAATGGTGTTTTGAATTAATCAGCTAATCATCTTGGCCTCTGAAATTCTTACCTGTGATGTATAGAGTATAGCTCTGCTTTTCAGTATTAGCTCTTCCGAGGGTATACTATTTTTTTTTGTTGTCATTTTGTTTTTAGGACTACTCACTGAAAGAATTAGGGCTTGCTAGCCTTTCTTAATAATTCTCTCTGGTACAAAGTAGAAAAAATGAAATGTTACTCTGTTAGTTTCCTGGAAGGAGAACTTTGGTCAAAGAAGATAAATTGTAATTCTTATCTTCTGATACATTTAAAAAGCAATTAACTATCCCGAGCCTAAAGTTTTAAAGACATTGTAGCTTATAGAACAAGATTTCTTCGAATGGGTGTTTTAAAGTTGAAGTGTAGGGAATGTCAGCAAAACTTTAAAGTCCTTACTTTTTTCAAATTTCCTCCAATGTGTACTAATAGGATTTATTTGGGATGGTGTTTTGGGAAGGAGGTTTTAAGTTTATTTCTACTGTTTTCAATGTAAGTCAACCAGTTAAAAAGGGGAGCATTTGAAAGAGATTTCAACATTGATATTGCCACTTTTTTTTTAAAGCCTTTCAAGTGTGTTAGTTGATTAAAAATGAGAGAAAAATTTTTTTGAAAGAATTTTGGTGGAAAAAAGATATATTCTACCATTTTGGGGGGGGCAGAAGGGAAGGTAGGTGAAAAAATGTATAATTTTTTTTTTAAAGAAAGCCTTCCAAATGTTTGATTTTTCTCCCCTATCCCCTTTAAAAAGGTTTTAAAATATGGCTAATGTCTTCCAGAGAGTGTGGCTAAAATTTTTGGGGGTTGGGAGAGAACAGGGAAGGAAAAAAAAGCAGCAGGGGAGACTGTTGAAAAATCAGACAAGTCAGTCCAGTGCTGGAAATTCCAGACGAAGGGAAAAAAAACTCAGAGATGGGGGTGGGGTCAATTTCCCGCTCCCCTCTTGGAGGAGTGGCAGAGAGCTCCTAGCCTCTGGTAAGGGAGAGGGGGCAGAGAGACACCTTAGGCTTAGAATATTAGTGATAGAGTCTGAAAAGAGAAGTTTATTTCTGTCTTTCAAGGTCTTTTTTCTTTCTTTCCAAAGTTTGCTGTGGTAGCTGAGAGAGCTTCCTGGAGAGCTAGCTAACTGCTTGCCCTGCAGCCACTAACCCTTCCCCTTTTCCCCTCCACCCCCACCTCGAGCCTTCAACCTTGAAAGCTTTCTGGTTGCGTGTTCAAACTATTCATTGGTTACTAAGCTTCTCTAAACCCTCAAAAGGCAAAACTCTCATTCCTGGGAGGATGCCATAGGAATATATGCTGGGGCGCTAAGGGTGTCTTTGCTGCTCCAAGCCAAATCCACTTTTTTCCCACCCATGTTTCTTTAATATGTGGAGTGGAGATCTTGGCATTAGTTTCCTATTGGACTACTGTGGAACCTCTTTAGCCTCTATGTTCCACAATATTGCTAAAAATGCCTATGTGTGATAGTGGCCATGGCTAAGTTTGGCAAGGGAAAAGGAAAAATGGAAGGGGGAAGAAAGAGGAGAGGGAAGAGGGAGAGAGGAAGTGTTGAGGGTAAAGGGAGGACTAGAAGAGGAAGGAGAAGATAGGAAATGGGAAGAGAGAGAATTAAGAGGTATGTGGGGTGGGGAAGGGTAGAGTGAAATTCATACTTCATTGTTACTGGGGGTATTCTTTTTGTCGATTGAAGCCTTTCTAGAACTTTTCATCTTGTGCTATTCTTGTCCATGTCTTCCCATAAATCTTTTAGAAAGGATCCATACCACATGCTTCTGAAGCCTTGCTCTGATTCTTCAAATCTTTCTCTCTCTCCTTCTCTCTCCTTTCCCTCACCCCCTTCTCTCTCATTTTCTTACATGACTAATCCACCTTCTTCTCTGGTCCTATACGTACTCTCTTGAGGCAAAGTGGCCTGTGGAGCTTGATCTTGGAGCCCAGAAGCCCCAGATTCAAGCCTTGCCCTTATCTATACTAGCTCTGGGACTGTGAGAAAGTCATTGAACCTTTCCGTCTAGGTCTAGACAATTCTCTTAAAGATTCTAGGTTATCAAGGTATTGTTGATCAGCAATGGCAAAAGGACTTTCTGCACCGAGAGTTTCTACATGAATGAAATCATAAGTTGGGGCCAGAAAAAAAAATCCTCTTATGTTGTGTCTCCAGAGTGACTCATCATGGCATGGATTGAATTGTAAGAGTTTTGAGGAAAGATCCAATGGCAGGCTGCTTTCTGAATACTAGTTTAGCTATGTGGAGATCATTTGGGGGGAGGGGGCAGTGACTAACCTTTGAAGCAGAAAAACAAAAAAATTATATAGGGACCAGCTCTTTCCAGCTCATCCTATCACACCACCACTGGAACACCTTAATATGACCCATATATGGAGCCATTAATAGTTAACAGGGTCAGTTTATGAATGGTCTTGAGTCCTCTGCAAACAGAGAGGCCCTGCCCTTTATGTCCCAAAGGACGATTTAAGCAAACAAAAATAAGTGAGCTCTGGGTTCTGCCTGCACACCGTATTTTTGATGCAAAAGGTGGATCTGAAGAGGTGTGTGTTAGAATTAGTCACTCATGTCCTGGAGCCAGAGGCAGGTCTTTGACCTTTCAGGGGTTCTGCCATTACCGTGGTTTTTTTGTGTGGTAGCCACGGGATCCTTTGTGGTCTCCAGCTCAGCTTCCTTCCCTTACTCTTCTTCCTTTAAGTTCTAAAGAAATGTTTGGCACTTGTTAATTTTTAAAAAGATACAACAAACTTGAGGCACCCCAAGTTCCTGTTACTCTAGATAGAGAGGGGATTGGTTTAGTTAATCTCTCTTTTTATTGATAAGAGGTTAGGAATAGGGGTCAGATCCCATTTGAACAAGCACCACCCCAAGGATAAATCTGTAACAAAAAGGCTTCCAAGTCTCAGCTCAGTGGTCTCTCATTTTAAACAAACTTCAATGGATACCATTTCAGAACAATGGAAGCATTTTCACCAGTCCCTTGGAGTTTCATTCATTCATTGGACAAGAGTTACATTAAACACCTGCTATGTGCAAGGGACTGTTAGACACTTGCCTGGGTTAGCAGTGTAATAGTAGAAAGAACCCTGGCCTTGGAGTTCATGACCTGGTTTTGAATCCTGGCTCTGATGATTTTTAACTGTTGTATGACCATGAGGAAATCACTTACCTGCTCCAATCCTATGGTTTCCTCTAAGCCCAACAGAGAAAATATCTATACCACTCATTTCACAGGGTTGTTGTGAGAAGAGTCTTTTGTACTATATACATGTTAACTATCACTGCTATAAGATTCTAGGACAGCTTTTTAAAAATATCAGAGGGCATCCTGGCCATCCTACAGTAAAGGGAGGAGATATAGGGACGAAATATTCTAGTTCAGAATACAAGATATCAAGAGTTCCCTGTGGCTTACTAACCCCACAGATTCATGAGCTCCACCAAAACCAAGTTCCTGAGGCAACAAAAATCCTTTGGGAATAGTTCTGATGTTATATGTCATTTTGTGTCTTCTAACATTGCCTCTTTTGAATTTTTAAAAAATACTTCCTCTTTTGAAATAAGGGCCTTTGTTTATTCTACCCTGATATCAGAATCACTATTGCCAAAGATGTTGCCTACTAGGCTTTCACCTGAAGGGGTGCTAAGAGGGTTGGGTTCTTCTTCATTTAAAACTTTTGAAAATTTGTGCAGTTTAGTTGTAAATCATAAATGTGTATCAGGACTTTTTGAAAATGGAATTGAAATGATTCTATTAAAACAGGATTTAGTAGAATGTAAGATCCTTGTTCTTGTCTTGGAATTCCTAGGGCCTAGCAGAGTATCCAGTGAATAGTAGGTACTTAATGCTTACTGAATGAATGAATGTCTTGGCAAAAGAACAAGATTATTAGGCAAAAACCAATTCATCTATATAGCAATGTCAAAATACAGCTGAGTCAGGTACCCCCTCATGTTTGTTGTAGTCCCAACACTTAGCAGAGAGTAGGCATTTAATACAGTTTGTTGAATTGATTGCCTGGAAATGAAACAGCCTAGTCATTGACAGAAATTTTGACTAGCCTGGATGTATTCAGAATCCTGCAGCCTGATGGACTTCAGTTGGAAATCTGGTAGGACCCTTTAGGAGCCCCTGGGTGTTTGAAGGCTTACCTTAGGAAGGCCCCCTTAAGGTGGCAGTATGGAGGGAGAGGGAATTATCTCAAAGTCTGGAAAATGTGGCTTGGGAAAGTTTTCAATAGGAAGAGAAAAATTGAGGTAGGAGATGAATATATCTCCTTGAGTTTTTCCCAGTCTTCTTGATTTTTGGAGGATTTCTGACCTGACCTTTTCTCTGTTTTACACCTCTTTGGACAGGAAATTTAAAGAGGAATTGATACATTTCCAGGTTGTTTTATTCAAAATTTCAGTGAAACTTCTGGATGTTTTGTTAAAATGGCCCTAAACATTTGGGTCTGAATGAGTTTGTTTTTTTTTTTTTTTCTGAAAGGAACTTTTGGCAATATGTAAAAACAATGACAGGTATGTGTTTTTTTTTCTAAGTCCTATTTTTTAAGGAAGAATTTAGATCAGAATCAAGGCACCCAAGTGATAATCAACCCAGCCTGGAAGACCCTCATGTTGCTTTTCATTCTTGTACTTAGAGGTTCTTTTTTTTTTTTGGTGGGGTTTTGAATGTGTAAGCTCTTTGAGGACAGGGGCTTTTTTTTTTTTTTTTGCTCTGTTCTTCAGGATCTAACCTAGGGTCCTAATGTTTTTTGAACAGATCTTCAAGTGGGGAGCTTCAAATATGTCACTTGAAATGATTTCAGTGACCCAAGGAGGAATAATCACAAATGAAAATACAAAACCAATCCTTTTTTTGTGCTAATTTCCAACTTCCATTCAAGATAAGTACTTTGATGTCTCCTGCTGGAGGGAAGGTGACCCAGGTTGCTGTTGGAAGGCTATGCTTCTGGAACACAAGCCCTGGCAGGTCTTATCAGTAGAAGAGGCTTCCAGTACTGGCAGGTGACAGATTGCAAGTCTTTCATTGGGACAGCCAGCATCAGCCTAGCTTAGTGTCTAGAGGCTCATTACCAGACAGCTGGCTGCTACATTATGAATTTTTTTTTTTTTTTAGCCAGAGCTATTCAGGCACTGGAGGCTGTGAGCAGCATCTGAAAACACTGGTCCTTGAAGTTGTCTCAGCCAGTTTCTGGAGGGACAACTTCTTCTGAGATATCTCTGCCTTCCCTTGGTCATTCCTTTGGTCATCTTTGCATTAATCTCAGCCCTCCTCTCTTCCACACATTCCTGTTCACCTTTGCCAGTGACCTGAACTGGTAAATATGTATATAGAGTGAATCCACGTTAGAGGTGGATTTGAATGGTGTGTGTGTTGATAAATGGATTCTCTTGTGTTAGGTACATTTAGTGTGTAACAGGGTAAGTATGTAATCTAATTCACTCCAACAAGCACTTCTTAAGCCCCCATTATGTAGAAGAAGACTCTGTGCTAGGGCTACAGAGACCAAAAAATCCAGAACAATCTCTACCCTCATGGCACACATTCCAGAAAGGGAGGAGGGAAACAACTTGTCCAAAAAAATTGTAAAAATGTGTATTAATACTATCTGTATCTATGTATAAAATACAAAGTAATTTTTTGGGTGGTAAGGTAGGAATAGAAGACAGGATATATTTGATGTAGACCAGCACATATTGACTTCTATGTTGCTTCCTCCATCCTGAAAGGGTAGGCAATTGTCTTTTTTAGAGGAGATTGGAGGGAGTTGCGTTTTCCCATTTAGATCCATACTTTAATGATCTGGTATGCTCACCAAATAGGTCCCCAAATTTTGTCTTGGCATAAGCTTTCACTATCTTCCCACACAGAAGACTGTATATGTGTATGTGTGTGTGTGAGAGAGAGAGAGAGGAAGAAAGAGAGGGAACTACTCCTTGCAGAGAGTAGTTGTAATCCTTCAGGAAATTGGCTATTTATTTTGTTATTTTAGTGGCTGAGAAGCTTTGCCAGGGCACTAGATGAAATTTCACACTTTAGAGTTTTATTGTATTTTGGCCAGAAAAGGTATACTTTTCTGTATACCTATAAAGGGGGCTTTGGTTGGTCAATGGTGGGGGAATCACCCTAAATTAAGCATACGGGACCTTGAGGAGGATGAGCCTTGAGCAGCAGGTGTTTTGGGGGTCTTGGATTGAATAATAAAGGATGAGAGGTTGTTGGTTCTGGATAATGAAAATTGTCCTTCACCACACTGGAGATAGGCCTTCCTACAACTATCCTATACAGTCTAAATTCTTTGCTATCAGGAAGTCAGCAAAATGAAGCAACATGTATTCAAAAGTTGGTGTTCCCAGCATGCTGTTCATTCACAGTGGCTTTAAAAAAAATATTTTGTTGCTCCCTATCCCTTTCCCAATATCACCTCCTTGGTGGCTTTGTATTGTGAACCACCTCGCTCTTCTTGCATAAGGGGCCAGTCCCAACATACTTTCTACAATGTTCTACAGCTTTTGACCTTTCTCCCTGATCTTTCAGGGGTATCCCTGGCAAGGGAGCCAGCTCTCTCCATAGCTTACTCTAAGAAAGAAGGGCTTCCAAATCCAGATGTGGTTTTTAGCAATTTAACAAGCTGTGATTTTAATCAGTGACTAAAGGGTTTTTACAATTAGTTTGTATACAGTGATATCTATTTCAGGGTTCTGGAGTCCTGGTGGCATTTGGGCTCACTTGAAACCTGTCAGTTTTCCATTAGGATCTTTCAATTGGAAGGGAGTAGGGGAGACAGGAATCTAGATACTGTTGGTAAGGATGGGTGAAGGAGTCACTTAGTGGAAGCATTTTTTACTGGTTCTTCTTTGGGGCATGAAGGAAAGCTCTAAGTGGATTATTCAACCATCTGCCAGTTTTCCAGCTTCCCTTTGAGAAGTCTGTTTGTACTAGAGATTCATAGCTCTGGTGGTGAGACTTGATGATAGAGTTGAAGGTGAATCTTGTTCTCTTATTTTTGAGACAGATCTCCTTTGGGAATAACCTGCTATTTAGCTGAGTAGACCTCCCCCATCCACCCCCCCCCCCACTCCCCAAATCTGTTGAGATCTTGTGACTCAGAGAAATGCTTTTCTTTTCTCAGGATAATACAGCAACTTGCTATTCATTAGAAAGATTGGGAAATCCAGCCTAGTGTAGTTATCTATCAGCAGTCCTCTACCTTCTTGCTGCGTATTGTTACTTGGGCTGGAATGTGTTGGCTGGGGTTCTGCTTGTAGGCTGGGGATGTAGAAGCACTGTTGAGGACATCAAGCCTAATTCCCTCATTTTACCCTTGAGGAAACTGAGTTTCCTGACTCCAAGTCTGAGAGCTCTCCTTCCTGATACCTAGCTATAGTAGTAAATAGCAGATATGGAAGTCACAGCTGGGTCTTCTTCCAATCTAGTCCTCTTTCTACTATGCCTGTAGTAGGGGAGTGCAACTGGTTGTTTTCCAAGTCAGGTCTGTATTTGTTCTTCAGGGGACTTGGGGTGGGGGGGCGGCGCTCCAAGCTTGAGGCAAGGAACCCTAGCTCTGCTATGGATATTTGTTATTTCTCTTATCCCTGAGCATTACAGATGGCAATGACAAGTCTCCTTATTTTGTAGAGAGGGATCAAGGTGCAGATCCCCAGGGACAGTGATTTTGCACCCCTTGCACAATGTATTGTGGCAAACAGATATAATCGGGCAGTAAGAAGCTAGTGCAGTGACATTCTGCAGTTGTAGGAGGAGACAGGAAAAACTCTAGCCCAAAGTAAATGCTTAAAATCTTGGAAAGTTTTATGGGTGCCACAAATTTTGCTCATCCTCTCCACCATCTCTCCTCTCCAAAAGCCTAGTGAAATGTTATTTCTATTTTGTCTTCACCCTCCCCCACCCCTGCCACACTTAATAGTATTTCTATTTTGTTTACTATGGATGAAGCCAGAGGAAACTGGCCAAGAGAGAGCAGGGAGAAAAAAGGCTTCCAATCCATGCCACCATAGAGCCTGGGCAGCAAAATAGCGTATACATCTTGGTAAAGAATGCTAAATGAGATCTTTCCTCAACCCATTTCTCATTCACAACCATGGGCTCGAGGGCTACAGTTTCCAAAGAGCTATTTCTAGACTCTGCATCCCACAAGGCCAATTTTTCTGAGCTTCCCCCCATAGTGTTTCCCATCCTGGGAGATCTTTGATCATTTACAGCTCTCTCTGCCTCATCTTCTAGCCAGTGCTGGACCTCCTTAGAAGTGTTCTTTGTCTGAGCTGCTGCTCTGAGGGCTGTCTGCAGCTCTGTGTGTCTGTTTACATGATAGAGAAGGAGGCAGACTGGGCCTGGTCTCTTTCTGCTCCCACGGTACTGTTCACCAGCAGGTAGACAGCTATGGCATTGATGAATTCTTCCACAAATCAACACCCTTGATGATATCTTCTATTCTCAGGAATCTAACTTCTATGTGTGATTTTTACTTTTTGGTCTTAACTCTTCTCCCCCTCCCCAAACCACAGACCTCCTCTTTGAACTAGTCACAGTGTTTGCTTACTCATGGTCCTGTTTGATCACATAATCTGTCTTCTCCTATTCCTGCTGCCACCATCTTAGTCCAGACACTCCTGCCTGAATTACTGTAATAGCTTACTAACCTAAAGGTTTTCTTGCCTCTGCTTACTCCATTCTATTGCATGGTATATACTATGCTCCTAAGATAATATTTGCAGATTTGGCCATGTAATTCATGTTAAAGAAACTCTTCAGTGGCTCCCATTGCTCAAGGCATAAAGGTCGAATTTCTTCAACATTTGAAACTTCCAATCTAGCACTGTTCTCCCTTTCCTGCCTTAATTCTGCCATTTAATCTTTGCCTTAGACTAGATTGCACTCTATCCCCTGAATGTGTGCCCTCTGTTCACCTACTTCCATGCCACTCCCCCTATCTTCTTCCTCTCCACTTGATGAATTCCTGCCTGTCTTTTAAAGCCCACCTCTTGCCACTTTGAAGAGTCTCCTGATTCTTCCTGTTGTTAACAATCTTCTCCCTTAGACAGACTCTTGTGTTGGGAGGAACCCAAATCTATACATGGACACCAATTCTCTCTATGATGTCCCTAGCAAATAAATTACACAGCGTCCACTTGAACATGTCCTATGAAAGAACTTGTGTCTTTTCAAGACAGTCCATTCCACTTTAGGACATCACTAATTGTTAGGATTTTTTTTTTTATATATATTGAGCCTTTGTGGTTACTATCCCTCGTTCTTAGTTCTACCCTTTGGGGATAAGGAGAACATGTCATAACTTCTATCTGGCAACCTTTCATTTAAAATTCTTCAGATGGCCATCATGGTCTCCTCAGTCCTCTATCGGACCATATCATCTTTGTACTTTTTTTCTGAATATGCTTGTCAATCTATTTTGTACTTCTCTCTAACATGCTTATAATATATTATAGCATATTGTGACACAATGTTGTGATACAATTTTGTGTGTCTTATTCCCATTGTATTTAGATGCTTCAATGAATCTGTGATCTCCTGGATGTGGGTATTCCCTCCAGTGATGCAGATGGCCAACTATCTCTTCCTGAGCACCCTGTGCAACTCTTGTCTATGTCCTACTATAAAGTCATCGCCTATCACTGGGGTGCACTGAATGTGCTGGGGGGAAGAGGAGGAGGAAGATGGTTTCCGGATAGTTCTCTTGACTTTGCATAATTACCAATGGAGTGTGTGGCCTGGGAAGTGCCACATGACTCTTTTCTTCCTGTCATGTATTTCTCTGACAGTGTCCTTTACTCTGCTTTTCCTGAAAATTGCCTCATTTGTAATGTCTTACTGCCCACTTGTGCTAAATCCCTGGTTTCTTCAGTGCATTCTGGGTGATCCATAACTTTATTCCAACTCTCTGGAGTGTGACTCAAAGCCAGACAGCAATGCAAAAGAAATACTGCTGTTCAAAAGATGAGCCTCAGTTTCATTGAGAAGATTAGGAGCATTTAAGAGAATTGCACAGTCACCCAATAGCAATTCACTGGATCGTAAACTCCAAAGGGGCAGGGACCATGGTTTCCCAAACTTGGCATCTAGTACAGTGTTCTGCACATTTATTAAATAATGTTACAATAATGTTTATTGATGTTGATTTGAAAAGATCTGGGCCTCAACCCACTAGCTCCTCCCTTGGTCTGGATGACAAGATTGGACCAAGGAGCTCTAAGGTACCTTCAGTCTCTAATCAATGGTCCTTGTGTCCTCAGCAATTTGGTTCTTTCTTCCTTCACTACCTGTTCCTCCTGCTCTTTTAGTCTGATGGGTGACTCTCAGACTCTTTGCAGTGGCAGAAACCTTTGCATTAAAAACAAAACTCTTAAGAGTAGTTTTGCAATAAAATCTTCTAATTGAAAAAAAAGCAGTGGCTTACTCAATGGTGACAAATAACAAAACACTGTGGTTTTTTTGGTCTTGTTTTCAAATCTAACAATATTTCAAACAATTTATTTGTTGAATCTGCTATCAATAATTATTATATACTTGGAGTATAATATTGGTTGCTATCACTCACCTAAGAGGGACTTTCACAAAATTTTCATTCCCCTCCCCACCCCATGCAAAAGCCTATACCTGGAAAAATTTAAGCACATATCTTAGCTAAAAACAAAACAAAACAAAAAAAACCCAAAATCCCCAAAAGGAAAAGCTCTTGATCTTTGTTTTTAAATGTATGTTTTGCATAAATGCCTCATTGTAATTTTGCCTGAACCATGGAAGTGTTTTTTGAAAATTTCCCAAGGCGGCACATAGCATGCATTAGGGCTGCCAGAATGTATCTGGAATTGGAGACTGGTGTGGTCATATATTTTTTCTTTTCTGTCAGTGAGATACGATATCTAGAACAGGGTGATCTTGGGGTTTATTTATTAACATTTGTTTTCTAGTCTCTTCCAACTTTCTGCTTCTACCCAGTAATCCAGAAGGGACACTGATAGAAAAAAATACAGTTAAAAAATGAGATTACCCCTGTACCCCCAGACCTTCACATTACATTGGAAATATAATGGATACTGCTTACTTTAAACAGACAGCAGACATCAATTGTTGCATTATTTAATGCTTCTAGGCCAATAAGAAGGCAGCTTATGGGTCATGTGATTAATTTTAACCAATCTCTGAAGTCCCTTGCAGTAGCTGAAGCCATGTCGTATACTATAGATGGCTTTGCTATGATAGTGGCAAGCTTGTCTGTCATCTTAACTTTTTTTTCTCTGAGTACTCTGTACCACCCATCCCGTGAAAGAATTCAAATCAACAGGTCTTTTATTGAGTGCTATATCCTGTGTTAGGCCCTAGATGGGGAGAGACAAAGAAAGAAATATGGTCCTTGCAATCAAGGTGTTTGCCATGTAGGTGGTAGTCATGACAAAGACATTCAAAACACTGTAGAAGGTACAGTGTGATGAAATGATAAGAGGCAGAGTTGGGATTTATTGCAAACTGGACGAGCAAGGGGGATAGGTAGGATATGAATGAGGGGGTGGGACAGGAGGAAGGAAGGACTTTTCAGTTGTTTGGAGTAGGGGGAAGCTTGAGCAAAGACTGGGAGGCATTTTTTTAAATGGCTGAGAACAGAGTTTGTGGCCTTTCTGGAACATGCTAGTCCTTTGAAAGAAGGGAAGCTCCTTGAATAGCAGCAACTATTTCATTTTTGTAATTTTTTTTTCTCGTAGCATAGTATCTGGTAATATATGTTTGATTGGGAAATAGACTAGGGGGCTCTTCAGAAAATGTTTCTTACTAAAATCGTAGTATGACTCAAAGGACCTTGCACTTGGGAGTTCAAAGCCCTGAGTTCTAGTTCTCCCTCTGCTTCTAATTCTTTGTGCAACCTTGGGGAAATTGCCACTGCTTTTTGGGCCTCACTTTTCTCATTTGTAAAATTAGGGAATTGGATTATAAGATTCCCTCACTAATATTCAGTGATGTTTAATTGTTCAGGAATATTTTCATCAAATTTTCATGTTTTTCTTATTTTATATTTTAGAAAACAGGTCCAGAGAGGAGTGAGGCACCTCAAGAAACTCTCGAAGCCCTTATTTGTCATTGTCACTATTGAGAATCATACTTTCCTTTTGCATATGCTTCCAAATGTTTCTAAATTGATTTTTTTACATTGTCACTTATTCCCCCTCTCCCCAGTAGGACTTAACGTTGCAAAAAAGTATAGTTAAACCAACACGTTGGTTGTATGTCTCACAATGCATGCCTCACTGCACACCTGTGTTGTACCACCTCTTTCCTGGAATCCTCTGAAGCTGGGATTGTTTATCGCATTGCTCAGAGCACTGGGAACTTTTAACGTTCTTTTGCTTTATTTTATTGTGTTTGTTATGGAAATAGTTCTCTTGAGTCAGTTCCATTCTCTATACAAGAAGTCCCAAAAAGTCTTATAGCACTTTTAAGTTAGTAAATCCCAGAGAGGTGATTTGCTCAGGGTCACACAGCTCATAATTGTCAAATCCAGAATTCAACCTACTCTCAAGTTCAGAGCTCTAGGAGTTCTCTATTGGTAATGAAATGTTTAAGCCAATAAAGCTTAAAGGTATACTAAGACTTTTGGGGACATATCCTGTACCATCTATAGGTCTTCCCAAGTTTCTCTGGATTCTAGATAATTTTTATGGAGTATATTGTATTACATTCATATCTACAGAGTTGTTGAGCCAGTCTTTGATTTTTTCCCCCCTCCAATTTTTGTTTCCAAGAGAAAACACTGCTATAATATAATATTTTGTACAAATATTTTGTATATTACGGTGCCCTTTTCTTTTACTTTGATCTCCTTGGAATCTGTATTAGTGACCTGTCTCTTTTTAGAGCCCCATGCTAGGTGCTAAGGACTGAGAGGTATAAACACTCTCCTTTAAGACACAATTTCTGATAAGTTTTCCTGATTTTTGCCTGCTTTACATTTGTTTTTATTTTTATCACAAACATTTATTAAGTATCTACTTTGTACAGAGTAGTGTGCTAAGTTACAGGGGAGATAAAAAGTTTAGATAAGGCTATCTGCAGTCTACTAGGGAAAGTCCATTTAAGAGGAGGAATGATTAACCCTATAATGAGTGAATTTGAGATCTTGATGTACGAAGATATATAAACGGCACAAGATCTCAATGAGTGATGATATTACTTTAGGGTAATAGTAACTTCTGATTTGTATATAGTTCTTTTGAGGTTTGCAAAGTGTTATCTATATGTAGATATGTGTATGTATGTATAGGTATATGTACATATACATGTGTGTATATATACATACACACATTTTATTTATATGTGTATATACACTATATATATATAATCTCTTTTGATCCTTACACCAATCCTCTGAAATAAAGACTACAGGTACCCCCGCCTTTACAGACAAGGAGACTGAAGCTCTGAGAGCTTAGAAAGTATTCCTGTTCTCTCTGCCCCCTTGTATCCAGCCCCTAACTGAATTCCACTACCTTTAGTGGCTGCAAAGCTTAAAGCTGGGAAATTTAGGGCAGTGTAGAGAAAACTCCTGGGTCTGAAATTTAGATAAGTTTAGATACAACCTTCTGCATCTTAAGGAGTTGTGACACACACGACATACACATACACAAAATAATACCAGTGCTTGGAGATGCAAAACAACACACACAACATGCCTTCCCCTCACCACCTGAAATTTAAGAAAATCTCAGGATGGTTGGAGAGCGAGAGAGAGCCTGGAGTTGTGGACCTGTGCAGTTAGGTGGCACCACGGATAGAATGCTGGACTTGGAGTCAAGAAGACTTGAGTTCAAATCCAGCTGCAGACACTTATAAGCTCTGGGATGCTGGGCAAGTTACTTAATCATTGTCTGCCTCAGTTTCTTCATCTGTAAAATGGGATAATAATAGCATCTACCTCTCAAGGATAAAATGAGATATTTAAGTGTCTTGCAAACCTTAAAGCACTATATAGATGCAAGCTATAATTATTTGTTGTTGCTATTCCTGGTTTTTTGGGTTGCCTACATTTGGAAGTGGTTGTAGGTGTCTGATGTTCCTCCTCACTTCCTTAGACTCTGAGTTGTAATAAATAAGAGCTTTGCTGTGTCTGTGAAATGGGCAGACTATATGGTGTTTGCAATGAACGTTTGAGGCACAATCAGTATTGTCCCTATTTTATAGAAAACCTGAGGGTCTGAGAAGGAGAATAAACAAATAAGTAGTACCTGTGGGTGTTTGAGGCAGGATTTGAAGTTAGATTTCTTCTGACTCTGCCCCATGTCCTACATCTTGATACTACACCCACCACGCTTGCCTCTTGAGTGGAGTTGTCCTTGTTTATGACAACTTGGAGCCTGGTTCGTGTGTTCGGTTTATCCGGGTGCAATCTGGCCCAGATCGGAGGAGGAAAGAAGGTAAGGCGATTGGGTCAGCCAGGTAGAACCACCATGATTTCTTGGAGTATGTCCCCATGGCTAAGATCCCCACCTTCACCCTTGCAGCCTTCCTTTCCTAGGATAAGGACGAACAGGACTGGTATTGGCTTAGAACCTCTCAGTCTGGGAGGTGGGTGACTGGGAGGGCCAGGCCAATAAATGGCAGCTACACCTCTCTGTTGACAGACTTCCACATTATCAGGGAAAAAAGGAATAGGAAGAAAAGTGGGGGGGTAGGAGGTAGAAAGTTTGAGTATATTGAGGCATCTGTCAGGGAAGTGAAGCCTTTTTGTTGTCTGCTCTTCTCAGGCCTAGGTGTAGACCTCTCAGCTCTTCAGCAGAGGCAGAGCTGCTGCTGCTATCTCAGAGGAATGCTGCCTGTCTCCGGGCTGCCATTTTCTCTGTCCTGTAGCTTTCCCCTCCCCCCCTCATCCCCATTTCAGTGTTTGCAATGGAAGAGGCCAACCCCCACCCCAGGACCTGTCTCAGCAATGGCCCTGAAAGCAGCAGAAGAGAGGGCTGGATTGGATCTGGCTTCACTGAAGACCTCCAAGGAGGATGGAGCCCACTGGGGCTGGGGTCAGGTTTCCGGTGGGTGGTTCAAGAGAGAGACAAAGAACAGGGTCCCGACTGCCCTCCCTTCCCCCTTCCCCCTCCTTCCCCTTTAGGAGCATGGCTTTTTGCTGTGGGGCTAGACTTATCAGAGAGAAGGCTGAACAAATGCCCCAGCAGTAGTGAGAAGGGGGAGCATCTTACTCAGCATCCTCCTTTTCCTGGACCCTGAGAGCCCCTTCTATTTTCTTCCCTACTGAGCCAGAGCTTATGCTTCGGAATAAAAGGGAGAGGAAGGGAATGGGAACATTGGGAGAGGACACACTCAGTTGTTTCTGGGCTAAGTGAGAAAGGCTAGAGGTGGGAGGGGGGTCCCTCGTGGAGCATGGAGAGTACAAGACGAGCTGACGCCTGCCTCCCTCAACCCCCAATCCATCCCAGCTGCTCAGACCTTCTCAATTCCCCCCCCCCCCCCCCCGGTGTGAACCCTCTCCTCCTTCCCCCCTCAGCTGCTGTGCCCTTCCCCCCTCAGCTGCCATAGCCCCTCCTAGTCAGTCTGCTCGGCACCTTCTGCCCCTTCTAGTTTCTGGGACCCCACTGCTCTGCGCTCCCCCTTTTAAAGCTTTTTATCCATGCTTTCCCTTGTCATGCACACACCTGCTACAGCCTTCCTTCCCTGTAAAGGGTGGAGTGAGGAGACAATCAGACCAGCTGTTATTTATCCCCCACCCTTCTACACACCCCAACAGAATCCAGGACTTGAGGGGTCATTTCCTTGGCTCCAGGCTGGATCCCATCTGACTAATTTTAGCCAGATTAGAATTATCTCTCCTGTTTTCTAACTTAGAATTTCCACCTAAAGAGGAAATTCCAGCGTCATATCCCAGTGTCTTCAGGTGAAGTATAACCTAGTGGACAGAATGATAAGCCTCAGTTCAAAGCCTGACTCAGATAACTTAATAGCTGGGCAAGTCACTTAAACTCTCTCAGCCTCAGTTCCCTCATCTGTAATTATTTTTGGTTTAAAAAGTTTTCGGGAAAAGTGATCTTTGAAGGAAAGGAGACTGAGAGTCTTCCTGGGTGTCAGATTTGTAGGGAATATTCCTTAGGCCCATAGCGGGCTGTGCTAACTTATTTTTGATGATAGCAATGATATGTCTTCCCACTCCCCACCACTCAGAGAAAGAATTGAAGAATCTTTTCTGTAGTGTTGAATTTCATAGAAATTTCTTTTGAGACCAGTTCCTTTCACATGCTTCCAGATGAGGACCACAAAATCCTAACCCTGAGGTAGAGTCACCCGTAGAGGATAAACTCGGCCTCTCTACCACTCATCCATCCACACATTATACCTAGCTTCAGTATTCCTCTTCCAGATTCCTATTTCTGCTTCTTTATTGCCTGGCTGGAAAGACTAGACTTTCTTTCTGAAATAGAGAGCTGTATTAACTCATTTGAGCTGCAGGGTGAGGTCTTAACCCCTAGTAAGGTTTGGTTGCCCCCAGGTAAGTGTACCCTGCCCACTGTTTTTCAGACGCTGTGTGGATCATCCCAGGTGGGCTGCATTGCTCAAAATCTGTTATTTAATTCCATCTCTCACAAACCTGACCAAGGTTGTTCTGACTGTTTTTCCTTAACACCTCCCCCCTCCCATTTCCTTTCATTTCCTTAAAAAAAAACCCCACAGTTTAATCAGCTTTGTTTTACACAGTTATCACTTCTCAATGATCCCTTCCCTTGACCAGTCAACATACACATCCTACCCTCTGCTGACTCTTTTTTCACTTGGATTGACTTTGAGGCAGTAGGAGCTCAGTGGAAAGGAAGAGATGGGTTTGGAGCCACGAAGACCTAAGTTTGAATCCTATCTTTGCCACTGGGCAAATTACAACCTCTTTGGGTTCGGTTTCCTCTTCTGTAAAATGAAAGGGTTGGACTAAATGTTCTTGAATTTCTTTTCCAGGTCTAAATTTGCTCTGTAGTTTGAAGAGACAGCTGTGGTTCAGAAGCACTGCTTTGCCACTGCTGCAATTCAGGGCAGGAAGTAAAGGGATGTGATGGCCAGCAGGGCAGGGGACAGGACTGGAATCTGTCCAGAACTTGGGCTTCCTAAGGTCCTTAGGAGACACCAGGGCATCCTTTGAATCTTGTGTTTATCAGTTGGCCAAGAAGTGTAGTTTCCTGGGGGCCCACCTGTCAGTCTGTTTCTTTTTCAGATGAATGGCTTGGGAAACAAAGCCTCCACTGTTTTCAATTTACCACAAAGGTTTTGTTACTCTGTGTATGACCAGTTAGCACCTTGACACTTCCAAGAATTCTCAGTTTCGCACCATTAACCCTTTGCTTTCTTGCCTAATTTAGAAAAGTGCCTTTTAAAAGCTTTCTGGAAGTTGATGCCTTTGAAGAAGCTTCATCCTGCCCCCAGCTCCCTATCCCCCATTCCCATCTCCATGTGTCACATGGTTGGTCACCCAGCATTTATTTAGTGCCTACTATGTCCTACCTTGACACCAAGCTAAGCCCTGGAGAGCCAGGGACAAAATCCAAACAATTGCTGCCCTCAAGAAGTTTATGTTCTAATTGGAGAGACAACTTGTACAGATGCAAATATATATACAATATAGATAAAATGAATACAAGGTGGTTCAGAGAGGGAAGGCTGGGGCAATCAGGAAAAGTTTCATGTAGAAGGTGGTGCTTAAGCTGAGTGTTTAGGGAAACCAGGGAACCCAAGAGGTACAGTGCAAATTCATGGAGAGAGGTGAAATGGCTTGTGTGAGGAGGAGCAAGGAGGCTGGTATTCTAACAATAGTCAGCACACACATCATTCTCATCATAATTAGCAATGGTTCTTTAGGGTTTGCCAAGCACGTTGCAAATATCTTATTTTGTTCTCCCAGCAATCCTGGGAGGTAGGGGCCATCATTATCATCATTTAACAGCAATTCAGATGGCTTGTGCAGGGTTCTACAAGTAGGAATAATTTTCCGAGGCAGGATCAGAACTCGAGTCTTCCTGGTTCCAAGTCCGGTACTCTAAACACTGCACCACCTGGGTGTCTAGTCTGACCGAACTTAGGTGGTGCAGTGGACAGAGTGCTGGGTCTGTGGTCAGGAATACCTGGGTTCAAATCCTGCCTCTGATAATTATTAGAGACAGAGACATGGTCAGGCCTGTGCTTTAGGAAAATCACTTTAGTGACTGTGTGGAAGATGGGTGAGAAAGGCGAAAGTCTTGAGGCAGTGTTAAAGCATTGGTAGTACATTATCTTTTGCCCTCTAAAATATAATCATATACAGTAAGAGCCAGGGTGCTTTAATTGAGTCAAAGGACTTGAGTTAGCATTGAGTGGTCCTACTATGTGATTTGGGGTAAGTTGCTTAGTTTTTCTGAGCTCCTGGTTTCCACACCTGTAAAATGAGGGGAAGGGAGATAGGTGATTTCCAGTGTTTCTTTTTCTTTTTTTAAATTAAAAAATTTTTTTCCAGTGTTTCTTATAGCTCCAAATCCTATGGTTAATCTATAAAATAGGGACATTAGTCCCATCTGACATTATTGGATTCTAAGAGATTTCCTGTGTTCATTTGCTTTGCTTTTCAAAAGGAAGATGTTTTAGTAGAAAGAATACTTGGTCTGGGAATTAGCCTGGGTTCTGATTCTGATTCTATTTGTATGGCTTTAAATAGGCCACTTCATTCTGGACCTCAGTGTTCTCATATGTAACAAGAGGGGTTTGAAAATGGTGTCGAGGCCTTTTGTATGTCCCCAGGTTCTAGGAAGAAGAATGAATGCAAGGGATCTCACATCTAGTCCAACCCCGTCATTGGTACAGATGAAGAAATAGCCTCAGAGAGGTAAAATTATTTGGCCACAATTATAAACGTTGCAAGTGGCACCCTTTAGAGATTTGAACCCAGGTTTTTTTGACTGTAAATTCAGTCTTCTTTCCATGCTGCTATGCTACGTCCAAGCTAATCTGTGTAGCAGACGTAAACAAGGAATTTCAGAGCTACGAGTGACTGTTAAGATTGAGGTGCAGTATAGTGTATGTAGTCTGTAGAAGGTTAGGTTTGGAAACAGAAGACCTTGGTTCCAATCCTGCCTCTAAGATGCTTTGTGACCACAGGCCAGTCACTTAGCCTTACTGATGAATTCAGTTTCATCACTTTTACATTTGAGGCTATAATACCTTGAATTGCTAACTTCACATGGCTGTTGATTGAGTGAGATCTGTGTGTATGTAGAAAATACTTTGTGAACCTTAAAGTGCTTTATATGTCAGTTTCTTTTCTGTTTCTCCCTTGTCTCCAAGTCAACCCTACCTGTGAATTCACCGTTGACTCAGGATCACTGCTTTTGGTGAAAGGGACATTGGAAGTCACCTAGTCTAGTCCTCAAAATTTTCAGATAAAGAAACCACAGCCCAAAGACATGAGGAGTTTGGCCCAAGAAAATAGTATCTTTAGGGGATCTGGATCAAGGAGAGTTTAGGGATTACATAAAGAAGGGCCAGTCTTGGCAAACCTATAGTTCTGTAGGAAGCTTTTGGGTCCCCATCTCTGGAATGAGTATCATTATATACATATGATGTTGCATGTGATGTTTATATAACCATGTGCACAGACTGTCTACACACATCCATACCAATTCCCTCTCCCCCTTCCCTTCCCCCCATGCTTTCTAATCCTCTTTTCTAACTTGCAGCAGCCTCCATGAGGGCAGCTTCCTCTCTACCCCATGTCCCCTTCCCTGCTGCCTGGCACCCAGCCTCCTGCAGCGTCTTCAGCCCCTGGGCCTGCCTGCCTGCCCTGCCTTTCTGCTTCTTGATACAATTTGGGCAGGGAGCCCTGGGCATCAAGCCAACTCCACCTCCCTTCTCCTCCTCTCCCCTCCTTCCATCAGGCCCCACCCCCTGTCTGAGTTGCTGCCATCCCTGGAGCGTGCCAGTTCCACCCCCTTCAGAGAGGGTTTTCCCAGACGATCTGACTCTGGCTATCGGCTCTCTGCCCTGGGCCAAGGTCCAGAGATTCCCCCACCCCCATACTTCTGTACCATAAAGGGGAAAAGAATAGCAAAGAAGTGACATGATTACTCAATAAAAAAAAGAAGCTAAGATTGGAAATCATCTGCTCCTTTTCTTTACCACCTGCTTGCTAGGAGAGAGAGTAAGCTTTAGTGGAAAGAGCACTAGCTTGGAGGGACATCTGAGTTCCTTTCTGTGCTCTGCTACCAACTAGCTATATTGTAACTTGGGGAAAGTAACTTCTGGGCCTCTGTTTCCTCACCTGAAACATGAGAGCTGGGCTACATGTTTCTAAAATCCCTTGCTACTCCTAGACATTCTGTTTCTTTACTTACATAACTGGGAATAGGTTGGATGATATTCCTAAAGGTGAAGGAGTCAGTAGCACCTTCCAGAGGATTTAAGACATAGGGATAAACTCTTCAGATGGCTATCTCAATCTCAAATTTCTAACCAGTCACCAACGGCTGGTGTTCTGGTGCATTATACAGAATGCTGGATTGGAAAGCAGAGTCTCTGGGTTTGAGTCCTAACTTGGCTGAGGACTTTCTGTGTTACCTTTTCTTTGGGCCTATGGCCTCATCTGTAACTAACAAGGAGATTGGATTAGATAATCTGAGGTCCTTTCCAAGTCTAAATCTATGATCCTGTGAGCTTGCCCTGGAGGACCTAAGACAACAAAATTGTACTTGTCTACTTTCTATCTCTTTTAATAGAATACAGTGGGTAGATGTGGAGGGTTTATTTCTACAGTTTGTGTAGGTGGCCAATAAGACTCCTCCTTACTCATATCCTAATGGTGACTCCCTCTGAAAGAAGAGTAGTGCCTTCCCTTTCCCACAAGATGTGGGCACCAGGTAGGAATGTTTTTGTTCTTACTTCTTAGATTAATTAAACCAAGGAAACAAATCCAGCAGTCATTTATTGAGTGCCTTTTATGTGTGATACTGGCTTCAGACCCTGGAGATGCAAAGACCAAAAGATAAAAATAAAAGGAGCCCACTAACCAAGAGAGTTTCTCATCAGCCATGGTGAAAATATAAGGATCACTATTGAATGTGGAGGGGCACAGTATCACTCAATGTCAACAGACATGTGGGAACTGACTTACAGATACTTTTTAGCTTCCCACTACCTTTTATGCATGTTGTACAGTGTCTTGTCATACAGCATCTGCTTTGCATAAGGAATTTTCATAATTTTTTTGAGATGCAAATTTCTTTTAGAATTCTTTGAAGTTAAATTTGTGTAATGTGAATTTATGTAAAATGAGAACCGTCAATATGTCCAAAACTCAATTTTTCTTGTAAGCTTGGGGAGCTTAACCTTCTTGAACACTACAACAGGTATGTAGATTAGTAGATAAAAGTTAGTTGGGGGGAGAAGACACCAACTGGAATAGCTACTATGGTCTAGTTTGTAACATGGTGTGTAAGGGGAGTGAAATATAAGTTAAAGCTGGAAAAGCAAGTTGGAGTCAGTCTGGCCTTTGTCTTAGAGGCAGGAGCCTCTGAAGATTTCTGAGCAAGGGTCAGATAGGATTTGACTGAGTGAGAGTGAAGAGAAGGGGAGTGGGGTTGAGGTGGGGAGGTCAACTGACTAAGATTCGGTAATTGAATGGGAGGTGGTGAGGGAGAGGGGGATGACCATGAGGTGACCAGTCTAGATGACTGGGTGAATCAGACGGCAGTACCCTTAGAATAAATGGGGACCCAGAAGGTGTGGGTTGGGTGGGAAGAATTGAGTTTTTGACATACAGACAGTTCTCACTTTACATAAATTGACATTACGCAAATTTGACTTTAAGGAATTCTAAAAGAAATTTGCATTCCAAAAAATTCCTTATGCAAAGCAGATACTATATGATAAGACACTGTACAAAGTGCATAAATGGCAGTGGGAAGCTGAGAAGCATCTGTAAGTTGGTTCCCACATATCCAATGATACTATGCTTCTACATGTTCAATAGTCAGCCTTATGTTTTTATCATGGTTGGTGGCAAACATGCTCTTGAGGGGAAAGGTGAACCTAGCCAATAAGCATAAGCCAATAGAGTTGGAAATGAGAATAATGAGAAAATATGAAGGAGGACAAAAATCATCATTGATAGCACATGAACTTAGTCTTGCGGCATCACCTGTGAGCACCATAGTGAAGGATGCTGCCTGGATAAAGGAGCATGAAAAAGGCAGAGCTTGCAGGAAGTGGACTTATCTGATGAACAAAGAAAAGGTGCTATGCTAGGGATGAAGAAACTTAACTCTATGGAAAGAAGACCAGACTCAGAAGAATATTCCTTTAAACTTGATAAAAATTCAAGCCAAGGCTCAAATCCTCTTTGAAGATTTAAAGGAAAAGCACCCTGAAGGCACCCGGGTATTTACAGTAAGCAATGGTTGGTTTGCATGATGCAGGATTTCATAATGGGCAAATGTCAGGAGAGCCTGCCAGTGTAGTCATTGAAGCAGCAAAGATGTTCCCAGAGTTCTTGCAAAAAATAATAGGGGAAGGTCCCTACTTGCCAGAGTAAATTTTTAATGTAGACAAAACTGGCTTATTTTATCAAAGAATGCCATTTTCTACTGACATCTCAGTAAAAAACAGGCATAAAGCTTCAGAAAAAGGGTTATTTTTCTGCTTGGAGGGAATTCATCTGGGACTTGCAAATTAAAACCTGTTCTTGTGTACCACCCAGAAAATCCCAGACCATTGAAAGGAATCAGCAAAGCAGTGGTACCCTAAGAACCCTAGGGCATGGATGGGGCAGCTAGGTGGCACAATGGATAAGAGTGCTGGGACTGGATTCAGGATTCAGGAGGACCTGAATTCAAATATGGCCTCAGACACTTCCTAGCTATGGGACCCTGGGCAAGTCACTTCAACCTGTTTGCCTCAGTTCCCTCATCTATAAAATGAGCTAGAGAAGGAAATGGCAAACCACTCCAGTATCTTTGCCACGAAGACCCCCCCAAAGGGGTCCTGAAGTCCTCCTGAAAAATGATTAAACAACAACAGAAAAGGACATGGATGACCTTTGAATAATGGTTTATGCATGGCTTCATTCCCTAAGTTGAGAAGTTTTGTTAATGATAATGGCATTCCTCTTAAAATTCTACTTATTTTGGATCATGCCCCAGGTTACCCTCCTCATTTAGATGATTTTAATGAAAATGTAAAATTGGTCTGCTTCCCCTTAACACCACCTCATTATTTATTGCAACCTATGGATTGGGGAGTATTATTTATACCCGACATTTGCCCAGGCAATTGCAGCTTCCAATGCAAATACAGACTTGACATTGAGAGGTTTCTGGAAGTCCTATAATATTTACCATGCAATCCAGAATATCGCTAAGATGTGGGAAGATGTAACAGCCGTTGTGGATTTGACAAAGGTGAAAGTGAGTTACAAGATTGTAAAATTAGCACGAGAATTGGAGCTAGAAGTGGATGAAAACGATGTGGAGGAGTTGATTGAGTCTCTCAGAGCAGAGCTGGCTAATGAGGATCTGATTGAGCTGCAAAGGTTGCAGAAGAAGAAAGAGAAGCTTCAGAACTCCAAGTCGAACCGAAAAGATTTGGAACAGTGAAGCAGTTGGCAGAAACATTTCACCATTTGAGCAAATTTTTTTCTTGTTTTGAAAAGATGGGTTCGAATACTTCAAGATTTTTAAAAGTTCAGAGACTGAGGATAATATTGCTTGCTATCAGACATATGAGGGATAAAAGGGAGCCCCTGTCCAAACATCTCTTGGCTTAATAAAAAAAAAAGTTGCGTAGTCATCCACCAGTGATGAAGGCTGGGTTTGTGGGTCAGCAAAGGGAAGCTCACTTACTTTAACTTTACTGTATGGTACTGTGTATACTATATCATTAACTTTACCTTTTGTTTCATAATTCTATTTATTATCATAGTACAGAATTTAATATGTCTGCATTTTAGTATATTTTATGATGCATAAAAAGTATTTTGTGTATGCTTTTGTTATATGAGCTAAGTGAAGCGAGTGGGCAGGGACAAATTTGCATTTTGTAAAAATCACTTTACCCACAGGTCTGTGGAATGGTCCACTTTCCGTAAAGTGAGAGCTGTCTATATTGAGATCGAGATGCTGGTGCAATACCTGGTGGATGTGTGATTTAGCAGACTGCTTGATGCTTGAAAGGGAGAAATAAGGAGGACTATGAAAATGTGGAAGTCATTAGCATAGAGATGATATTTAAAACTATGGGAGGAGATAAAAGGGGGGGGGAAGAATAAAGAAGTCGAAGGACAGAGACTTTGTTTAACACCATGATAAGAGAGGCTGGTAGATGGATGAGAGGACCCATAAAGAAGACAGATAAAGAATGCTCAGTCAGTCAGGAGAAATAGAAGATGGGGGAGTGTCAAAAGATCCCAAAGTGTGCAAAGCACTGTGGGAAGGATCACTTGGGTTCCATTGTGGGGCAAGGAACCCAGATTTGTACCCAGGTCATTGGAGTTTCTGCCTAAAATATGATGAAGTTGAGACTCAGTGTGGTAATGTCATGCCTTACCTAGGGTCACACCATAAGTAGCGGAACCTTGTATTGCTCAACTGAACAGCAGCCATGTTGAGGATGTGGCATGTAGTCTGATAATTCTTCGGAAAAACTGACGTTTGGTGGTCTTGGTATTTGATTGGTTCTGTCCTGATTGGCATGTGGACTTCACTTGCCCCTAAGGAGAAGATGGAATGATTCTTAATTAACAATGGCCCCTTTTAGAGATGAGCTGAGAAGAGTGGCATTCTTTTTTAATCATGGAGGAGGAGGGAGTTTCTAACTTCCCTAGAATTACTAGTCAGGTGTGCACTCTGCCCTCTCAAGAGGCCCCAGCCTGGTAAGAAAGGACAGGTGTCCTGGGCAGATACCCTCCCCCTCCCATGCATTCTAACTCCCCCCCCCACCCCCCACCCCCGCCTGCCCCCCATTTCCTCAACTGCCAGCTGCAACCAGAGCCCTTGATGATAAAACAAGACTTTTTTTCAGTAAAGGCCAATTGCTTGAGACCCCTAATTTGAGAAGGTGATCATTCCAACCCTGAGAGGTACCTTTGCACGAGCTGTGGAAAAATGTGCAGCTTGCAAAGCAAGTTAATGTAAAGAAGATTCCGGGGGAATGTTTAACCTATAGGAAATCAACATTTGTAAGCACTTGGAGCCACACTCATTTGTTATACATGCTAGCTAACTCTTCAAGAGAACAGGCTTGGCAGGACCTCGCCGTGGCAACGCTTCATTAGTCTAGTTTGAATCACTATATTTATTCAGGGTAAGAGAACGAAAAATGTCAGAGCTAGAAGGGACCTTGAGGAGCTATCTGGTCCACCCGCCTCCCTTGGGAAGTCACAATACTTAACAGATTAAAACTCACATGATCTAGCACAGGGCTGTTGAAAGAAACACAATTGCATCTCTGTCATGTTACTTTAACTCAGGCTTTACATGATTTCAGAATAACCTTTCTTTCCAAATTGGTGATCTTGTCACTGTGCTAGGAATGTGAAAGGAGCAATGGGGCTGGAGCTACCTGGTGCTCTTTCCCCTGGGTTGCCAGCTCTTGAGATTTCCTTTTCCTCTGTTCTCAATTCTGTAAGCACCTTGTCTTTTGAGCCACCCTATTTCTTAGAAAAATCCATTTCCCTGATTAAGAGCTGTGCTTGGGTCTCCCAGTTCTTAGCCTGCCCAAGGAAAAGGAAAGCTTCTCCCCTGCCTATTCCCTGCCATCATATCTTTTTCCCAAATTCCTCACTCTTCCAGAGAATTGTCATGCATCTCCCACACCAACTTCAGCCTGTGACTAGAGTGGCACAAAGAACGTGTAGAATGGGTGTAGTTGTTCAGTTCCCTCCCACTTTGGGGAACATACCCAGGGGCTGGGTATGAAGAGGCTGCAGGATCTGCACCTAAAAGAATCTGCCCAGTCACTGATTTATTGCTGTGACCTGGGACTACCAGTTACTTAACATCTCTGAGCCTGAGGAGAGGAGGGGGCAGCTAGGTGGTGCAGTGGACAGAGCACTGACCCAGGAATCAGAATGACCTAAATTAAAATCCAGCCTCAGACCCGTGTTAACTGTGTGACCCTGGGTAAGTCATTTAACCCTGATTGTCTCAAAAAACCAAAAAACAACACCCCCCCCCAAACCAAATAAAAGAGAGGAAGGGAGAAGGGAAAAATCCATTTTTTAAAAGCCCACTATGTGCGAGGAAGTATGAGAAGTGCTGTATAAAAATCTTGAGAATGAGATTGACCTAGATTACCTCAATGGTGTCCTCTTCTAGTTATAGACTAGCTATAGTGAGTAGAAGCCAAAAAACTTCTGAGATACAGAATTGTAGAATTCTGCAAGCTCCCCCAGATATGCTTCTTGGTTTTTCATATTTCGTTGTTTCTCTTGGTTCCCTTGATAGTAGCTCAACGGAATATAGAATTCATTGTAGTGCTAGGAGGGCCAGTATTGGCCATTAAATATCCAACCCACACCTTTTTGCAGGTGAGGAAACTGAGACCAAAGAATTGAAGCAGTGATGGTGGTGGTAGCTCCACCAGACTCTCCTACTTGATTCCTCTTACTACAGAGCTCTTGCCCCATGTAACCACATACATCTGGAGTCTATCTTGAAGCCTCCCCTGACTATCTTGAGAATGGCATCCAGTGCACCAAGTTCCAGGCTCTGGTTCACTTGCTTATAGCCTGAGATGGCCAGTTTAGTTAGGAAGAGGTGGAAAGAAATCAAAATCCTACCATAGCCCCTGAATGTCTGTCAATTCTCACCGCTTGGTTCTTAGAGCATCCATCCCTAAATGCTTTGTAACTGCAACAAGAGAAAGTGGAGAAAGCTAAGGGGTGTAATGTTGACTTGCTTGTCCTTTAGTGGTATTACTGCAGTAGTAATATTCTGCTTTTACTGCATTTGTAACCTTCAGCTCTTTGGAGCTGGAGGAGCTCTTGCTTTGCCTTCACTTAATTTACTGACTACCACAGGTCCTGTGTACCTATGAGGTTTCTTGGCCTCTTCTTTCCATTCTCTGTGATTTGGGGTTTTTATTTTTTCAGGAAAGGGTCTGGGTCTGGACTTCCCTGTTTGCTGATGTTGGAGGGGAGAACTGAAAATTCAGTTAGTTGGGGGTAAGGAGAATGTGTTATCAGGGCAGGGTGTGTGCCCAGGAGGGGTGGGTGGGACCCTGCCTATCGGACTGGGGGAGGGGAGAGTATGGGTTCTTTCATTGGTTGGGTTGTTCTGTTCTCCCACCCCACTTCCAGGGACTGGGACATTCCTGACATTCCAGACAATCTCAATGCCTTTGCTTTCAGGATGTGGATTAACATCCCAAGAAGAGATTTGATTTCACCACTGCCCTACCTCCCCATCCCCACACCTCCCTGTCCCCACCCACTCTGTCCTCCCATATCTTAACCAAACTACCAGAAAAGAACACCCTTAGAGGGAGTGGGGGTGGGGCACCAAGGGGGCAAATGAATCCCTGTGTGACCTTTGACATGTTTAGACAAAAGATAAAAGTTTGGGTGATTTTTGTCCTTATTTAAATTTCTAGGGAAGCTGAAGAGCCCTGAGCCCTGGCTAGGGATAGAGTAACCCCTGGTACTTCTGGTCCATAATAGGGCCATGTCCTGGGTGAAACATTTTAGAGTTTGGAGAGAACCACAGCTATTTGGGCACCTAGAGGAGTTAGCCTAGACTACAGGAATACTTTGGGGGAAATCAGGATCTCTAGGTTCCACTCCTGTGGAATCACTCCATGTGATTATTGGATGAGTAGCTTTCTTTCTCTGGCCCTCAGTTTTCCTCTTGTAAAATGAGGTGATTGGATGTATACAGTCAAAGGCACCTTTCTACTGCAGGCACAATTTAAGTCAGGAACAACTCAGTTCAATTTACTCAATATTGAAGGTGCCATTTTGTGCAGGATACGGTATTTGGGTTATAGGGTTACAGGGTCATAAATGAAATGATGGAAAGGACCTCAGGCCACTTTGGTCCTTATTTTGTAAAGCTTTCATTTTGCCTCTGTATGTCTCATTTTTCCTCTTGAATCTATCCTCGCTGTAGGAAGTGGGGTAGGATGTTTCATCATTGGTCCTCGGGAATTGTGGTCGGTGATTTCATTGGTTAGAGTTGAGTCTTTCGATGTTGTTTCTCTTTTTACCATATTATGTTGTTATCATTTTGTTCTGTTTTGCTTACTATATTCTGCATCATTTCATATGAGTCTTACCCATGATTCTCTGAAGTGACTTCTTCATGATAATATTCCATTACATTCATATACTATACTTTATTGACAGAGTTGCTATGAATGTGAGTGTCTCTCCCTCCCTCCTCCTTCTCTGATCTCTGATTGTCGAGGGTATTGGCCTAGTAGTGCTATAGTCAAAGATTGTGCATTGTCCCCCTATTTTCCAAATAAGGAAACTCCAGAAGGTTTGTATGGTGGTTACAGCTCCATTTCCTGTTAGCTGCTGGTGAATTATTCAGGCTTTGGGGCTCTTCTGGACATAACAAGCCAATTCCCTTAGGGAAATGTCAGCACTACTTGTGGTGGGTTCTGTGCTAAGCCCTGGGGATACAAACACAAGCCCGCTAGGTTCTCCTTACCCTTACATTTTCTGGTGAAAGACAACACAGAGAAGAGTGCTTTGGACTTCAGTGGTTGCCATAGGGCAAATTGATCCGGCACATCCTATTCAGGAAATGGTAGTGTTGATTTAATGACTGTTGGAATTATTTCTTTTACTCCCCCCTCGCCCCCCCCCCCCCAGATAGTATGGTAACTCCTCTATAATCTCAGCAGTGAGCCTTCCAGAGTCTTTCCCTTATCTTTCTCCTCTTTTTAATACCAATGGCATGGGGCTTGTTCTGGGGCTGAGGTCACTGGGTTCAGTCTGTGGCCCTGGAAGGATTTTTCTCTGTGATGTTGAGAGGTTTGTCCGGGCTCATAGGATCATAGATTAGAGCTTGAGGCCATTTTAGAGCAACCCCTCCATTTTATAGATGAGGAAACGGAGGCATAAGGAGGTTACATGCAGGTAATAAACCAAGATGTGACCCCCAATTTTTTAACTCTAAATTCAGCACGTTATCTACTTAGGGCATTCAAGGCCCATGTGATCTTGGCCTCCTGGTGCATTAACAAAATGAACAAGATCCAGCCATAAGACAAGCATTAATATCTGCTGCTTCTTTCTCCAAAATCACTGAGTTGTGCTATCCCCTTTCAAAGGGGGCTTCATTACTACCTTTTTTTGATGAAAGTCCAAAGTCACTCTGATCTTTGCTTTCACTTCTAACAGAAATTAGAGAAGATTGGCATGCTTGAAAATTTAAGAGAGAGACGGTAAATGACTTCAGCAAGGCAGGGATCTTTTGGCTCTTGAGTCATTAGACACTGTATAGTGCTGGCTGAATGAATAGACATGGCTCCTGAGCCCTGGGTGCTCATAGTGAAAAGGCATAAAGAACCTAAAAAGACAGCTATGCAAATGTTTGGTCTGCTAAAGTAATCTATGTGATATGTAAACCTGACAGCCAGTGCACAGATTAGTGTTGACTGTCAACCTCTTTGGGCCTCAGTTTCCTTATCTGTAAAATGAAGAGATTGTGCTACATTAAGCATCTACTATGAACAGGGTGGGGAGGGAAAGAAGTGTGGTGCAAAACAAAAAAAGAGTTTGCTTTCTCTTGACATTTTGAATGTTGTTAGGGGGGAGAGTAGGGTGGGAATGGTGGGAAGCAGTATACTTACAGATGGTTACCAAGAGGCAGAAATGGATGGGTGGGTGGGAGGAAAACAAGCCATAAGCTCTTTTCTTATGGCTTAGCTGATTCCCTAAATCTGTAATGCTACTATCGATAATCTAGTTCTAGAAAAGCAGAGTTTCTACAACGGGGCTCCTTTCTTTTGCTCAGTTACTCAAGCTCAAGCCCAATATCCATAGTACTGAGATCTTTAGAACCAGAGATTTGGAATCAGAAGGGACCTCTTGGAAATAATCTAACCACACCATTTTATGGATGGAACTGAGGCATGGGTTGCATAGTAATGATTCGAGATTTGAGCTTGGATACTCTGGTTCCAAACCGAGTATTTTCTACCACTACAGTACCTAGCCACTATTAAAAAATTGGTGGTAGTGACTTTGTTGGCCTTTGAGAAGTAGCTGTGAGTAGGTTAGCCTGGAGAGTTGGGGATTAAGGTTGTGTAGTGGTATCCATGGCATGTATGTGGTTATTGTGGTTATTAGAAATGGCAATGCCATAGCAGTAATTGGAAAGAACAAAAAGATGGAACTGAAAGATATAATTATAAAGACCAAGCTTGGCTGGCCCACAAGAAGAGTTGAAAAAAGGCAACACCCCTCCCCGCCTTCCAGAGCTGGGAGACTAGGGGGTGAAGAATATTGAATATACTGTTGGACATTTTGGATCCATTGGTTGGTTTGACTCACTTTTTTTGTTTGCTTTTTACAATTTGGGTCAACGATTCCCTCACTAAGCAGGGAGGTAAGCGGGAGATAGCTTTAAAATAAAGTCGAGAAGAATTTTAATGGCAATGCCATTGGTTAGCTTGGCATTTAGATAATGGTCCATGTATGAGTGACTGACCACTTTCTCTTTCCATTTCAGGAGCCGTAAAATTCAGATCCGCAATATCCCACCCCAGCTTCGATGGGAGGTAAGTGCTCTCCAGGGGACCCTCAGGATGGGGAGGAGGAAGAGCAGCTGTTTTTTTACTGGAGAGACAGATTCCCAGGAAGTATATAGAGAGAAAGCACATGTCATTCAAAGTCTACAGATGGAATGGGAAGGAGGGAAGATATTCCCAGCTGTTACTTCATAGGGGGTGGGGAGAGGGATGATAGTTAAGGGGGAGGGAAGGTTTCTCATCATAGAACCTGGGGGGCTAGTACTGAGTTGAGACAGATTCTGAGCCCTTCCCCCACACCAGGGCTCCATCATCATCATCATCATTGTTGTTGTCATTGTCATCATTGCTGGCATTTATAAAGCACCTACTGCGTGCCAAGTACTATGCTAAGCACCTTACACATTTTATCCTCACAAAAACCTTGGGACATAAGTGCTATTATTATTTACATTTTCCAGTTGAGGAAACTAAGGCAAAAAGAGGTTAAATGACTTACCCAGGGTCACACAGCTAGTAAACATCTGGGGAACAGATTTGATCTTGGCTCTTTGTGCCTCTAGGCCCAGCATTCTATCCACTGCGCCACCAGGCTCCTCATTAATCACCTTGTGACTGTTCTTGTGGTGAGAGAGGGCGCACGTGACCTCGTGGGCTTATGAAGTGAGTGTCACACCTGAGGGCATTGAAAATTGGCCTAGGGAGTTAAACTCTCCAGACCTGGCCACCACCAGAGCTTATCTTCTCACAAACATCAGTCTGTTGTTTTCTCTATTGCCTTGTACACATCATTTGATAGCCCAGGCTTGCTCAGTCCTTGCTCATATGCCCCAGGGCTCCGTCTTGGCATTCAATCCTAGAATCTTAAGAATTGGAAGTGATCTTAGAAATCCTCTCCTTCGACCAGTGTGCCTAATAGGTGAATTCCTTCTGTCTGAACATCCGTTGTAATGGGCAGTGTCCTATATATACTAGCTTCTAGCGCAAATTCAGAAGAGAGAAAGATGGCAGTTCCAAGTCATAAATTATTCCAGGGACACTGAAATAGGATGCATATACCAGAGATATATGTATCGCTCTTTTGCAAAAGTGTTTCCAGCTGGGATGAGTCATGCATACAAATATGGCCAGCAAGCTTTGTCAAATCATGTGTCTCCACATTTTTGGAGGCGATACAGGTCGGAAAACCACCAACTTTCATCAGGGCTTTGCTCTCTAAGGATTGGAACAAGAACGAGAATGACTTCTCCCTAACTGGTCTGGCCTGTCACCTAAGCCAATGGATAGACTAGAATATCCAGGTGTTTTTTTTTCTTCTCCTTCTCACCCTCACTGTCAAAAGGTTATGGACTCTGAGGCAGCTGGTGATGCTGTGGGTGGAGCACCGGCCCAGAGTCTGGAAGACCAGAAGTCAAATCCAGCCTCTAACGTTTACTAGTTGTGTGGCCCTGGGCAAGTCACTTAAACCTCTGTTTGTTTCCTTATCCTCATCTGTAAAATGGGGGTAATTTATAGCACCTACCTGCAGGGTTGTTGTGAGGATCGATAAGGTAATAATTGTAAAGTGCTTGGAGCAGCGCCTGCCACATAGTAGATGCTATATATTATTATTATCATCAACATCATCATTATTCTAAATCCTCCCCTCCACCCCTACCTTAGCTCTTCAAGATTCCCTGAATATGTCTCAATGACCTCTGGGAGAGGTCCTACTCCTAAGTGAAAGCAGGGGCTTTCAGAAGCATAGACCCCCATAGAGAACGCAAGCTTCTTGAGGGTAAAGACTGTTTAGTTTTGGTCTTTGTATCTCTCACCAGTGCCCAGCACGAAGTAGGGCCTTACATGTTTGTTCAGTTAATTGAAGTGGAGCTTGTAGAAGACTGGAATAGTGTGTGCCATGGACTTTTTCTTTGCTTTTACAGGTGTTGGACAGCCTGCTGGCTCAGTATGGCACAGTAGAGAGCTGCGAGCAAGGTAAGAGGGTGAGGTGGAGAAGATGGCTGTGGTGTTTGAAAGGGCTGAGAAATCAAATGCCCATGAGAATATCTGTGTAGTTCACTGAAAGGGTCCTTTCAAGAGTTCATGAAAACAAGAAAGGTTAGGATAGTGGCAAGAGCCTCGAACTAAGGGTCAATTGACTTGGGAACTAGTTCTGGTCCTGCCATGAAACTCACCAGGTGACCTTGGGGAAGTCACTTCCTTCTGGTCTTCATTTTCCTCCACTGTTAAATGAGGGAGTTAGATTAGAACAAGACTTTTTTGGCAGTCTGAAGTCTATGAGCCTCTTCACAGAATAAGGCTTTTAAATGCATGAAATAAAATATATAGGATTGCAAAGAAAACAAATTATTTTGAAATAGAGCAAAATATTTTTTAGAAAGTCTACTGAGCCTAGGTAAAGTTAACCCTAGACTGGATAGTGTCCAAAGTCCTTTTAATCTCTTTGGTTTCTGCGAAGAGTATTCTAAGTAACATTATGTGAATTTCAGTCGCGTAAAGCAAAGAAGTGTGGGGCATTTATTTACTCTTTAATGGTGTCAAACACTTCAGATCCTTAATGGACCATGGCCACTTTGGGTCACCATACTTCCATAAAAAAACCCAAAGAGATAGATCAAAACCCGGGGAGCTTTCCAGAGCCTGATGACCCAAATATGGAAAACAGATGTAAAGAAAGTTGATGAGATTGCTTACCCTGTAGAAGGAAAGACAGACTATCAGCTGATTTAATTGAAATATGGGTTAGTTTATTATAATCAAATGTCCTTACATGTGAGAGATCATTAGATTGTAAACTCCTGGGACAGCTAGGTGGCGTAGTGGATAGAGCACTGGCCCTGGATTCAGTACACTTGACACTCACTAGCTGTGTGTCCCTGAGCAAGCCATTTAACTCCAATTGCCTTGCCAAAAAAAAAAAATGATGGTAAACTCCTTGAGAGCAAGGACTATATCTTACTTGTTTATCTCCACCAAAAGCTATTAACGTTTATGGAATTAAGTGTGTGTTTATGGGAGGAGGGGTGTCACAGAATCACAGAATTTGAAGGTTGGTGGTGACCTCAGTGGTTATCTAGTTCTACCCACATGTGAAATGTCTCCCCTCTATAACATGCTAGATAAATGGTCTTCTAGCTTCTGCCCAAAGACTAGTTGGCCTTCCCTCCTCTCCCCGCTCCCCCCCCCAACCCCCCTCCTGTCCCTGACCACCCCCCCCTCCCCCCGCCCAGCAAAGAGGGAGACTTGCAGGGTTTTAAGATTTCAGTTTGCTCTTCTATATCAGAAAGGGTTAGTCTCAGGGATTTCTGGATTTTTTTCCCCCAGTTCTATGGCCCTAAGTTAGATATTGTCAGAGAGAGAGAGAGAGAGAGAAGATACTAGAATGGGCACCAACTTCATAAGTGAGTCATGTGGTCTCTTGTCTTTAGAGATCTAATTAAAGAGAAGAATAGGCCATCAGTCACCTGGCCAGCATAGGTCATACATTCCACTTGCCTGAAAGCAGGGGGCTGGACCAGATGCCATCTTGAGCCCCCTTCCTGCAACTAAGCCTTTATCATAAATACCAGGATGAAACTCACATCATAGAATAATCAGGCTGCCCAACATTGTTCACAGCCTGTACTAACAAATCACTTTGGGCTTGACTAGACAAGCAGGGTTAAGCAGGTGACTTGAAGAGCCTGTAGTGAGTTTCACTAGTAGAGTTTGGACTTTCTAGCTATAGTTAGCCCTGGAGTTGATATGCCTATTTTTGTAGCTAAGAATGGATTATTTACATTTCAAAATACAATAGAAGCTTATTTTAAAATATAAAAAACCGTTTTTAGCGTTCTGAGCTGTACAAAAACAGGCAGTAGGGCTATAGTTTGACAGCCCTTGACTTGGATGCCTCCCAGGGAATCAGGCTTCTTTTTAATCAAACCAGCTCAATGCTCTTATCTACACAGATGGGGTCATTCACTATTTCAGGATATGAGATAGAATAAGTTTTGAATATTTGGTTTGAGAGGATTGGATTTTTCATCAATATTTCATTAATTTATCAATCCGGGGTTTTTCATCAATAGTCTCACACTTGATGGACACATCACTTAATCCATCCTGGAATGGTGAAATAAGAAAGAAAATTTTAAAAGAGGAAACTGTAAATTTGCATGTCTCGTGGAAAAGGTGGGTTTGGTGGCAGTAACAGTTGTGACTTTGGCCAGTGAGCCACAGCTTTGGGAGGTTTTTGTGATGTGAGTTTTGTCTCTCAAGAATGATGGGACTTTTTAAGCCTTGGGAAAAGGGGTGGAGGTGGGACAAAGGTGGCTCCCTAGCTCTGACTCTGACTTATGTTTTTTTTTTTTCTTCTAGTGAACACCGAGAGTGAGACTGCAGTGGTGAATGTTACCTATTCCAACCGGGAACAGACCCGGCAGTGAGTTAGCTGGGAGATGGACAGTATTGAGGGAATTTGGAGGTTGGGGGGGTACAGTGAGGATGACCATACTGACTTGTATACTTTGTGTCTCATTGGGTTGCTGTGAGGGAAGTATTTTGGAAATCTTAAAGGGTTGTACAAGTATGTGTAATAATGGTAATTTATTTTTATCGTCTGAACCACAAACCTCTCTTGAGAATGACCCCAGTTTTCTTTGTTTTTTTAGTTTTAAGTTTTTTTACTTTTAAGTAATAAATAAAATACAAACAATTTTTAACATTTTTAAAAGTTTTGAGTTCCAAATTCTATCCCTACTTCCCTCCTCTCCCCCCTTCCTGAGACTTAAGTACTCTGATATAGGTTATACCTGTGCAATCATATAAAACATTTCTATGTTAATCATTTTGTGCAAGAAAACTAAAAAAAAAAGAAAAGGAAAAAGTGAAAAATAGTATACTTCAGCCCATTTTTAATTTTTTTTTCTTTTGCTTTTTGGCAGGGCAATTATTTATTTTTGGAGGGGGGAAGGCAGGGCAATTGGGGTTAAGTGACTTGCCCAAGGTCACACAGCTAGTACATGTGTCAAGTGTCTGAGGTTGGATTTGAACTCAGGTCCTCCTGGCTCCAGGGCCAGTGCTCTACTCACTGTGCCACCTAGCTGCCCCCTCAGCCCATTTTTAGATGACATCAGTTCTTCCTCTGGAGGCAGATAGGATTTTTTTATCATGAGTCCTTTGGAATTGTCTTGAATCATTGTATTGTTGAGAATAGCTAAGTCATTCACGGTTCATTCACATCATCACACAATATTGCTGTTACTGTGTACAGTGTTCTCCTGGTTCTGCTCACTTCACTTTGCATCAGTTCATGTAAACCTTTCCATTTTTTTCTGAAGTCATCTTGCTTGTCATTTTTTATAGCCCAGTAATATTCCATCGCTACCATATACCACAATTTGTTCAGTCGTTCCCCAATTGATGGGCGTCCCCTCACTGTCAAATTATTAGCTACCACAAAAAGAGCTACTATAAATATTTTTGTATATATAGGTCCTTTTCCTTTTTAAAAATCTCTGTGATACAGACCCAGTAGTGGTATTGCTGAATCAAAGGATATGCACAGTTTTATAACCCTTTGGACATAGTTCCAAATTTTTCTCTAAAATGGTTGGTTCAGTTCACAACTCTACCAACAGTGCATTAGTGTCCCAGTTTCCCCACATCTCCTCCAACACTTATCATTTTCCTTTGTTGTCAGATTAGCTAATCTGATGGGTGTGAGATTGACCTCGGTTTTCCAGTTGAAGTAGAGGGAAAACAAGAGATAGAAAACCCTCAGAGTTAATTGATAGGAATATACTTTAGGATCAGGGTGGCTGTGTTTCCAAGTACATACTAGAGCCTACTGAGAGGGAACTGATCTCTGGAGTTCAGCCTGGTTGCTAAATAGTCCAACCCAAGGGTTCTTTGCTAGGTCAATGGCTCCATCTGTTGGTTGAAAGGAGGATCTGTCTTCTCCTTGGGAAAAGCAGGGATTCCCAGAGGTCACAGGCATTGTAAAATATAAGCAGAATTGTTCTTTCTTTTAAAACAATATCTTTTTTTTAGGTGGCACAGCAATATCAGATCCCTGTAGTGGGATCAGTACCCTCACTGCAAGCATCTTCTCCAGTTCTTTGGCTTTTGGTGTGGGGGGAGGAGCAGGAATGGGTGGGGTCAGCAAGATTTGTCTTTTTTTATCTTTTAAATCACTAAAATTTAGAATCTCCAGCAGTGGCTATCCATTTTAAACCATGTGTTAAGTTCAATTTCTTTTCTTCAATAGTTCCACTGTCTCTCCTTGCCATTTCTTTTTGTGTCTTGATGGCTTTCTTGCTCACCCAAGAGCAAGACAGAGGGTGTTCTTTCCCCTCCCTCTTCATGCTCTTTGCCTTACTGATACAGGGAATCATTGTGCAAAAGCCTCCCTACCACGGCTTCTAGCTAAGCCAGTATGCAGTTCCTTTGCCTTATCCTTTAGATCCACCAAATGATACAAGTTATTTTTAATCGTTTCATTCTATTTGTCTTGGGACTCCTTTTTCCTGCTTGGCTCTACCCTTCAAAGCTCATGGCCTTGAAGAAACCTTCCTTGGAAAATCCTGAGTGATCACCCTTTTGCTCCCTGTCCCTCTTCAACATGTGTGGTACTTAGTCCAAAATTGTGCCAAACTATTAGTTTGCACTGATTGTTAAGACTGCTTAATTAGCGTTCCATCTCAGATTTACCAGTCTTACTCTTTTTATATTCCATATTTTTAGTATACCTTGTCCCATTTTGGACTTTGCTGGGGAGGAATGTAGGAATTGTGTTTACTTGTGGTTTATGTTTACTCTTGAATAATTAATGTGCTGCTAATTAGATAACTGCTCTGGGCCTTAGTTGTCTCAGCTTTTGCTGAGCACATATAATCATTTAACAAATTTTTGTTGATTGAGTGAATGATTGGAGATGATCTCTTAGGTCTTCTCCAACTCCAAAATTCTCTATTGGTGTTCTCTGAACGTAGCTGGACTCTGGTCAGGCCAATGATTACTGTTAATACAGAATTTTTTTTATGCTCTTCTTTATTCTCCTCCTGACAAATTATAATAAGATTTCATATATAATTCTCAAAATTAAAATATGCCTTCCTTGTTGCAAACTAACATGTCTATCATGTCTCCCTTTTCATTAGAATGGGAATTAATTCCTTAAGGGAAACAGGACACTGTTCAGATTGAAGGCTACCAAAGGATGGTAATCAGATCTCTACCCTTAGACTGAGTAACTCCTAAGATTCTGAATCATATTTCTTTGTTATTAATTTTAGACTAAAAGATCTCCAGTTGTGGGGATGGTTAGTACTTCCATGGCATTTCTCCAGTACCAAGTGCAGCAACCAGTTTGAGCATACACATTCTCTCTCAATTTTATTTTGAGGTTGATGGGTACATGAATAACTGTCTCTTCCCTGCACCCACAGAGCCATCATGAAGTTGAATGGCCACCAGCTGGAGAACCACTCACTGAAGGTCTCCTACATCCCTGATGAGCAGATGGCTCAGGGTCCTGAGAATGGTCGCCGGGGTGGCTTTAATTCCAGGGGTCAAGCCCGCCAGGGCTCACCTGTGGTGGCAGGTGCTCCCTCCAAACAACAGCCAGTGGATATTCCCCTGAGGCTCCTGGTGCCCACCCAGTATGTGGGTGCCATCATTGGAAAGGAAGGAGCCACCATCCGTAACATTACTAAGCAGACCCAGTCTAAGTGAGTATACGTATGATTGGGGATTGGGATGTGGGGTATAGGAGGACTTTGAAAATCCTGCTTAGTGTTGGGGCTAGGGAAGAACGTGAAAGGGATGGATGTTATAGATCTGAATCCTCACTTCCACGAAGTGAGTTCAGTGTCACTGATGGATTGTGTCTTCCCCTTTGGGGGGCCAGGGCTTCCCAATCCCATTCCTCTCATTCTGTAAATATCAGATGAGGAGGGAGGAATTGGTCGGGGCTGGGGTAGTGGTGACAGGAAATGACTGGGTGAAAATATCTAGTTACATAATTGCAATTGATGTCAAGGAAGGCACCGTCCTCCAAGACATTACTAAACGGGACCCATGGCGTGAAAGTGTGGTTGAGTATTCCTTCATGGCATATGAGAAGCTGGGTTAGAGTATTACTAACAACGCATCTTCCAATTTAATTTTGATACTATGACTCTAACTTGAGTAGAACGAAGAATCTGACTATCCTAGCTAAGGACTGCAGCCATTGATAGAGGACAAAATAGTTCCCTTTGATACTCATTTTCATGCCAGATTTCTTTGTTTTGCTGAGTACAACTGACTAAGGCTTATACTATTTGTCCATCTATTCTTTTTTGATGATTTCCCTTCCCCTTCCCTGGCCTTTTTTGCTAGAGGTTGAGGTGTAAAAAAACAAGTGTCATATCCCTCCCCTTAGGTTTGTTTCAAAGTCTGCTTGTGAAACTTTGAATGTGGGCCTTTGGCAGGAGTTCCTAATCCTTTTTTGTTTCATATATGCTTTTGGCAGCCTGGTGCTACCTAAGAACCACTCCTCAGAACCATGTTTAAATCATAATTGAAGAAAATGATAAATTTCAGTAAATGAAAATGAAGATATAATTTTTTCACCTTCTATGTTCACAGACTGGCCCTCCTTATTCCCACGTTAAGAATCTCTGTCTCTGGCCATCAATGTGTCAGCCCTCATTAAAGCAGTGTCAGTGAGACCAAAGTCTGCACTATGGAGTTCCTGGTGCCCTGCCTTTCTCTCTGTAGTGGCCAGCTTTGCACCCATTTAGGGGCTGCATTTCCTGCATCAAACATAAGAACCAGCAGTCTTCTGGGAGGATACAATAATCTCTTACTTTTTCAACCCTCAGAATTGATGTTCACCGAAAGGAGAATGCTGGAGCAGCTGAGAAGGCCATCAGCGTTCACTCTACCCCGGAAGGGTGCTCTTCTGCTTGCAAGATGATTCTGGAAATCATGCAGAAAGAAGCAAAAGATACCAAGACGTAAGGCTATTTTACTCTTGCAATTACGTACAAACGAGGATGAATTGGAGATAGTCAGGAGAACAAAAACACTAGCAGTAAAAAGTATCAGGAAAGGCTTCTTGTAGAAGGTGGGCTTTTAGTTGAGATGGGGAGGGAGCCAGGAGATGAGGAGGGAAAGGATCCCAGGCATGGCGGACAGTCAGTGGAAATATATGGGGCCAGGAGATTTCATCTTGCGCAAGGAACATGAGGCCAGTATAATTATAGAACACATGCCCGGGAGTAAGGTGTACGAGGACTGGAAACGTAGGAGGGGCCAGGTCATAAAAGACTTTGAACACACCAAACAGGATTTTGTATTTATCTTGGAGGTCATAGGGAGCCACTGGAATTTATTAAATGGTGTGTGTGAGTGTGTGGCATGATCAGACCTGAGCTTTAGGAAGATCACCTTGATAACTGAATAGAGGATGGACCAGAGTGGGGAGAGGCTTGAAGCAGGGAGGCCAACCAGCAGGTGATTGTAATAGTCCAGATGTGAGGTAATGAGGGCCTGTATCAGGATGGTGGCAGGATCAGAAGGAAGAAGGAGGCATAGGTGAGAGGTTACTAGGATAAAGTTGATAGGACTTGGCAGCATATTGAATGGGAAGACGTGGGACAGTGAGAGAGTAAGGAATTGAGGATGATACCTAGGTTATGAAACTGGTTGCCTGAGAAATATGGTAGTGCCCTTAACAGTAATAGGGAAGTTTGGAAGATGGGAGAGAATTTGAGGGGAAAGAGGATGAGTTCAGCTTTGGACTTGTGTTTCAGGTGTTGAAGCACCCAACAGGTAGTTTGGAGGTTAGGGCTAGATAAGTAGATCTGAGATTCATTAGCATGGAGAATGATAGTGAGATAGTAGGGATGAGAGAGGCAGCAACCTATTGAAAAAGATGGGATGGGATCATTTGCGCTGATGAGAGGTTTCCAATCCCACCTTTTGCAATAGGTAGCTGCCTCTCTTCTCCCTACTATCTCATTTATCTTCCTACTGCCTACAAACCTGTCCATGTCTCCCCCATTCTCAAAAACACCCATACCATCCCTACTAGCTATTACCCCACATCTCTCCTCCCTTTCATAGTTAAACCCCTTCGGGAGGCCATCTGCACTCTCATTATGTGAGACCGGTGAAGGTGGAGAGAGTGGGGAAGGCATTTGAAGGATGTGAACTGTAAGAAGAGGGAGATCTCATTGAATGACCTCAATTTTTTCAATTAAATGTGAGGCAAAGTTCTGAGCTGAGAGGGTGGTAAGAAGGGGAGCCATGGGAGGTTTGAGGAGGGATAAAAAGTTTTGAGAGTGCCACTGTGGTGAGTGGAATAGGGAATACCACTAGCAAGGTTTGAAAGAATTGCCTTTCAGTAATGAGGGCCCTGTTGAGATTATGTAACATTTGTAAGGGACCCAGTCAGCACATAGTTTTTCCAATAGAAGCGAAGAGCACTGATGGAAGAAAGACCTGGGTTCAGATTCCACCTCTGACCCTTATTATGCCTGTGCTATATGAGCTTGGTAAAGTCACTTCATCTCCCTCAGTCTCCATTTTCTCACATAAAATCTAGGGGTTAGGTCCAAATAGTGAGAGTCAGGTTGACTGCATCTAGGTCCAGATCTGTTATTGTTTATCACCTTTGCCAATCACCATGTTTTCATGGTGTAGTTTACAATTCCTCTTGAAGACCGTTCATATCTTTTGATGACTTGTCTTTTGGAGAATGAAATATTTGTGCTGACTTTCATTATATTTTGGATATCAGACTTAACAGTTATTTCTCAGAGATGTCAATATTTTTTCTCTATCATTTCTTTTTGGATTCTGTCATTGATTTTATTTGTGTAAAGCTTTTAAATTTTATGCAGCCAAAGTAGTCTTATTTTCTCTTTATGTTTTTTTGTTATTCTTTTGTTTCAGCTGCCCTAAATTCAACTCTGTATCTCAATGCCTTTATACAAAGTTATTCAATTAAACAGACATTAATGCAAAATGCTGTACATACCAAGAATGAAACAGTACTGCACTCAAGAAATGCAACAGTCTCACTCTTGCTAGTGGTGCAACCCTGAGAAAGTCATGTAACTTTTCTGAGCCTCAGTTTCCCTTTTGTAAAATGGGGTTGTAAGCAGTTAGCTAACAAGGTTGTTGAATCAAATGAGATGACATATATAAGGCATTCTGCCACTAAATTGCTATATAAGTGTGACTTGTTAATATACTAATTGAGGGTAAAAAGAGACTGAGACATAGGGCTCATGAAAGCTTTGAAGAGGGAGAAGATTCTTTCACTTGGAAGATATTAAGGAAGGCTCCATGAGGAATGTCGTACCTGAGTTGAGCCTTGAAGATGTGAACAAATGAAGAGTTTGGAAATGATGACCTAGACTCACTGTTGGGTTATATGGGAGTCATATCATTGGACTAGCAGTGGAAATCTCCTATGTGTCGTTCCTTCCTCCCCTATTATAATATGAGCAAGTATTGCTTTACTTTTCAATTTGTATCTCCAGCATTTTGTACATTTTGTTGTTGTTCAGTCATTTCAGTTGTGTTTGACTCTCCATGACCCCACTTGGGGTTTTCTTGGCAAAGATAACTAGAGTGGTTTACCATTTCCTTCTTCAGCTCATTTTTTACAGATGAGGAAACTGAGGCAAACAGAGTTAAGTGACTTGCTTGGGGTCACACATCCAGTAAGTGTCTGAGACCAGATTTGAACTCGGGAAGATGAGTCTTCCTAACTCCAAGTCTGATACTCTATCCACTGTGCCACCTAGCTGCCCATACTAAGTACTTAAATGCCTTTTCATTCATCATTCATTCTTTTTTTTTTTCTCTCAAGAGCTGATGAGGTCCCCCTGAAGATCCTGGCCCACAATAATTTTGTGGGACGTCTAATTGGCAAAGAAGGACGAAACCTGAAAAAAGTGGAACAGGATACGGAGACCAAAATCACCATTTCTTCGTAAGACTTTCTCTTTCATTGTTCTTCCCATAGGCAGAGAAATAAAATGCCAGGGTTTTATTAGCCACAACATCCTTGCAGATATTAGAGTCAGTAGTTTTCCTCCCTTGGACCTCAGTTACCTCCCTCAGTTCTTTTTACACAACTTTCCAGTTAATAGTATTTCTTCATTTTAGGGGGAGAGCTTGTATTTGTCTAGGATAGCTGCAGTTTTCCCAATGTTACTACTGTTTTGAGGGTTAGTTGTGGGGTTTGGGAGCACATTCTTTAAAGGACAATCGGGATAGTGAAGAAATTAAAAACCAAGCAATATAAGAATTAGTCAAAAGAACAAGGGATATTTAGATGTTTTAAAAGAGAGCAGAAAGAGAAAGCTGCAAGGAACTATAGATACCTTCTAGGCCAATCTGTAGAATTGGAGAAATAGCCCTAAGATTAAATCATGTAAATGGTAGACCTAGGATTCAGACCAAGGTTCTTTTGACTCTGGGGCTCATTTCAAGTCAACCCCATGTGAAGTTCTCATGTGGAAGAAAGATTAAACTTGTTCTGCTTGGTCCCAGGAGCTAAACTAAGAATGGGTGGAAATGTCAGACATTTCAGATTTAGGCTTGATATTAGGAAAAGGTTCCTAATAGAGATTTTCAGAAACGTAATGAGATGCTTCAGAAGGTAGTAAGAAGACCACATCAATGAGTGTTTTTAGATAGAGGTTGAACGACCCTTTTTTTTTTTTTTTTGGATGTTTGGGGGGGAATTTTTGTTCTGATGTGAGCTGAATCAGATGACCTCAGAGGCCCCTTCTAATGTTAAGATTTTGTAAATGTCCTATAGTCAAGGAAAAACATTTATAGAAGAAGGGGGGTAAACTAATTGATCTTTCTGATGCCTCCTAACTCTGGTCTTTCTTGAATCTTCTTTCACTGCATTGGTCTTTCCATTCCCTACCATTTGAACTGGGAAAACCCCAGGCTAGGGACTCAAGACTAAGTGATTCTTGTCTCTACTCTACCACCATGCATTTATAATAAACTCTTCTAACATGCACTCTGCTGAAATGGGAAGGGTATTCAGGTGGCAGTGGAGGGGAGAGCACTGGACCTTAATTTTTCCCTTTGAAAGTATCATGCTCTCTCTTCTCCTTAGTCTCTTCTACCTCTAGACCCTCATCTGGTAGGTGAAGCAATCTGTCTTCCCTGTTCTTTTTCCAAAGAGGCATGGAGCCCAATAGATCCTTTGGGTGAAACTGTCCAGCCAATATCTGTTTCTTCTTCTATTCTGGTGCAACCAACTCCAAGTAGGGTGATCCAGTAGTCCTAATCTTGGTAGGGGTTATTTAATCTTTGGCAATCCCTTAGGTTTCAAGAAAGCTGTCTCAAGTATTTCGATGCACTTTTGATTAATCTCATGTTGTCCTTCTAACTTATTCTGGAGGTACAGATAGTCTGGACAATTATTCTAGACAAGGGGAACTGGCCCTGAGAGATAAGATAAACTGTTTGCCTTAAGAGTTATACTGCATAATACTACCTTTTTAGTATTCAGGTCTCTAGACTTCCTCTCTAGGACTTGGCAGTAGCCTATGGGAAATAGTTTTTAAGGTCTTTTCTTTTCTCTGCTCCTCTCCTCAGGTTGCAGGACTTGACCCTTTACAACCCTGAGAGGACCATCACGGTTAAGGGCTGTATTGAGAACTGCTGTAAAGCTGAGCAGGAGATTATGAAGAAAGTTCGAGAGGCCTATGAGAATGATGTAGCTGCTATGAGTGTGAGTATTTAGAGGAATAGGAGAATTTCCTGGACCCCCCTCCCCTTCTAGTTTTCTGACCATCTGTGAGTCTTGTGTGAGGAATATGGAGAAGTCAGTTCTCTAGTAATAAACCTTTTCCAACTTTTTAGATCATTGGAAGCTGGGGGATAAACCTGGCTTGTTGTATGACTTGAGAAAGCCCTTTCTGGGGAACATGAGAACATTTCCAAACCTTGCTGCCTTCTCACCTTAGGGATGGAGCTTAGAAGAGACATTCTGGTAATAGACCTCCCTGAAAGGCACTGTAATATATCAGGTAAAGGGTTGGTCTTAGAGTTAGGAAGACATAGGTTCAAGGCCTTCCACTGGATGCATGTTGGTATGTGACTATGGGCAAACCTTAGGACTCTTTGAAGGAAACCTTCCTCCCTACAAAAAGAAGAAAAAGAAAAAGGGGAAAATTTTTTAATATTACCAAGTATATCTCTATCTATCTATCTATCTATCTATCTATCTATCTATCTATCTATCTATCTATCTATCTATCTTATCTATACACACACACACATCCCCCAGACCCTTGGATTCCAAAATTGAAGTGCTCAGAGAGTTAATATAATGAGGTTTAAAGAGGTAGTGTGACACTCCGTAGTATTGACCTTGAATCCAAGTAGGCCTGGACTCAAGTACCCTCTGACACAGACTAGCTATAAGTTGCAGAATCTCCTGACTTGCCTAGTAGGGAGTTCTTGATATTGATGACACACTCAGTCTCCATCTTTCCTCTCCCATGATTTCTCATTCACACTCTTTCTGGTAAGTTTGCCTGTGGTCAAAGCCCAGCACCCATGAAAACAAGTGTATTTGCCATATGGGTCATTTGGCCTCATAGACAGGAAAATTCTATTGCCCAGTCAGAGCCGCCTCCTGGACATGCAGATGTTAGTGGCAAAGGACTGGTAAAGGGGTAAATGAATGCACCTGACCTCATATTGCTTATGGTTGATTGCTGTTGGAATTGTGTCCCATTGATCTTCTGTCAGGAGAAATTTTTTTTTATTAATTTATTTATTTTTAGCTTTCAACATTCACTTCCATAAGTTTTAAATTTTCTCCCCCTCCCTCCCCTCCGCCTCTCCAGGACAGCATGCAATCTGATATAGGCTTTGTATATACATTTCTGGTAAACGTATTTTCACATTAGTCATGTTGTATAGAAGAATTAGAATGAATGGGAGTAATCATGAGAAAGAAAATCATAAAACAAAACAAAAAAAGAAAATAGTCTGCTTCGATCTGCATTCAGACTCCATATTTATTTTTCTGGATGTGGACAACATCTTCCAACCTGAGTCTTTTGGAGTTGTTTTAGGTCCTTGCATTGCTGAGAAGAGCTAAGGCTATCAAAGTCAGTCATTGCACACTGGCTGTTGTGGCTGTTACTGTGTACAATGTTCCAGAAGAAATTTTTTTAAAATGTCTTTAAATATTTTCCAGAGTGGTATAAGTGGGTAGAGTGTAGATTTGGAGATCCAAGGGATCTTTGCCTAGTCCAACCTTACCCATTTTACAGATAAGGAAACAGAAGACATAAGCAGCAGAGCTGAGATTCAGATCCACCACTCTGCCTCAGTGGCTGGTTATTTTTGTCTATGTGGTCTGGCTAGATGGTGGCTATTTACAAATGGGATGGATGTTTTAATTTCATATGTGTAAGAAAAAATATCATCTAGGCAGATTTATGAAAATGCACACATCCTCCCTATAATGGTCCCTTTTGAAATCCCATGAATATGGGTTGTGGATATATTGCCAGACTCATTGGGATGTGGGGGAGAGGAACCAGCTAAGCCATGAGAAAGGAACTGCGTTAAGTGCCTCTTTTTCAATATTTCTTCAGCTACAATCTCATTTGATCCCTGGCCTCAACTTGGCTGCTGTGGGCCTCTTCCCAGCCTCATCCAGTGCTGTTCCCCCACCTCCAAGCAGTGTCTCAGGGGCTGCTCCCTATAGCTCGTTCATGGTAAGTAGAAGAATTAATTTTTTTTTTGGAGGGGGGAAGGCAGGGCAATTAGAGTTAAGTGACTTGCCCAAGGTCACACAGCTAGTAAGTGTGCCAAGTATCTGAGGCCACATTTGAACTCAGATCCTCCTGACCCCAGGGCCACTGCTCTACTCACTGCGCCACCTAGCTGCCCTAAGAATTATTTTCAAGGGACCCTCTGAGATATTCATTATCCCCTCTTTCTCCTAAAGGGTTAAATCTTCCTTTATGAACACCTGACCCTAGGAATTCTTCTAAGTAGTGTTTGGGTGGAGTTGGCTAGCATTCTCTTGGTGTGGCAACTCTTTTATATGCCGGCATTGAGAGTCCTCTTACCCCCGTATCCTCTGGCACTGAATCATATTTCATATGATTCTCCTAGTTTGTTAGCAACCTAACATTCCCCATAATCTTTCTCTATATCTTCCTAATGCCAGTTGCACCTACAGGTACTATGTATCTTCACTGGCTATGGCTTAAAGAAACTGTTGCATCTAGGCCAATCCAGCTAGTTAATAGGGAGGGTGGTATAGCCTCCTGGTTCTGCTTGTTGATGTGGAGTTGGGGGTAAGGGACAGAGAAGGGGAATTGATGGGAAAGAAATGTACAGGAGTCTTTCCCTGGCCTGGTTTGGTCACTGGGAATGACTTTGGAGCATTAGCAGGTGCTCTTGGTAATGTCTCTCTTGTTTTGGCAGCAGGCTCCAGAGCAGGAGATGGTGCAGGTATTCATCCCTGCCCAGGCAGTTGGTGCCATCATTGGCAAGAAGGGGCAGCACATCAAGCAGCTGTCAAGGTTTGCCAGCGCCTCCATCAAGGTGATTTGCTCATTTTTTCTTTTCTGCTGACAGGAATTCGTCCCATTCCATTCTAACCCTCCTCCAGTTGCCTCAAGGAAGAGAAATTTGCTTCTAACTTTGAGAATTTCTATTTGTCTATACCCAGTCCCTTCTTGAGGCAAATGGTGTCTCTTGCTTTTGCTCAAAGAACTGCCTTGAAAAAATTTTTCCTCCTGTGTTTGAGGGTCAGAAACATTTAATAAGTTACAGAATCAAAGCAGTTTGAAAAGGCTCTCAAAGCGTCATCAAATCCCCATTGATACCCCATTACTACAATATAACCAGTCTCTGGTTGAAGGCCTCTCAGTGCTTAACGGGGGCAGGGAAATCAGTGTTCACCTCATTTATACTTTTGCTTGTAGGCAAAACCATACCCGACTAGCCCTTGGAAGCTTCGGGATGAGAATGGAAAGCATCCCAGCTTGGCAGTTTCCTTCCTTAGAGATTCAAAAGCTCATTGATACAAGCTTTTCAACAGTTACACTAGGAAGGCTAGGCTTTGTCTCACTATTATGGATTTGCCAATGAAAATAATAATTTGGAGGTTGATAGAGTTTGAGTGCTTTATGTTTGCCCTGTCTCCTTAGGAGGAGGCTAGGGGTATTTTGACTTGTCTGTTTGGGTTTCCAGATCGCTCCTCCAGAGACCCCTGATTCCAAAGTTCGGATGGTCATCATCACTGGACCCCCAGAGGCTCAGTTTAAGGTATTTCCACCTCATTACTTTCTTGAGGAAGAAGTGAAGTCTGGGGTTGTTCAGGAGGGGAGTCTGTATTGTTGCTTTTAGTTCTCAATTTATATGTCAAATACTTGCCACGTTGTTGAGCTCCACCTGCTACTCTCACCCCAGTAGGCTGTAGGGCTACAGTTTGCTGTTTTTTATTTTTTATTGTTATCCTCAAAGTCACTTGTATTCTAACTTCCTTTTCTTTAATCTCTTATAGCCAGAGTAGGGATCTCTTTTTCCTTATTATTGGGTTTAGTTCCCAGAGAAAGTCCTGGCTGCCCTCCATTCTCTCCTTGGCTTCTAGGGAAAGTAGGAATTAGCCAACCCTTAAGCGTTAGAGCAGGAGAACAGGTTGGGTTTAGAGCTGGGCAGCTTTCCAGGTCCTCCTGAGTCAGGTCTCTACTAAATTGCTTTGTGATTTGTTTTGAGGAGTCACTGTTACATTCCTGATTCATTCTCAAATGCAACAGGACTCAATTCTTCGATGATCTTCTCTCTTGTTCCTCTGTGGTAGCTTGGATTATGGAAAATTGTAGGGCATCCTACCAGGATCTCTAGCCAACAGAGCAAGAATGAAGAGAAACAGATTTCCCAGCTCACCTTCCTCACTGTCCCACTCAGTCCAAATCATTTCTACCAAACCCATTACAGTTGGGTAGGTGGTTACCCTGGCCTGGGAAAAGAGTTAGAGAGATAGGTACAACTAACTTTTTCATTTGGTGGTTCCCTCTCACACTTTTGCCTTAAAGATAAGGAACTCAGTACTTCAGCTCCATCCTTTTTGCCCAAAGAGGACTCCTGCTTAACCTTCTTATCTCCCTAGGCTCAGGGAAGAATCTATGGAAAACTCAAGGAAGAGAACTTCTTTGGTCCTAAGGAAGAGGTAAAACTGGAAACCCACATCCGGGTGCCTGCATCGGCAGCTGGCAGAGTCATCGGCAAAGGCGGCAAAACTGTGAGCCATGGAGGGTGGGGTGGAGGGGGACCAGGGGGTGTGGGGAGGTTTTGACCTCACTACCCAATTGATTGGTGAAGTGGAAAGAAAGGGGTACTGGACATGGAGTCAGAGTATCTGAATTAAGATGTTGACTATTTGTGTGAGCCACTTAACTGTTTCTCAGTTTCTTCCACCTGTAAAATGGGGAGTGGAGGGGGCTAAGGAGTATCTATTCGGATTTAATCTTCTCTATTTCTAACATCCCACAATTCAGATCCTATGTTCTACTGAATAAACATCATAGTTCTCCCTCACATAGCAACTCTGACCTTACTGCTCAGCCATCCGACTCTTTTGATGAACACGTGGCTCTGCCCCCCACTGGCTTCTTTTGGCCTCCCCTACTCCCCGTACCTCTCCTTCTTACCCTTTGACTCTGTTCGCTCTCCACTCTTCAGTCCCAACATGGTTTCATCCTTTTCTTTAGCCCTCTTATTCCACTAACTAACCCACCCCTGCCCCTACCCTTTCTTTTATCTAGGTCAATGAGCTGCAGAACTTGACCGCAGCTGAAGTGGTGGTACCTAGAGATCAGACTCCTGATGAGAACGAGCAAGTCATTGTCAAGATCATTGGACACTTCTATGCTAGCCAGGTAGGATGCTTGGGAGGGAGTCCTAGGATTTTCCAGGAAGAGAAACTCCCTTTGGTTCCTAGGAACAATCAGAGACTCTTTCAGGGATCTGGTTGAGTCCATTCCTGGGCCTCTTGGTTGGGTTGCATCTTTCTTTTGGCCCAAAGAGGGTATCTGCTGATGAATGAAATCTTTTGAGGAAAGGCAAAACTTGGGTCTCTTATGTCAATTGTATCTATACTGTTGGGAAGTCTTGGATTCTATCCTTACTCCTTCTCAGTGCAGTTCTAACTTATCTCCTCTCCTCCCCTTTAACTCCTCAAATAAAGTCCTATGATATCAGTGTGGTATAAGTTGGAGCTAGGTTGTGAATGGCTTTAAATGCCAGAATAAAGGAGTTTCTTGAATAGATAAACTGACAGAAGTCTGCTTGAGGAAAATCTCTTTGTCAGCTTCGAGGAGGATAGACTGGAGAGAACAGACTTGAGGTTGAGGGGAAGCCAATTAAAAGGCTATTATGATCGTCCTTTATGGTATTTGTTCTTAATAATTAATTTTAATAAGGCAGCTAGATGGTGCAGTAGATAGACTGCTGGGCCTGGAGTCAGGAAGACCTGAGTTCAAATTCATCCTCAGACATTTCATTGGCTGGTTGTTGTCTTTTCTCAGAGAGGACCAAAATGACATCGCTATTTTGGAGTCAAGGTACAATGTGTCTGACTGTGGCTGATCAGACAAATATGAGCTCAGAGTGCTCTACCACAGGTTGGGCACAAATAGTCCATATAAACATTTGGAGTGGAGATGTCTCCAAATCTGTATATCTCATGTTTCTTTTGAGCTACTGCAATTCTGCTTTGCTCATAGAGCACAGTGTCTTCTTCGATGTGGACATGCCATGCTGGGCGGGCCTATGCCAGTGTCTCCTATGTCTAATAATCAATTCCAGAATTCTTCAGAGAGACCTTGAGAGTGTCCTTGTATTGCTTCTTCTGACCTCCATGTGAGCTCTTGCCTTGTATGAGTTATTAGTAAAATAGTCTTTTAGGCAAATGTACATTTACTAACTCAGACATTTGCTAGTTGTGTGACCCTAGCTTTGACCCTGCTTGCCTCAGTTTCCTCCTCTGTCAAATGAGCTGGAGAAGGAAATGGCAAACTGCTCTAGTACCTTTGCCAAATGGGGTCAGGAAGAGTTGGACACAACTGAAACAACTCAACAACGGCAACAACAAAATTAATTTTTAATAGCCCTTTCTAGTTTGGACAGTGTTTCATATGTTTCTTCACTTGAACCCCATGCTAAATCTGAGTGTTATTGGTAAAAAACGTCTGAGGCCACCTTTGAACTCAGGGCTTCCTGACTCCAGGCTCACCCAGTGCTCCATCCACTGGGCTACCTAGCTGCCTACTACTAACATTTAGGAGGATCAGAAAGACTTGTCATAGAGAATGAGATTTTAGCTAGCTCTGAAGGAAACCAGGGAAGTCAGGAGGTGGAGGTGAGGAGAAGAGTATTCCAGGCACAGGGAACTGGCAGTGAAAATGCTGGAGTTTTGATCTAGTTACAACAAGGAGGCCAGTGTCATTGGATTGCATGATATGGGGAAGTAAGATGTCAGGTTAATCTGACAGTGAAGTGGGGGAGATTTGAGGCAGAGAGGCTAACCAAATGGCTATTGAAATAACCTAGGTGTGGGGGCAGTTAGGTGGCACAGTGGATAGAACACTGGCCCTGGAGTCAGGAGGACCTGAGTTCAAATCCAGCCTCAGGCATTTACTAGCTGTGTGACCCTGGGCAAGTCACTTAACCCTGATTGTCTCTCCCACTCCCCCCCCCCCCCCACCAAAAAAAGAAGTAGCCTAGGTGTGAAGAGATGGGAGCCTACACAAGTGTGGTAGTAGTTTTAGGAGAGAAGGGGCTGTGCAAATATGAGACATGGTAACAAAGGTGTAAAGTACCTTGGCAACATATTGTATGCAGTAGGGAGGAGTGGGGGAGGATGTGTGTGTGTGAAAGAGTAAGGAGTCTCATGATGCAAAATGCTTTCCATATCCAGAGAAAGAACTATGGAATGTGAATGCAGATTGAAGGATACTATTTTCTCTTTTTCTTTCTTGTGGTTTTTCCTTTTGTTCTGATTCCTTTCACAACATGATTAATGTGGAAATATGTTTAATACAATTGTTCTCGTATAGCCTATATTAGATTGCATGCCGTCTTAAAGAGGGGGGAGGAGAGGGAAGGGGAAAAATTTAGAACCAAGAATCTTATAAAAGCGAATGTTGAAAACTAAAAGTAAATAAATTTTTTAAAAAAGAGTGAGGAGTCGAGGATGACACCTAGCTTGCAAGGCTGGACGACCGGGATGTTGGTGGTTGCCCTTGGCAGTAATGGAGAAATTCAAAAGTGGAAGAGGGAAGAGTGGGATAGGGAAAGATAATGAGTTCAGTTTTGGATTTTGTTGAGTTTAAAAATGTTTACAGGACATCCAGTTTGAGATGTCTAATGCGAAGTTGGAGATAAGAGTCTGGAGGTTAGGAGACAGGTCAGGGCTGGATAAGTAGATCTGAAAATAATCATCATAGAGATAAATGATTCATTCCATGGGTGCTGATGAGGTCGCCAAATGAAATAGTATTAGTGGGAGAAGAGGGCCCAGGTCAGAGCCCTTGGAATCACCTGCCTTTAGTGGGCCTGACGTGGACAAAGATCTCCAACAAGGGAGACTGAATAAGATCAGTAGGACAGGTAGGAGGAGAACCAGAAGGAGGGTAGTGTTAATGGAAACTTAGAGCAAAAAGGGTGATCTGACAGTGTCAATAAATAAACTGACAGTGCCATCTAACAATCCATAATGTTATCCCTGCCTCAAAGTTCCTTAAGTACTCCATGAGTTTGTACCTCCTCTGTGGACTTGGGAGGTTTGAAATACTCGCAAATGAGCTGATAGAGAGACTTGGAGACTGGGGATGGTACTTGGTGTCTATTGCCCTCTTCCAGCTGTGATTTTCTTCAGAAGCTGTGCATCTGTGGGTTTTAAGCTGCCCTGATTCCCCTCTAACACTGTCTTGCTCATTCTTTCTCATTTTTTTTCCCCCTGGACAGATGGCCCAGCGTAAGATCCGAGACATCCTTGCTCAAGTAAAGCAACAGCACCAGAAGGGACAGAACAACCAGACTCAAGCACGGAGGAAATGATCTGCCTCCAACCCTATTGGCCCAGGACAGAAAAAGTAGAAATCAAGAGTGGCAAGCTTAAGAATGAATGGGAATCAGGGATACTCAGTCAAGATATCAAATCAGATCTTCCCACTCTTCAAAACAAATGTTTCATTAAGGAAGACTGATTACTCTAAAAGACCAAACCAATTGGCTCAGCCCTATGGTCTGCCCTCCCCCTGGGCATTCCTCATCCAAATTATAGCTCAGTGCCAATTGCTTTTAAATGTGGATTATATTCAAGCCCTTGTTCTCCTAGACCAGGGAAAGAAATATGAATTTTGTCAAGATTTATTCTCCCCTGCCCCATATTGAAGGTCGTAATGGGACCTCTTGAAAAGATCAAGTTTTGCCTTTGCAAACAATATCCCAAAACCTTCCCCCTTGTTTGATGAAAGTATTCTTGCCCTCATGCCTCAATGGACTGTTCATTCACCTGTCTTGCAGTGGGAGATCGGGAACTGTTGATGCATGTTAACCATAGCCCTAGGTATTTCAGTATTGCTCATTATCCTGGGGAATAGAGTATAATAACCATTCTTACCCTTTAAGCTCAATAGAATGGGATAGAAAGGAAAAAAAAGTTTGAAGTACAATGATCCACATTTAAAAGACTTCCTTGGGATTGATCTGAAACAGATGACTCTGGGAAGAAATTGACATGATTTCCCCAGCCCTTATTGAGTTTTTTCCCTATGAAGCTCCTCACCTACCACATGGATCCACAAACTGTCCATGGCAGAGGGCTAGCTGCCATCCCTGATTCCCATCACTCTCAGGCTGATTTTATATTTTTAAAAGTCTGTTTTAACAATTGGATGTGAGAACCGAGAAGAGGGGGGGACCACAGTTCCCCCTTGGCAAAGCCTCAGCTCCATTGAGGACCTGAGTTATCCCATAGTGCTCTCCACCCCTGCTCCTTGTGGCTGGGATGAGATGATATCAAGTCACTCCTATGGTATCAGGGGAGCAGACAAAGCTGTGGCGAGCACTGACTGGTTTTGGGAAAGCTCATGGAAAATGAGGAGATGAGTAGTCCCTCTTTTTCCCTCTCTGAGGATGGGACTTTGACCTCTATTTACCCTGAGCTCCATATAAATGTTAAGTCCATTAACTAGCAAGTGTGTCTCAACAATCAGCTCATTCTCCTGATGGATCATTTGTGTAGCTGTGAGCTTATGTCCTCCCTAGCTGCTGTTGGCCCAAAGAAAAGGTGCTTAAGAAAAAAATGAAAACCTAACACCCTTGGGAACCAAAGGGTTAAACAAAGATAAACTCCCTTTCCCAGGTTTAACTGACATGGGTTTGGAAACACTGACAAGGCCAAAGGAAGGCAGTAGCTGACAGTTTCACCTAGATCCATTCTTACCTGGTAGAGGGAATTACCAGCATTGGTACCATCTAATTAGCTGATTGTTGCTGGGCACCAAGCCAGGTGATGAACTTTATGACACCCTGGAAAATGCTGTCGCGTGTGTTGGGAAGAGAGGAAGGTCTGTGCATGTGTAGGAAAAGCTACATACATGAAGTTACCTTCCTTCCCACCTTGCAACAAAACCCAAGATGTGGGCGGAGTCAGGTGATGCTGTGTGTGATAGTAAAACTACCTCAAGGTATGAAGTTACCTCAGCAATTGTCCCTAACCCCTTTTTTTCTTTTTTTTTTTTTGTTCCCTTTTTCCTTTTTTTTTTTCTTTTTTTGGCTTGCTGATATTTTATATAAGAGAGAAAAACAAAAAAGCAAAAGAAGCTGATAGTCTTGAATATTTTATTTTTTTAATGAAAAAAAAAAGAAGAAAGTTATGTTTCATAAATTTCTTATACATGAGCCAGTCACCAGATAGGAACTCTGTATGGAGAACAGGCCTCCTAGTGGGAGAAAGACTGCTGGTGCCCTGAGGAACTTTCCTGGGGCAAAGCTAGGGAAAATATTGCAAGTGGTGGGCTTCAGCTGCTCCACCTTGACTTTGACTTTCAGAGTCCAAAATTGTTTGCCCAGCTGGAGAATCCTTGCCTATTTAGCTCTTTGTCCAAACTCTGGGAAGTAAAATGCAGTGTGCTGTAGAAGGTCTCACAATGGCCCTCATCAGGATCAGGATGTCTAACAGCCCACCACTTTTGCCTCCCCCAGCTTTCATTTTCCTTGGTCAAAGACCCTTCCAGCTGGTTTTCCCCCACTTGTGGCACTGTTGAAATATTTTGCAAATATTGCCTCTGTTTTATCGAGGAGAAAAAAAATCAAAAGCGGAACAAACCAACCCTCTAAAATTTCCCCCAGTCTATCTGTGTTCAAAATTTGGGAGCCTAGACTTTATGCACAGAAGAAAAACAGAACGTAGGGTTGGCCATCTGCCCCAAAGAGAGGCCTGCCTGGTTTTTCATTATAGTTGCATTGTCTTTGTTCTTTTTGACCCAGTTCCATCTTTGCTGCTCCTCTCACTCTCGACCTGTAGGGACAAACAGATACCGTTGCCTGTTCTCAAGGTCCCTCACCTCCTTTTCATTGGAATGGTCATATTTTAAACATGGAACCTGGCTTGGAGCATTTTTGGTCTTTAGGTTGGTGATAGGGGGATAAAGTGGCAGCTTTGAGATGTAGCCATTACCGAGGGATGGTTTTTCTGTTGGCTGTCATAAGTTTGGTCTTGGCCCCACCCTATCAAGCTCTTTTCCAGGCTCCCACATCCATCTCTTCCTCAGAGATGAAACAAACAGCATTTTGAGACAGAATAAGGCCAGTGTAATTTAGCTCCCTGCCTATCCTAATAGCAAAAAAAGGGTCTCCCAATTTCTTTCAACCTCTGGCTCTACATACTTCATCCTAATTGAAGCAGAAAACAGTTTATTCAGACATCGGCAGTTGATGATTTAAAGCCAATTTCCAGCAGCAAGCATGTTTTGATACCTGGTTCAGACTGTTTTATCAGAGAAAAAAATACCCCACAGTATATCTGACATCTTATTGTTGCAGCGTTCATTTTCCTTGGGATCCTATTCCCCTCACCTCTCCACCTCTCTTCCTTTTCGCCAATCTTGGTGTCCTGGGGAAAGCAGAGTGGGGACTTTGACTGTAATACACTACTCACTTGGACTGAGTGAGACATACATTCATTGGTAGCCTTAGTTTGCCTAGCAGGGAAATGGGGGGGGGGGGTGAAACTCCCGGGGAATATGGACTTTTGGTTATAGCAGAAGGTTTGCAAAGGGATCAGAGGCTCTGCCTTCTTATTCCTGTTGGCTAATTGTAATTAGGGCTGTTCTTTCACCCACTCCCCATGCATGGTGCCTTCACTTCCCTGTTGGTGAAGAGAGAAAACAAACTGGCTAAAAGCACTTGGGAGATTTGGATGAAATGACTTGATAAAGGTGACTTTTTTAAAAGCCACTTCTGTGTTGAGATAGATACATATGTATTCTATATATTTTTAAGAAAGGACCATCTCTTCTCTTAGGATATTGTTTTTAATTCTTTGAATCCCATTGAAAAACAGAATGGTTTGATCTGCTGACTTACTCTGAAGCTGCATCTGCCAATCCCATCCTTTCCCATCTCTCACAAATCCCATCCATAGACCTATTCCACAGGGCTTCAGCCCTAAAGGTCTAAGGCTGGGTACTTTTTTGGCTTGTGTAACTCAACCCCTGTAAGATGCTCAGGAGGAGATAGCTCATCCTTCCACCCCACAACTTCCTTACCCCAATTAAAAAAATAATCTTACTACTTCCCCTTCCCTGAATTCTTCACATATCAGGGAAATAGGGGCTTTTTTTTTTATTCCATTACCAAGCAGAACTGATTCTATGCGGCCATTTTCCTCTGTGCCAAAGACTGACAGAGAGAGTGACCATTTCTGGAAGAAAGCAGTAACTATTCTCCAGGCCTATTCTCAGATCCCTTAGGGTGAGTGTTGGAGAAGGGATCTGGTAGAAGTTGGTCTGAGAATGTGGAATGCTGACAGATGAGGCAAAAGTTTTGTCATAGGTTCTGTTCTATGGGGGAGATCTAGGAGTAGCTTTTGCCAAGGGTAGAGAGTTCTAAAGGGGGCCTGCCTTAATGGCACCCCTATACGACCATTTGGCTCCTGGTTGCACTTTTGGGAATGACAGGGAGTTGAGGGCTCTGAAGATCTGAGCACTCCTGCCCAAAGGCTTTGCTTCTTGCCTCACCATTCACTGCTAAGGAAAGTGGAGGCAGCATTGGTTAAGGGAAGAAATGGAGTCTTGTAGGGCAAAACAAAGCTTGAGCACCTGATACCCAGTCCCATTCCCTGCTCTCCCATGGACTTCTTTCTTCTCTTTTCCCCTCCTTCCCAACCAGCATAGCCCTCTGCTAAATGGGGGAACAGAAATGCTACTTAACTACCTCACTGAATTGATGGAAGAGTTGGTGGGGAGGATCTGAGAGAAGAGCCCAGAGCTCTCCCCTGATGTCTTTAGGGATTAGCAACAGCATCTCCAACTTCTACCTGTCTTTCCACTCCGGTAGAGGCAGGAGGACTCCTCACTTTCTACCCCTCCATCTGCAGTGTTTTTCTGAGCTTTCTGACTCCCTTACCCTTTTGCTCAGTTCATTCTGGGATAAATATTCAAATGGATAACAGTTTGGTGTATTCCTAAGTAAACAGTCAGGGGTCAGGAAGCCTATTTACCCAACTAGGCACTAGTAAATAACAAAAAGGTAGAAGACAGATCCCTCTGTTATTAGGGGACAGACACAAGCCATTTCCCTCCCAGATACATCCATCCTTTAGATGCAGAATAGTTATCCTGAACACAGACTAGGAGTGACACCAGTTGAAGACTTCAGTTTCTTTCCTTCAGATACATAAGGCTTCTCATTTAGGTGCCCAGGAACAGGAAGGAGGCCTCAAGACTGAAGATGGATTTGGAAGGGTGAGGGGAATTTTGGAAGGGATGATGGCAAGAAACCAGATCCTTATTCCATGCCTCCCCTCCTCTCCTCTGGCTCTTATTTAGCACCATCCCTGGGGCAAGATTTGTTGGCAGTGCCGTCCTCTAGGGCTGCCATGGGAGTGTTGTTCCCAGATGGATGAGACAAAGAAAAGAAACAAGACAGAATGTTTTTCTTAAAGGAATAAGCAGGAAGCTCTTTATGAGCATGTAACCACAGGTGAGACTAGGAGTAAGTATGGACTAACTACCTCAATCCTTACAATAAGATTGGAAGGAAGAGCAGGGACTACGGATGAACGGGTGAAAGGATCCACCCTCCCAGCTGCCTGGAGAACACCAGTTGAGGCCCCAGCTCCATTCAGTAACTTTGTAGGGTGGAAGTGGGGATTGGCAGGGCCACTAGGAACCCCTACTCACCCGATAGATCTGGAGGCTGGACGAAGGGCACCACCACCACCATCACCACCACCACCACCACCACCATTACCACCACCACCTTCCTTGCTCTGGAGCCCCACCTTGTTCTCACCTCCACTTCTTCAGCTTGTCTCCCATCTTGCTTTAAAAGAGAGACGGGCAGAGGGAGGAGGAGCTTTGGTGGGGCTGAGATTGGGGCTTGACCTCTCACCTACCATTCATTCAGCCCAAAAGGTGGAAAGAGGGGGAGAGAGATTTCTTTGAAACTCCCTCAAACCCCCCCCCCCCCCCGCCCTCAAATAACCCCTTTCTTGGGGGATCATTTTGCTCTGTGGGGAGAGGAGGTGGTGCAGGAACCCCCACCTGGGAGCTGAAGGGAACCCCTCCCCCTATCAGGCTCTCCTTGTCCTAAGGGAACTCCCTTTGGACAAATTCCCCCTCCCCCAACACCCTCCAGTGGCCCTCCTAGAAAACCCATTTTGATTTAAAAAAAAAATCTACCTCTTAGCAAACAATAGAAAAATTAGATAGTGGCAATTCCACAGACTGTAGGTTGGGGTGGGGGGGAGGGATGGGGGAAAGATTTCTTTTTTCCAAAGAGAAAAAAAATATTACCTTAAAAATACTTTCCAAAAATATAAAAACCAAAAAAAAAAAGAGACATTTTCCAATATCCAATAGACTGTCTACATTCCCCCAGTGATTTTTTTCCCCTCCCTTAAATGCATTTCAATCTTCTTCAGCTTTCCCCTCATGACCCCCCACTCTTAAGATATTCGATTTCCTTCTGGGTACAGCATTCCCCAACTATCTGCAGTGGACCCCACCCCTATCCCATTGGCGAGCCTCAGTTGGGCTCTTTCACCTCCCTCTCCCCAACACACCTGAGAATCAGGTCACCCCACAAAAGCCATTGCTTTGGAGGGCTCCACGCCTTACCCACCATTGCGCCTGTAAGGGGGGGAGGAACTTTTTTTAATGTAATATTTTTTGTGTAGTAAAACTTTTCTTCGCAACTTCATGTATAGCAATGTAAACTAACTCTGGCAGGTAATACCTAAAAGAAATGCCTGAATCCCCCACTGGATTCTTCCACTTCATTTATGAAAAAATACACAATTCCTACAACCACCACTGATAACATCCTGGCCTTGGCAAAGCTAACACAGGCCATGAACCATCCCTTCCCACCCCTACCCCATGAATGCTCCTTGTCATTGCTCCCTCCTTGTTGGAGAAAAGAATTTTGAAGAAAGGGGTTGGGGTTGGAGTGGGGCTTGTAGTTTTGAATGTGTCTCAACTTAAGTGCTACCCTTTTTCCTATGTGATTGTATTGCCTTGGGAAGTTGTACTTGACTGTAAATGACCTTTCTTTCTGATTGTACCCTCCCTATACCCTCTGCTTTAACCCTGTCCTTTACTCTGTCCTCTGGGGAGGCGGGGCAGCTGGTTCAGACTTTTGGAGTTTGTTCTTTTGATTTATGTGGGCTCCAGTTTTCTTTCCAGTGAAGGTTGTTTTAGCCACAAACCGCTTTACTCCACTGTTTCCATTTTAAAATAAAAAGAAACTTATACTGACAAACTGCTGTCTATTTGGCATTCTGTTGGTTACTGGTATTGGGAGCCACAGCCCTCAGTGAAAACGGAGAGGGTAAGTCTTGTCATTTGATGGTCAGAGTCCCAGATTTTCATTGGTTTTAACTATTTAGATCCAGACACCTCTTTTACAGGCGAGGGGGCAGATGAATAAATGACCAAACCAAATAAAACCAAAGATAAAAATAATCCAAATGGAAATGTGTGTAAGAGAATCTCCTCTACACACAATACTCGACTTCCTAAAGTCTTCTATGTGGTTCAGTTTCTGTGTGGATCTAAAGTACAGTAGAGTGATTCTTTTTTTAAAAAAATAATTTTTTATTGATGCCTTTGTGGTTTCTATCAGTCATTTTCAAATCCTTCCCCTCCCCCTTTCCCTTATAGCAACAACCCAGTTGACCAAAACCAACTGTGTCTTCACCTCTTGTAGGGGTCAAAATTGGTCATTACAATCCCAGAGTAAAAACAGTGACCTTTGTTTAATAATTTTCTGCACCCACAAACAGATCATTGAAATTTCATTAGGGATCTCCAGGTTTGGAAGATGCCTCTCCTTTTTCCCCCACCCCAATAGGTATATGATTGATAAATTCTGTAGTTTCACATCCTGAATTGTTTTCTTAAAGCAGATCATCAGTTCCTCACTGTTCAATCTGGTTCCCTTAGGTTTAGGATAGAATAAGTACGCTATATATATATATATATATAAAAATACTTTAAGGTTTGTAGATTCTTTGCATTTACTGTCTCATTTGGTTCTCCCCTGTGAGGCAGGCTCTAAAAATTGATGTCCATTTTATAAATGACAGTAAGGAAGCCCAGGTTTTCACTTGGAGGTAATAATCTGACTCCAGATTTCTACTTATCTCAGTCCCAACATTCTTGGACCACCAGTTCCTCTTCAGACACAAGTTAAGGTGTTCAAGGAGCCTGGCACAGTGAATAGAATGCCAGGCCAAGTCAGGGAGACCCAGCTTCCTGAGTTCAAATCTGGCCTCAGACATTTAGTAGCTATGAGACCTTGGGCAAGTCACTCCTGTTTGCCTCAGCTCCCTCACCTGTCAAATGAGCTCGAGAAGGAGAGGGTGAACCACTCCAGGATCTTTGCCAAGAAAACCCCAAATACGATCATGTCTAAACAACAATAGCAACCAACCATCACCAATAATGTCCTTTTTAAGTTCTTAGTCCATAAACCTATTAACCAGCTCTGTCTCTCCATCTGCCCTTAACAATCCTCTTCCATATGTAATCTTGGGACTCCTTGAGGGCAAGACTGGCTCTTTACCTTTCAGTCTCTCGGTGTCCAGCATAGCACTCTCCCTACAGAAGCACCAATCTGTGATGGTGACTCATGATTAACTTGACTACATCTGCAGGTAGTTTGTATAAGTACCTTAAATCAGGCCATCTAGATCCACAGGAAATTCGAAATGAATTCTCTCTACTCTAGGGTATTTCGTGTGAAGTCAAGTCAGCATGCATTTCTTAAATTCTCCCTGTATGCCACAAGCTATGCTAAGTGCTAGAGGTTCTTAGGAAGGCAAGAACAGCCCTTGAGCTCAAGGAACTTCTAATAGGGGAAACAACATACAAACAGCCAAGTACATGCAAAATACATTTGCTTTGTTCTTCCTTCCTAATTCCTTTCAATGAGATGTAGCAGAGAAGGAGACACTCACAAAACAGGATTGAGGGAGGGCAAGATCTACCAGAAGCCCCATCACCTGGTGGCCCCAGTCCCTTCAGGGCCCATCCAGGACAAGGTGCCCAGTGTTGGGGACAGGCCTAGTTTGACCCTATCTGAAGCATAAGCCTGGCCCCTTGGACACAGCCAGTTTGAGCAATCCCAGATATTTCTCTTGGAAGTGTTCAAATTCTGCCAATCTCCTTATTTTCACCACCACCTAATCACTCCCAATGTGGGCATCTTCAGAGATGCTCCCTGGCTCATTAGTTCTTTGGGAAGTAGTGGGCTACTAGGGTATACAAGGTGGCCTTCAGGAAAAATCAACCCTATGAAACATTTACTCCCTGAATGTAGGAAGAAACTCCTTGAGAATGAGTTCAGTTGGATGAAGAGATTGGGGCTAGAGCAGGGTTATCTCAGGTAGAGATAGGGAGATGCCAAGTCTGACTCCAGGCCCAGTGCTCTATCTGCCGTGCCACCTACCTGCCTTCATAAAATGAGCAACACATGGGAAAGTCTAGGGTCTAGTAGATGAACTATAGACCCATTCAGAGGACTGAGGCAATTAAAGGCATTTAGAAGAGTCCTTAGGGAAAAGTAATAGGTAAGGAGAGGAAGAGAGAATTCACAGTCTTAGAAAGAATCAAACAGATAAACCCGGCTCCAGCCAACTGGCTTTGTCAGGATCACCATCTTTTGTCCATTGACTGCTGGGGCCTCACACAGCTCATTTGCCTCTGTCGCTGGATCCAACCTCTCACTGCCACTTCCTACCACTAGCTGGCAACAGAGACCCAGCGACTGTTTGGCTCCTTTGATGGTGAGTGGCTTAAGCTTTTTTTTTTTTTTTTTTGGCCAGCCCTGTCACCCTGTTAATTCATTTTATTGACTTACATTCCTTTAAAACCTCCAAATCTTTTCTTTCTTTTTCTTTTTGCAAAGCTTTGATTTTAGTTATTTTTAAATGTAAGAGTATTTTATTTTTTCCAATTACATGTAAAGACAATTTTCAACATTCATTTTTTGAAAGATTTAAAACCTCTAATCTTTTTGATATGGACCTGTTTATCTGTTTTCCCTAGATGGCAATTGTGCTGCTGGGTTTTGTGTTTTTTATTTTTTTTTAACACAAGTGTAGGAATCTAATGTTGACCGCTCCTAATTTTTATTTTATTTGATCAGAGGTGGGGAACCTGTGGCCTCCTCAGCCTTTTGACTGAGTCCAAGTTTTACAGAACAAATCCTTTTATTAAGGGGATTTGTTCTGTGAAGTTTGGATTGGTCAAAGGGCTGCACTTGAGGACCTAGAGGTCCTAGTAATTAGACTACTTAGCCCATTATTCTAGCCTGTCAGGACCTTTTTGAGCTAGCAACATTCCATCTTATGACTTATTTATTGGCTATCCCTGCAAGCTTTCTGTCATCTGCCAATTTGGGGCATAGGCTTGTCTTCATTTGAGGAGCTGTCACTGGCTTTTTTTTACTTATATCTATTTGTCTATGACACAATAATGGGAGATGAAAGCAGAGGATATAGCTGAAATGAGCTTCCTCAAATATCATTCACACCTTCGTATTCTGGAATGAATCCGTAGCCAGTCAGTTAGATTAGCACCACATCTAGAGTCAGAGGACCCAGCTTCAGATCCCAGCTGTGCCACTATTTGTGGGATTCTGAGCAAGACACTTAATCTTTCTGAACATGTTTCCTCCGATGAGGGCATTGAACTAAATGTCTCTTTCATTTGTAAATCTATGATCAGTGAAGGGATTCCAAGTACACATCACTTCTCAAAGTCCCAAAGTCCTCTTGGCTCCATTTAGAAAAAACCAAACAAAACGTCTTCCACGAGAACAAAAGAAGGGGCCCAGTATAGTGAGAGAGATTGAAGCTAGGCTTCAAGAGACACTTCCTCTGTCTTGGGAAACCAAAGCCAAAGGGGAAGTGATTTGCTAAATTTACACAGTAAGGCTGCAGAGCTGAAACTACAATCCAAGGTTCCCGTCTCCAAGCCCAGGCTTCTTTCACTGTAAAGGCTCTGTAACAAATTTTAGTTTCCTTGGAAACTCCTCAGTGTACTTCCCGCTATATCTGTTTACTGCTTCCAGATTCCATTCTAAGAGTTCTAAAACAGGCAAGACCCATAATTATTCTGGTTAGCATTCATTGTTCTCCAGCTGCCTTTTACTCATATTTCTGTTCTAGCAATAATCCCGGAACAAACACTTTGGCATACAATAAAGATGTAGCCGCATCCTCCCCCCTTAGTTTCTGCATGTCTTTTGTTGTACATACACATATATATGTCTATATGTATATGCACAAAGACATAAAGCTTTTTATATAGTAGTAGAATTTCTTTGCATTCGTTATGTGGGTATTTCCACATTTCCGTTTTTCATATTTGTTGTTTTTAATGGTGCAATTATATTGCTACTCCTTGTTTTATTCAGCCATTCCCTAACTCTTGGATACTTAAAGGGTGTGCCCAGGCGTGCCCCAAGAGGAGCCACTCCTCCCTCTAGTTTCCTAGACAAAAGTGTGAAGTTCCTAGATAGAGTCATTACTGCTGAGAGCTTTGCTCTGGCAATCTAATCCCTGGTTGGTACACTTGAACGACACCCTTGGTCTTTAAACAAAAGCTGGAAAAAAAGGAAGGGCCACAAAAAAGTGAAGAAGGAATGAGGTGGTGTGTCTGTGCCTAGACACACACAATGCACTCAGATTCTTGGGGAGGGACCTTTTCATCTATATAGCCCCTTACTGGAAGACCACGGAGAATTGGCAGAGTCCCAAGGAATATGCTCCAAAGAGAACTTTTCAACACTTCTTTTAGACTACTCTGTGGATATCCCTCCTTGTCTCAGTCACCAATTGTCTTTGACATAGCATCATCACAGCTCAAAATATGCTTGCTACAAAATGGTAATTGTCAAAGCCATGTTGTACATCCTGGGAGATCATCCTGATGAATATCTGGTCACTGGACCCAGATGGCTCTGGAGGAGAAAGTGAGGCTGGTGACCTTGCACAGCCCTCCCTCACTCAAATCAAAATCATCATTTCCCTGATGTCATGGTCCTCTTCGAAAACAAAGGACAAACACAACCAACAACATAACTGCGCGGGATTTTTTTTTTTTAAAAGCAAAAATAGATAATACAAAATTAGAACCAAAGGTATGTGATGAATTTATATTTGAAAAAAATTAAGACTTCAATACTCCAGGGAAATGAAGTCAATTAAAAAAAAAACCTTGTGAATACTGAATACATGATAAAATGTGTTTTTAGAGCAACCTTTTTTTTTAATTAAAAGGAATTCATTTGTTTTCCTCCCCTCCCAGTGAAAAGAGAAAAATCAAAATCTTGTAACAAATAAACATAGTTAAGCAAAATAATTTCATACATTGACCATGTCCAAAAAAAGATATCTCATTCTACATTTTGAGCCTGTCACTTATTACTCTAAGGAGGGTAATAAATTCCTACTTCATAGCACATATACTAAGTAGGGATAGGACTAGTCTGTATACTATATAGGAATAGAGACTAGCCTGTGATTTATTTCACTGACATAGGGAACTTTGTGGTGAAGAAATTTCCCTTTTCCTATCATCTTCTCTGTAATTGATCATCTTAGAGATTTCCCTAGATGACTGAGAGATTGGAACTTCCCCAGGGTCACAGAGCTGCTATAGGTCAAAGGTGGGGCTTGAATCCAGGGCTTTCTAGATGTTGAGGCCAGCTAAGCTTGGCTTCTGAAGAATCCCATTTCCCACCAGCTTCTTGACTTCTGGCCTTCTTTTGGAACTCTCCATCATGCACTCACACTGGGTAACATCTACCTCTGCCCCTCAACTTTTCAGCTTCCTTTTGTGTGTTGTCTTCCCCCATTAGACTGTAAGGCTCTTGATGGCAGTGACTGTTTTTGTTTTGTGTTTGTCTTTAATTGTATTTGGATCCCCAGCACTTAACACGGTGCCTGACACATGGTAGGCACTTAATAAACGTTGATGGATTGATTGATCAAATCTGACTTGAATCTAGGTCTTCTTGACCAAATGGATCAATGAGCCATCACATGAGCCATCAATGAGTCTGAAGGAAAATAGGAAGAACTGGGAATGACATCACTATATCTCAATTGGTAAAGGAGAAAATTTTTTATTTATTGAGCAATGGAAGAAATGATTGGATCCAAAATTTGTTGTTATTCAGTGGGGTCCAATTCTTTGTGACCCCATGGGCTTGTCCATGGGGTTTTCTTGGCAATGATACTGGAGTGCTTTATCATTTCCTCTTCCAGTATTTCCTCATTTTACAGATGAGGAACTGAGGTAAATAGGGGGTAAGTGACTTGCCCAGGATCATACAGACACTAATTTGAGGCTGAATTTAAAGTCAGATCTACCTCACTTCAGACGAGGTACATTGTTCACTTCACCACCTGGCAGCCCCCACAGCCAAAATAGGTGGATTTAATTATGTAAAAAGTATACAACCTAACTGGGAAGGTACATAAACTAATCATTACAAAGCAGAAGAGGTCAGGCTAATTCTCCGAAATGCTTTCTCCGGATATTCTCCATCCAGGAATTCTCCCCAAGCCAGAGTTTCAATTCTGAGGCCTGCCCAGTGCCTCAATCTCCTCAAGCCAGCATCCCTTGGCATCAACTCCAGGCTCAGCTGGCGCAAGTTCCGAATCTTAAACCATTTCTAATGTCAGACATCACAGGCCGAGGTCCCTCTCTCATCCCAGCACGGTTGCCCTCTCCCTGCAGCCCAGACCCCACCGGGAACACTTTGAGTTTCATACTGGGTAAAGGGAGAAGGCAAGAATACTTGCTTGGCAGACACTCTAATAAGGAAACTGGCTGAGGATTTTGTGAAGCTCTGCCTCACTTAAATCCAATTCACACTCGGGTCAAGACATCATCCTCATGATGTCATTGGCCCACTTTGAGACTGGTCTTCTCAGGGCCTAGCTTTTAGGGCAGTAGGCTGCTGTGGGAGACAAGGCTATACCTGATGCCCACCCTGCTACGCCTCTGTTGGACCACAGTCTCTTCAGGGCACACGGGGACTCTTGGTCTAGGGGCCGGAAGGGTCGAATGACAGATGGTTAAGGATGGATCCTTTCCCAGTATCTTTGGAGTTAAATAAGCCAGGCTGGGATGCAGCATGGCTACCTTGGGAGGACTGAAGCCTGGCTGCCCCCACTCTCTGGCTCCTGCTTTTCCTTTGCCCCTCGCCAACAGTGTCTGACTTCAGACTGGTCAATGTAACAGACCAGTTGAGAGGATGCCTGGAATAGCTGGGCACCCTCCTTCCTCAAGCCCAGCTTGCTTTTAGTGGAAAGAGCACAGGGCTGAGAGTCAGAACAGCCAATGTTTAGTTCCTGTTTTGCTCTCTTTTCTAATGGGCAGTGTGACCTTATACCAGTCCTTTGACCTCTCTATTCCTCAGTTTCCTCATCAGTTAGATGGAGGAAATGATCCCTGCCTCTCTCAAGTTTTTGATCACACAGTCCTACCAGGCACTGCCCCATATACTTATTTATAAGTTATAAACATGTTCTGCTGCATTAATAATATATACTTACATCACAAAATAATTACATTACCAAAAAGACAGAAATAAAAATGTTTAAGTGATAAAGATGAAATTATATTTAACTCTAGCAAGGAGTCAGTAGAGTTTATTGAGTAGGAGAAAGACATGGTTGTATTTGCACTCCAGAAAAATCCCTTTGGCAGTTGTGTGGAGGCTAGATTGGAGTGGGGAGAGACTTGAGGCAGAAAGACCTATGGTAATAGCCCAGGTGAGAGGTGACGAGGGCCTGGCCTAGGGTGGTGCAATATGAGAAAGGAAGGGGACAGATATGGAGATGTGGAGACAGAAATGACCGGATTTGGTAACTGATTGGATATGTAGGATGAGAGAAAGTGAGGACTCCAAAGTAGCACTGAAACTGTGAACTGTCAAGATGGGGGTGCCTTCTGTACCAGCGGTAGGTAAGTTTGGAAGAGGGATGGCTTTAGAAGGAAAGATAATATAATGAAATATGCTGTTACATCCCCATCCATGCTTGCTCCTCCAATGAGATCTGTCCCACCCAAAGTGAAAAAAAAGGAGACACTGGCTCTTACTCATTCATCACAGTCTGAGAACTCAAAGACTATCCACTGAAGGCCATCTACTGTTGTCACTAGGTGATCTGGTAGGCAAAGGGTGGGTTTGCTTTGGGAGTGGGTCCCCATGACATCTGCATAGGTACTGCTGTAGGTGCCCAGGTAGTAGTTAGTTATAACTACCAGGAAGGGCCAACAATGGACACAGAAGGGAGGTTGGAAGTTTGCAAAGGAGAGAGAAGAGGCAAAGTGAGGGAGTATTAGAACTTAAGAGTAGCCATGGTTGAGTTAGAGTCAAGCCCCCTGATTGTCTCTTTGTGGGAGGTGAGATGAGATCCCTTTTCTCATCCTTAGACATGATCATGAGCTCCCTTGGGGTCGCATCACATCTCTTTGGAGACCACTGGTCAGAGCTACAGTTCTTTGTCTCTTTCTCTGTCTCTCTCTGCCTTTTGAACTCTTTTTGTCTCTCTCTGCCTTTCTTTGTCTCTGTCTCTTTTTTGGAAATGGAATTCTCTTTTGACGGGTTATGTAGACATAATACCTGGCCCAGGACAGATATCTCCAGGTGACTCCCCAAGCCACTGAACTAGATCCCAGGTCCCCACACATCAAAAGCTCCCAATGTCACTCAATGAGTTAATCAACAGGCATTTATTAAGTGCCTACTGTGTGTCAAGCAGTTACATGGTGTAGTCAATAGAGCCCTGGACTTGGAAATAGGAATTTTTGTTGTTCAGTTGTGTCCGACTCTTCATGACCCAATTTGGAGTTTTCTTGGCAAAGCTTTCTGGAGTGGTTTGCCATTTACTTCTCCAGTTCATTTTACAGATGAGGAAACTGAGGCAAACTGTGACTTGCCCAGGGTCACACAGCTAGTTAAGTGACTTGCCCAGGGTCACACAGCTAGTAAATGTCTGAGGCCAGATTTGAACTCAGGAAGATGAATCTTCTTGACTCCAGGCCCAGTGCTCTCTCCACTGTGCCATGCCTTGGACAATTAGCAGATGTGAGACATTGGGCAAGTCACTTTCTACAAATGGGGAGGTAATAATGGTACATATTCTCATAGAGCTGTTGTAAGAATCAAATAGGAAAACATATGCAAAATGCTTTACAAATCTAACTGCTATATAAATACCAGCTATTATTATTAGTTACTGGCCATACAAAGACAAAAATAAAACATTCCCCACCAAGAACTAATATTCCTCCTTTGTCATCTCACCTTCCTCTATTCTCTTTCACTTTCTTCCTGTCTTCCTTTTGAAGCTTTTTCCTTAGAAGTTTTTCTATTGTTTCCCTTACTATTTGTCATTTCTCTAATTTATAGTTCTTTTCCCTAGTTGGAAAACCTGTCCCTCAATTGTTCTATTTTTCTCACCTCCCTTGTACTTGTATTTGCCTTAAATATACCTAAAATACCCTTCATCTTCTATGCCAGGGGGTGGTTTCTCATCGGAAAGGGGCTAGTCACCTGTCTGTCTGTGCCTTTCTATCCCTTGGAGATAGTGTTGGAGAATCTGTGGCTGGGAGAGGTTAAGTGACTTGTCCAGGGTCACACAGATAGTACACATCTGAGGCAGGATTGAAACTCAAGCCAGGCTGACTCCAAGCCCAACACTCTTCCTGTTGTGTGACCTGTCTCTGAGGTGATGATGAGATTCCTGCATCAAGGAGATTCTGGAAATTAATTTTTTTTGTTTTTTTTGGCAGGGCAATTGGGGTTAAGTGACTTGCCCAAGGTCGCACAGCTAGTATGTGTGTCAAGTGTCTGAGACTGGATTTGAACTCAGGTCCTCCTGACTCCAGGGCCGGTGCTCTACTCATTGCGCCATCTAGCTGCCCCCTTTTTTTTGTTTGGAAATTATTTTTATAAGCCCCTTTCCCCCCTTTCCAGGACAAGGAGCTAAATTAAATGAATTAATTCTGAAGAAGATAAGGACCTCTCTTTGTGTTTATCCCTTTTTTGCCTAATGGGGTCAACAAAGATGCTTATAACAATTCTTGCCTATGGAATTTATGGAAAAATATTGTTTTCTATTTTTCCCCTAAGACTTAACTGGAGTCAGTCATTCAGTCAATGAGCATTTATTAAGCTACTATTATATGCCAGGAATTGTGCTAAGGTTGGGGATACAAAGATAGTTTAAAAAAATCCTTACTTTCAAGGAGCTCACAGTCTGATGGGGCAGACAAAATGCAGGCAACTATGTACAAACAAGGCATATGAATCAAGGGTAAGTAATTGTCTCAGGCATAGCACAGTGAATACAGTGCCAAACCTAAAGTCAGGAAGATTCTTTTTCCTGAGTTCAAGTCTGTCTTAGACAGTTAACCTTAAAATAATGTTTACTTTAGTTTCGTCATCTGTCAAATGAGCTGAAGAAGGAAATGGCAAACCACTCCATTATCTTTGCCAAGAAAACCCCAAGGAAGGGTTATAAAAGAGTCGACAAGACGGAAACTGAATGTGGGAAGGCAAATAGTTTTAGGAGGATTGGGAAAGATTTGCAAAAGGTACGATTTTAGGTGAGATTTAAAGGAAGCCAGGAGACAGAGATGCAGAGGGAGAATGGGGGATTGAAAGATAGTGAGAAGATGAGGATGATATTTAGGTTTCAAGCCTTGGGGCCTGGGAGGATGATGGTGTCCTTGACAGTAATAGGGAAATTAGAAAAAAAGGGATGGTTTGGGGCAGTGGTGGGGAACCTTTAGGCCTCGAGGCCACATGTGGCCCTCTAGGTCCTCCAGTGAAGCCCTTTGACTGAATCCAAACTTCACAGAATAAGTCCCTTTAATAAAAGGATTTGAATTCAGTCAAAGTGCCATACTAGAGGACTTAGAGGGCCACATGTGGCCTTGACAACAGACCTTTTTCAGCAAGGTGATGTCTCTGCTTTTTAATATGATATCTAGATTTGCCATAGTTTTCCTTCCAAGGAGCAAGCATCTTTTAATTTCATGACTCCAGTTACTGCCTGCAGTGATCTTTGAGTCCAAGAATATAAAATCTGGTAGAGCTTTATTTTCTTTCTTTCTCCTTTCCCTTTCTCTTTCTTTCTTTCCTTAGTTATTTGGAAAGCCTCATTGGACAGCCATTTTGCTTTCTTGCTCTTCTTTTTCTTTGGAATATTTTTTGTTCCTGCATTCCAAATCTCTGTCTAGAGATTTGTCTCTACCTACCAAATCTAATCCTTAAATCTATGCATCACTTTTACTTCATATTCATAAGGGATGTTATTTAAGTCATGGTCTGATGGTTTCCCCTACTTTTTTCAATTTAAGTCTGAATTTTGCAGTAAGAACCTCATGATCTGAGCCACAGTCTTTTTTTTAACTGACTGGTTAGAGCTTCTCTGCTTTTGGCTACAAAGTATATAATCAATCCATTTTTTTCAATCAATTAGTATTTATTTTTTAAATAGTATTTTTTCAAATATATGTAGGCAATTTAAAATATTCCTTTAAAAAAATTTGAATTCCAGATTTTCTCTCTCTCTCCCTTCCCTCTCCCTTCCTTAAAACATATTTCTGCATTAGTCATGTTGTGAGAGAAGAAACAGACCAAAAGGGAAAAACCACACAAAAAAGAAAGTGAAAATGGTATGCTTTCATCGGCATTCAGACTCCATCGCTTCTCTCTCTGGATCTGGATAGCATTTTTCATCATAAGTCCTTTGGAATTGTCTTGGAACATTGTGTTGCTTAGAAGAGTTGAGTTAGTCATAGTTATTGTCTCACAATGTTGCTGTTACTGTATACAATGTTCTCCTGTTCACTTTACTTTGCGTGCATTCATGTAAGTCTTTCCAGATTTTTCTGAAGTCTGCCTGCTCATCATTTCTTATAGCACAACAGTATTCCATTACATTCATAGACCACAACTTGTTCAGCCATTCCCCAATTGATGGGCATCCCCTCAATTTGCAATTCTTTGCCACCACAAAAAGAGCTGCTGTAAATATTTTTGTACGAATAGGTCATTTTCCTTTGATCTCTTTGGCATACAGAGTTAGCAGTGATATTGCTGGATCGAAGGGTATGCACAGTTTGATTGCCCTTTGGGCAGAGCTCTAAATTGCTCTCCCAAATGGACAGGTCAATTCACAACTCCACAAATAGTATATTAGTGTCCCAATTTTTCCACATCCCCTCCAACCTTTGTTATTTTCCTTATCTGTCATTTTAGCCAATCTGATAGGTGTGAAGTGATACCTCAGAGTTGTTCTAATTTGTGTTTCTCTAATAAATGGTGATTTAGATAATGAGAACATGAGTCCAGCATTTCTTCTCTAGACCTTGTAATTTAATAGGAAGGATATTGTGGGGAGGGAGAGTTACCTTGCACTGGCTCACAATTACTTCAGGCTTTGCAGTAGCTGACTCTCTGGCAGGTAGGATCTCCTCTCAATCTGGTCCCCTATGTTTCCTCTACAATTCAGTCTTGGCTTCCCTGGCACAAATCTCTGCTCCTGATGCTGTGAAAAATGAACAATATGAAGTTTCTCTAGCCTGGGGAATCCACAAGTCTGATTCCCAAAGTCAATATCAGTTTAGCCACATGGAGGGCAAAAATCCTAGTTCACCCACAGCAACTCTTCACTCTCTCCCTGGCATAGCTGGCAGGAAGTCCTTCTCAGGGGTTTTGGAAGGAGAAATAGGGGACCTCTATCAACTTGTGTGCATTCACCAATCTTGCCTCCTTATCGGTGTTTTAAACAATCTTATTTCCCCCTAATGCAGGAGTTCTTAACCTTTCTGTGTGTCACGGACCCTTTGGCAGTCTGATGAAGCCTATAGACCACTACATAACATTGTTTACATTCATAATGGAAGGATACGCTAAATTTCAGTTAGTGGTTAGCGAAAAGAAAGACATTTCCCCGCCCCCCCCATCCAAATTCATGGATCCTAGGGTAAGAACCCCGGCTCCTTGCTGAAATTTCTGCCCTGCCTATACGCCTACTTCTGAAAGATATGAGACTTGCAACATAGGCAAACTAAATACCAAGCAACTTCAGCACCAATGGGGATATAATAATTGGAGGGATCAGAAAAGGGCTTGTATAGGAAATAGTTTGTGAGTTGATTCTTGAAGAGAACTAGGGATACAAGAGGGGAAGAAGGAAAGCATTCTAGGGATAGGCAAAGGGTGGAGGCGAAATATGAGGGAGAATAGTAAGGCCAGTTTGGATAGAACAAAGACTGCATAGGGGAAGAGAAAGGCAGGGAAGAAATATTTAGTAAGCACCTATTGTGTCAGGCACTATGCTATGCACTTTACGGATATCTCATTTGGTCACCACAACAACCCTAGGAGATAGGTGCTAGCGTGATTTTCATTTTACAGTTTAGTAAACTGAGGCAGAGGTTAAATGACTTGCCCAGGGTCACACAGCCAGTAAGTTCTTGAGGCCAGATTTAAATTCAGTTCTTCTTGATTCCAGTCCAGCGCTCTATCCGCTGTGCCACCTAACTGCATGGGAAGGAGTAATTGGAAGTCAGCTTGGAAAAAGCCTGGAGACAAATTTTAAAGGCCACCACCATCAAGAGGAATTTGTGTTTGATCTGAGAGGTGATAGGGTGCCGCTGGAGCTCACTAAGCAGGGGAGTTACATGGCCAGAAGTGTGCATGAGGAATACCAATATGGTGGCTATGTGTGGAGGATGGATTGGAGAGAGAAGACTATTAATCCTGGGAGAGTGATTAGGGGGATATAGTGGTGGCCGTATGAGTGGGTGGATGAGAGAGAAATGTGGAGTAGAATTGACAAGATTTGGCAACTGATTGAGTTTGAGGGGTGAGGAAGAACCCCCTCATGGATAAAGAATGAGTTTGGGCCTTACTAGAAGAGTTGGGTAGTGGAACTGGATGAAGAAAGTTTGGCTTTGTAGCGTGGAGAGGGTAGTCAGGGCATAGGGTGGGGGTTCTTAACCTGGGGATATATTTCAGTGAGTCCCTGAATTTGAATGGGAAAAATTACAACTTTATTTTCACTAACCTCTAATTGAAATTGAGCATTTCCTTCAATTATAATTTTTTTAAAAATTACTCTGAGAAGGGGTCTATAGGTTTCACCATACTGACAGAGGTGTTCATGACACAAAAGGTTAAGAACCCTGACATAGGGACTACATTACCCAAACGAGCCCTAAGTCCTTACACTAGAATTTGGGAATAGCATCTGAAAAGATGATCCTTCCCCCACTCCAGGTGTGGGTGCAGGTGCTGGTATTTGAGTAATAAAAAGATGTCCTCCAGGCTCAAATTAGATTAAGGGGGTCAGTGTGAACCTTGCCTCCCATCCCACCCCCGCTCAAGAGCTCGTTTTCAATTTTATCTCCCCTCTGTAAACAGATAGTAGATACTCTGGAATGGCTGAGATTTGAACTTGAAGCCCGAACCCGTGCGGGAGTCCAGGTTGGGTCACTTTCTGGCAAACTCAAAACCCAGCAGAGTTTCAGAAACCTCTACGTTAATTCGGAACATTCAGTATGAAATGTTTAGGCTGTCTTCTAGGAACGTTGGGCTTGGAACATCAGGCTCTGTTGCGAACGTTGCAAAAAGTTTCCAGGTACCAAAGTCTCCGGCTGCTCTTGGAGTCAAGTAGGAGAATCAGGAGGTCCGGGCAGGGAAAAGCCCTTTGGCGTGTTTAGTTTCCGAGTGTTTGCGGGCTTAGGAACTGTGGGTTCAGGAGCCCATGTCTCCCACTAATGTCCTCCGTAAGCAACAAATCAGCGGGGTGGCTAGGAGGGACCGGATTTTGTAGAGCTGTGCATATCCTGAGGAAATTAGAGATTTGCCCTGGGGGGCAGGTCAGAAAGAAGCGCCAACCTTGCGGCATTTTCTCTTCTACTGTGGTCCCTGGTCCATGACTAAGCGGAAGAGGGTACGAGAAAAGCTCAGCACTGTCAGAGGTGAGCAAACCAGAATTCACTCCTCTATCCCCCACCCCCAGCCCATAAACTTTCCTTTTCCTTTTGTTGTACTGGGTGAAAATCAAACGCAAAAGAATCCCTGGTTCCCTCTTTGCTACCCCTCTTCACCTCGGGATTAGGATAAAAGATCCTGAGGGTTAGCCCTGCCTTCTCCCCATCTTCACTCTTACAAGCTGAGTAGCCTTTGGCAAGTGGGTTTCCTCTCACAGGATCAAAGATTTATATGTGACAAGGTTTACAAAGCACAGTCACACGGTGAGGCAACGCCAAGAAGCAGCCCGGCGTAGTGGATGGGGTCTTGAACTTGGACATCGGTCGAAGTGAGTTCCTGCCTCTGGCGCTTGGTAGCTACTTTACCATAAGCAAGTCACAAGTCACTCTTTGAGCCTCTATCGCCTCATCTGTGACGTGAGTGGCTTGAACTATGTTACTTCTAAAGTCTTTCCAGATCTAAATCTTTAATCCTGTGAGGGGAAACCTACTTACCAAAGGCTACACAATAATAGAAGGGGAATGAAAATGGGGAGAAGGAGGCAGAGCTAACCCCCAGGATCTTTTATCTTACTGGTTATTAACAGAAATTCCACCATTTCTTGCTTCTGCATTGCTTCCTGGCTGGGTCCCTTTGTTTATCTTAGACCCTTTCCTTTGCACAGCACACTCTCATCTAAAAACTATGCATCTCTCCCAGCACCAAGGACAGTGCTTTGCGTTTAGTAGGCCCATAATAAATGTTTATTGGACTTGTTGAAAAAAATCGTTTTATTTCATTCCCACTTTTGTACTATTGGGACAATGAGGACCTTGTGCTTTCCAACTTATATACTTTCTTCCAAGGAGTAACTCAGTTAACGACTATAATTTGAGTTTCCCCATCAAAGGCAAGTTATAACTTTATATTTCTTTTTTCCTTTCCTTTTTCTTAAATTTTAATTTATTTATTTTTAGTTTAAAACATTCAGTTCCACAAGCTTTTGAGTTTTAAATTTTCTACCCCTCTTTCCCCTCCCCCCTCCCCAAGACAGCATGCAATCTGATATAGGCTCTACATATACATTCATATTAAACATATTGTCACGTTAGTCACATAACTATATTTCTTAAAGGCATTTTTTCACATTCATCATCTCATTTGATTTTCACAACAATAGCATAATATAAACAGAGCAGGGGTTACTATCTCCTTGTGAGAATGTGGGAACCAAGGCACAGAGGGGTAAAAGAATATGGTAAGGTCATGCAAGAAGGAAGTGACAAAATTAGTACTAGAACTTAGGCCTTTTGACTTTCAAGTTAAGTATTAACAGAAGGTGGGCAAAGGTATAGGTTTGATCCTGGTCTAATCCATTTTGCTTTATGCAGAAGGAAATTCAAATTTTTGGTTTTTTTTTTTTTTGTCAAATGTCCCCTCATCTCTGGCTATTTGGCTCACAAAAGCCATAAAGGGGTATGGGAGAGAATGTAAGTTTAGTGCAAACTAGTCTCTAAGTAGGGGGAAAAAAATTAACTCATGCCTTTTTTTTCTTTTTTTATCTTAAAATTTGTTCTTCGTTTCCCTTAATTACATGTTAAAACAATTTTTAAACATTTACAAAAGTTTTGAGTTCCAAATTTAATTTAATTCCCTTCCTCTCTCCCCTACCCCCTGCCTAAGATGTTAAGAAATCTGATACAGTTTATACATATGCCATCATGTAAAACATTTCCATGTTAATCATTTTGTACAAGAAGACTTGAAAAGAAAGGAAGAAACAAAGAAAGAAAGTTAAAAATAGTATGCTTCAGTCTGTATTCAGACACTATCAGTTCTTTCTCTGGAGGTGGATAGTATGTTTCATCATGAGTCCCTTGGGATTATCTTGGATCGTTGTATTGGTGAGATTAGCTAAATCATTTAGGTTTCTTCATTATACAATATTGCTGTTCTTGTGTACAATATTCTCTTGGTTCTACTCCCTTCACTTTGCATCAATTCATGTACGTCTTTCCAGGTTTTTCTGAAGTCATCCTGCTTGTCATTTCTTATAGCACAATAATATTCCATCACAATAATATTCCACATCTTGTTTAGCCATTCCCCAATTGATGGACATCCTCTTGATTTCCAATTTTTAGCCACCACAAAAAGAGCTGCTATAAATATTTTTTTTTATGATCTCTTTGTGATACAGACCTAGTAGTGGTATTGCTGGATCAAAGGGTATGCACAGTTTTATAGCCCTTGGGGCATAGCTCCAAATTGCTCTCCAGAATGGTTGGATCTGTTCATGACTCCACCAACAATACACGTGTCCCAGTTTTCCCACATCTTCTCCAACATTTATCATTTTCTTTTTTTGACATATTAGCCAATCTGATAGGTATGAGGTGGTACCTCAAAGTTGTTCTAATTTGTGTTTCTCTAATAAATGGTGATTTAGAACATTTTTTTCATATGACTATAGATAGCTTTGATTTCATCTGAAAACTGCCTGTACATATCATTTGACCATTTATTAATTGGGGAATGACTTGTATCCTTTTAAATTTGACTCAGTTCTCTATATATTTGAGAAATGAGACCTTTATTAGAGATACTTGTTGCAAAAAAAAATCCTCAGGTTTCTCCTTTTCTTTTGAAAAGCATTGGTTGCATTGGTTTTGTTTGTGAAGAAACATTTTAATTTTATATAATCGAGATTATCTATTTTACATTTTGCAATGCCTTCTATATTTTCTTTGGTCCTAAATTCTTACCTAATCCATAAATCTGACAAGTGTACTATTCCTTGCTCTCCTAGTTTGCTTATGATATCACCCTTTATGTCTAAGTCGTATACCCATTTTGACCTTATCTTGGTATACAGTGTGAAATATTGATCTATGCCTAATTTCTGCCATACTGTTCTCCCATTTTCCCAGCAGTTTTTGTCAAATAATAAGTTTTTGTTCCAAAAGTTTGGATTTTGGGGCTTACTGTATACTAGATTACTATGGTCATTTAAGATAATGTAATATGTACCTAATTAATTCCATTCATCCATCACTATATTTCTTAGTAACATATTCTTTTGATAACTACCTCTTTATAACACAGTTTGAGATCTGGTACAGCTAGACCACCTTCCTTCACATTTTTTTTTCAGTAATTCCCTTGATATCCTTGACCTTTTGTTCTTCCAGATGAATTCTGTTATTTTTTTCTAGCTCTACCAAATAATTTTTTGATAGTTTCATTGGTATGGCACTGAATAAATAGATTAATTTAGGTCAAATTGTCATTTTTATTATGTTGGCTTAGCCTACCCATGAGCAATTGATATTTTTCCAATTGTTTAGATCTGACTTTATTTACGTGAAAAGTGTTTTGAAATTGTGTTCATCTAGTTCCTGGGTTGGTCTCAGCAGCTAGACTCCTAAGTATTTTATTTTGTCTACAGCTATTTTAAATGGAATTTCTCTTTCTATCTCTTGCTGCTGGGCTTTGTTGGCAATATGTAGAAATGTTGATGATTTATATGGGTTTATTTTGTATTCTGCGACTTTGCTAAAGTTGTTAATTATTTCAAGTAGTTTTTTAGTTGATTCTCTAAGTATACCATCAAATCAACTGCAAAGAGTGGTAGTTTTTTTCCTTATTGCCTATTCCAATTCCTTCAATTTATTTTTCTTCTCTTACCACTATAGCTAACATTTCTAGTATAATATTGAATAATAGAGGTGATAATGAACATCTTTGCTTCACCCTTGATCTTATTGGGAAGGTTTCTAGCTTATCCGCATCACAGAAAATGTTTGGTAATGGTTTTAGATAGATACCACATAACACACTTTAAGGAAAGCTTCCTTCGTTCCCATGCTCTCTAATGTTTTTAATAGGAATGAATGTTGTATTTTGTCAAGAACTTTTCTGCATCTGTTGAGATAATCATATGATTTCTGTTGGTTTTGTTATTTATATGGTAAATTATGCTGATAGTTTTCCTGATAATCAACCAGACCTGCATTTTTGGCATAAATCCCACCTGGTCATAGTGTATGATCCTTGTGATATATTGCTGTTATCTCCATGAACGTATTTTATTTAAAAATTTTGCATCAATACTCATTAGAGAAATTGGTCTATAATTTTCTTTCTCTGTTTTGGCTCCTCCTGGTTTAGGTATCAGCACCATATTTGTATCATCAAAGGGATTTGGTAGGACTCCTTTTTTGCCTATTTTTTCAAATAGTTTATATTGTATTGGGATGAAATGTTCTTAAAATGTTTGGTAGAATCTGCTTGTGAACCCAGCTAGCCCTGGGGATTTTTTCTTAGGAAGTTTATTGGTAGCTTGTTCAATTTTTTTTCTGAGATTGTGTTATTTAAATATTCTATTTCTTCTTATTTAGGTATTCTATTTCTTCTGTTAATCTGGGTAATTTATATTTTTGTAGATATTCATTGATTTTGCTTAGATTGTCAGACTCATTGCCATATGATTGGGCAAAATATTTCCTAATGATTGCTTTAACTTTTTTTTCATTAGTGATGAATTCACTCTTTTCATTTTTGATATTGGAAATTTGGTTTTCTTCTTTCCTTTTATAAATCAAATGAACCAATGGTTTAACTACTTTATTGTTGTTGTTTTTTAAAATAAAATCAGCTTCTAGTTTTATTTATTAATTCAATGGTTTTCATTTAATTTTTATTAATCTCCCCATTGATTTTCAGGATTTTATATTTGGTGTTTAATTGGGGATTTTTAATTTGTTCTTTTTCTATTTTTTTAGTTGCAGGCCCAATTCCTTGATCTGCTTTCTTTATATTTTATTGATGTAAGCAATTAAAGATATAAATTTCCACTTAAGTACTGCTTTAGCTGCATCCCATAAATTTTGGTATGTTGTCTCATCATTGTCATTTTCTTTAATGAAACTATCAATTGTTTCTATGATTTGTTTTTTGACCTACTTATTTTTTAGAATTTGTTTCCAATTAATTTTCAATTTATCTTTCTGTTGTCTATTACTGAATGTAATTCTTATTGCACTATGATCTGAAAAGATGCATTTAATATTTCTGCTTTTATGCATTTGGTTGTGAGATTTTTACATCCTAATACATTGTCAATTTTTGTGTACATACCATGTACTACTGAGAAAAAGGTATATCCTTTTCTATTCCCATTCAATTTTCTCCAGAGATCTATCATCTCTAACTTTCTTAGAATTTTATTTACCTCCTTAACATCTTTCTTGTTTATTTTTTGGTTAGATTTATATAGTTCTGAGAAGGGAAAATTGAGGTCCCCCACTAGTATAGTTTTATTGTCTATTTCCTCCTGTGACTCTTTCAGCTTCTTCTTTAAAAATTTAGATGCCATACCATTTGGTGCATATATATTTAGTATTGATATTACTTCATTGTCTATGGTACCTTTCAGCAAGATATAGTTTCCTTCCTTATCTCTTTTAATTAGATTTATTTTTGCTTTTGCTTTGTCTAAGATCATGATTGCTACCCCTGATTTTTTTTTTTACTTCAGCTGAAGCATAATAGATTCTGCTCCAGCCCCTTATATTTACTCTATATGTTTCTTTGTGCTTCAAATATGTTTCTACAATATATTGTAGGATTCTGTTTTTTAGTCCATTCTGCTATCTGCTTCTGTTTTATGGGTGAGTTCATCCCATTCATATTTATAGTTATAATAACTAATTGTACATTCCCCTCCATGCTATTTTCTCCTTGTTTATCCCCGCCCCCCTTACCTCCACCCTGTCCCTTCTCACAAGTGTTTTACTTCTGATCACCACCTCCTCTAATCTGCCCTCCCTTATATTATCTTTCCCACCTTTATCCCTACCCCTTTTTTCCTTCCTTATACGGTAAGATAGATTTCTATATTCAACTGAGTGTGCTTGTTATTCCTTCTTTGAGCCAATTCTCATGAGAATAAAGTTTAAGCTTTGTCCACCACCTTCCCCATCTTCCCCTCCATTATAATAGCTCTGTCATGCCTCTTTAATGAGAGTTAATTTAACCCATCTAGCCCCTCCTTCTTCTTCCAGTGCAATCGTTTTTCTCAACCCTTTATTTTGTTTTTTTGGGTATCATCCTATCCAAGTCGTCTTATATCTTCACCCTTTGTCTATGTATACTCCTAATTGCCCTAATAGTAATAAAGTCCTTAAGAGTTACAGATATCTTGCTATATAGAAATATAATCAGTTTAACCTTATCATGTTTTCTCTTTCTTGTTTCTTTTTTTTTTCTTTTTTTACCTTTTTATGTTTCCCTTGAGTCTTGTTTTTGGAGACTTTTTATTCAACTCTGGTCTTTTAATTAGGAATGGTTGAAAGTCCCCTATTTCATTAAATATCCATTTTTTTCCTTGAAGGAATATATTAAATTTTGCTGGGTAGATGATTCTTGGTCACAATCCTAATTCCTTTGCCTTCTGGAATATCATATTCCAAGCCCTCCAGTTCTTTAATGTGGAAGCTGCTAAATCCTGTGGAATTCTAGCTGTAACTCCACAATATTTGAATTGTTTCTTTTTGGCTTTCTTCTTGATCTGTGAGCTCTGAAATTTGTCTATGTTGTTCCTGAGAGTTTTCATTTTGGAATGTTTCAGGTGGTGATCAGTGAATTTTTTCAATTTCCATTTTACCCTCTGCTTGTAGAATATCATGGAAGTTTTCCTTGATAATTTCTTGAAAGATGCTGTCCAGGCTTTTTATTTTTAAATCATGGCTTTCAGGTACTCCAACGATTTTTATTGGTTAGTTGTTTTTCCAATGAGAAATTCCACATTTTATTTTTTTTAATTTTATTTGATTATATGTTGATGTCTCATGGAGTCATTAGCTTCCACTTGTCCAATTTTAATTTTTAAGGAATTACTTTCTTCAGTGAGCTTTTGTACTTCGCTTTTCCATTTGACCAATTCTATTTTTAAAGGAGTTATTTTCTTTGGTGAATTTTTATATATTTTTTCCCATGCTATTAACTTTTCTTCATGATTATCTTGCAATACTCTCATTTCTTTCCCCAATTTTTCTTCTACTTCTCTAATTTGCTTTTTAAAATAGATTCTTTGCCTTTAAATTCTTTTAACAAGGAATAACTAAACCATTAGTAGAGAAATCTCTTGAAATGGTCAAGGGGAAACTTTTGGGGCCTTAGGGAAGGGATTCCTACCTCAACAGTAAACTGTTAAGGCTGGGACCATCCTGGGAATAATCCCACCCTCTTTTGACCTGAGGGGAAGGCTCATTTTAGTTTTACAGATATGAGGAAAGGAAAAGGTTGTTTTCATTTATGTTTGCTTAGGATTAAGTTAGTTATTGATAGTCAGAGCTAAATTTTCAGAAAGTTTTAAAGGAAAGTAGGTATAAATTTTGCTGGATGTTCCCTTAAAAAGTACCTTGAGGCCCTAGTTGACCTGTCTTAGAACCCTAGAGGTTAAGCCCAGAAATTAAGAATTGGAAGTATTGGAGAAATTGCCAAGACATTTGAACATTTAAGCGTTAGCTGTAGGAAAGGCTCCCATATACATTGAATTCAGGCCAGTAGGAAATTATCCCCCTTGTTTCATATTCGAGGGAGATAATCTCCAATGTCTTCAGTTGGTGAACTTCTCAGAAGGAATAGCCAAAAAGGTGTCTACCTTGGGAATCTAGTCCAGTCCTCTCAAGGGAAATTCCTCCCAAGAGTGCCACTCCTGGACAGGCCACATGCAGGAGAGATAGTGTTAGGCATGAGAGGAGAAATGCATCCTACAGGATCCCAATTGGTACAGGGTGGACTTCCTGTGGCGGGATGACTAAAGAAAGAGCTATTAAGCTGTGCACAGCTTAGTTTGAGGATACAAAGGGTTTGAGGGGGGATCGACCTGATTGTTTTAGCTAAAGTATGGAACTTTTGATTACTTAGAAAGTTATGGAATTTTATTGAATAACTTCCCAAATCAGCTTAGAGTAGATGAACTATTGACATTTCTAAATTCTTCATCATTCTCAGTTTTTATTCCTGTGATTATACTTGGCAAAAAGTCTAGAGGAGTGGAACTTCAACCAGATCTTCTGCCTCTCAGGGCCTTGTTCTAAAAACGCTTTAAATGGGTGAACTCAATTGTCAAAAGCAAATGAGACTAAAGGAATTTGTATTGTTACTAAATTACGTGTTTTATTGATAAGATTCTAAAAGCATTAACATAATTAGGAAACAGAAGAATTATCTTACACTTGCTGCAGGACTCCAGCCACAAGATGGTCTTAAGTTCTATATTTAATAGAGGAGACAGGTGAGATCTTGACTTCAGATGTCCTAGAGAAAAACTTAGGAGAAGTTCAGGCCTGATTTAATATTGTGTCTTGTTATATGTTTTGTGTGTGTCTATTTGAAACTAAGTTCAGGAATAATGGGCTTTTTATTTCAGATAGAAAGGGATCTTATAGGAAAATGTTCAAAAGAATGGGAAATACGTGTCTGTTTTGTCTGTGGTATTCGTGCTTTGTGCTAATCAATAGTTAACGGGTGCTTTACCTATGCCTTTTCTTTTGGCATAATCAACCAAAAGAAATAGGCCATAAAAATAAATAAATACACTTTTCAAAAAGGCTTAAAAGAGGACAAATCTCTCTTTTTTCTCTGTTTCCAACACTGGTCATGTTGGAGATCGATGAAAGATAGATACAGAAATTGAATGAAAACTAAGATACAAAAAAAAAAAAGATTGGAAACCAAATTTGTGAAAAAGGAAAAAACAAATTTCTTTCATTTCTAAATTACAATTTGGATGTCTTTATTAAGCATTTTGATGAGCTTATGGGGTACTACAAAACTCTGTAGAGTTTAATAAAAACAAACAAACAAAACTCACAGATCAGTTATTCCTTAAAAGAGACTTTTAAAATGTTTAGGGATTGATTTAAAGCTGAAGTTTGCATTTTAAGAACTGTCTTAATAGTCATGAATTATGTTCAGGAGAGATTCAGTGAAATTGGAATTCAGGAAAGTGTTAAAATAAGAAAAACTGAGGAAATAGCATAGGAGAAATTAGATTAAAAATCCTGTGAGTTTACATAATTCCACAACTAAGAATTTAAAAAGGAAACACATTTGCTAAGCCTGAAGATGTTTCAGTTAGTCAATCTCTAAGTCTGAAGTTTTGGGGTATCAATCTATGAAACTGGTTTTAATTTTAGTGTAGAATAAAGGTACACTTAAAAACTGTACTTAAAGTTGGGATGTTTATTGTAGGAAGGAATTTTTATTATTAGAAGGCAGAATAAGGAAATTTTAGACCATCTTCAGAAAAGAATAAAAGTGGGTAGAATTAGAGTTCATTTACCCTTCTTCTGTTTCCTGCTTTTAAACAACCAACCTGAGGGCACCAAGCAAATCCTGATTAGTGGTACCAGATAGTGATGCCAGAGTGATACCTAAGTGCCCCCAGAAAAAGAAAACTTGTTTTTAAATCAGAAAGCAACTGAAGGTAAGTGAAGTTTAATGATACTACTGCAGTTTAAGTCAATTGTTTAGGTAAATTAGAAACACAGTAAAACTTGTGTTGAAATCAATTGGTTAGTGAAAATAAGTTCAAAGTGTATAAATAAGGATATAGTAAGTTAGGGAGAAAATCACTGAAGATAGAATTTAAAAAGAATATGTATGTATGTGTATATACATATATATATATATATATGAATAAATATAGAAATGAATGAAGTGTACGTAGACCTAATAGAGGGTACTCAGATTAGAAAAGATCAAGTTAAAATGAACATATGGCTTATAAAAGTATAACATACTGAAATTTTAAGAGGAAAAAGCAGAATTGCAAATCATTTAAAAAAATAAATGGACCTAATTTTGAATGATTTCAAAGGAGACAGAGAAAAATTCATGCCTTGAGCCTTTCGGCAAAGTACAATCTCTATCACATAATTATCTACTAATGCAATTCCTGTCACATTCCTGTGCCATGGCTGGGCTTTGGCTCATCCCCAGGGGGCCTTGCCAAAATAGCTGGATGAATGCCTTTCGAGCATTAAAAAAGTTAACTTTGAAAAGAAGACAGATGATTTCTTCTCTAAAGCCATCCTGCTTGCTAAAATTTGTGACATCCTAAAATGAGGAACTTGTGCTGAGTGAGTTGTTTTTGAGTCTATTTGCCTATCACTTATAAAAACTGTGTGATTGTAGCTAATAGCCCAAAAGCCCCTAAAGAATTGGTATTAACTGTGCATTTGTAACCACTAAGGAACCAAAAAGGAGTTTACTAGAGAAATTGAGTAAGTAGAAGAAAGAAAGAGGAGTGTTGCATAAGGAAATAAGAAAAGTTCAGGATAAGTAGATGAGTAAAGAAAGTTGGAGTCTGTTTGCACTGACAGCGTAAAGTTGGGGTGTGAAAGTAAAGGGTTTTAGGGTTTTGAAAAGGAAATTTCAGAGAGGGTCGTAATCCCACTGAAATAGAAAAGATGTAGGAATTTTTTTTTTAAAGCAATGCCCTTTGATAATTGTTACATGTCTTCCTTCCCTAATCAATATAAGACTACAAAATATGGTTCATTAAAATGTTAATTAATTGAGTGACAGAGAAAGGATTATCTCTTTCCTCTGGTTTAAATAGTTATTTGAAAGAATTAGTAATTTGGAAAATTTAAAGGAATTAGTTTTGCTCTTTGGATAAATCAAAGAAACAAAGAAGCAGTAATGGGAGTGTCACCATGAATTTTTTGAATATAAGCCAACTAAAAACAATGGAACTTTGTGCAAAATGAAATTTAGTTATTGCTATTAAATACAGGGTGTTCCCAAAGTCTGGACACATAGGCAAAAATGCATATTTTCAAGAAATGAAATGATTGAAATTTTCAATATTTTATTTAATTGGTTTATTAACGAATAACATCTTCAACTTCAAATAACATCCTATGATTTCATATTCATATTCCAAGAGTGAATGTGCTAAAATTGACGGCAAAGTGGAGTTATTGCATCAAGTTCGCTTGAATCTTGCAAAGCTCATCAACTTTTGCATCACAAATGATGGAAATCATATTGGAGATGTTATTTGTTAATATTCCAATTAAATAAAATGTTGAAAATTTCAATCATTTCATTTCTTGAAAATATACATTTTTGCCTATGTGTCCAGACTTTAGGGACACCCTGTATATAATAAAATAAACAAATAAATAAATAAATAAATGAGATAAATACAAATTGATTAGGTTGAAAATATTGCACTGGTAGTAAATTAGAGAATCTAATCAGTCCCTGTATATACAAAGGGAATAATAAATATTTATACCTATCTCCCAGGGTTGTTGGGATAAACACACAGTTGTGAAGTGATTAACATAGTGCCTGGCTTGTGTAAAGGATGAGCACTGTAGTGTTCAAATCTTGTAGGAATACAATTAAACAAAATTCTATCCCACTTATAGGCACTTTTTCTAATTGGCATGGAATACTAACAAAATTGGGAAATTATAGACTAAACATTTGAAAGTATTCCTAAAAATAGGCTTAAGCAATTTTCCAAGATATAGAAAAAGCCTGGCTTGTGGTAGGCACTACATAAACTATTATTATTAGCATGAAAATACCAGGGGTAATAAGATAAATAATTTTCTGTGAATCGATAAGTTTGAAAGGTATTTAACTAAATTACTATCACCTGATTGGTGAGGTTTTAAATACAAAATGGCTGAGAAGCAGTTAAAGCAAGTTTCTTCCTCTTTTCAACCTGAATATTGTTACATTATAAAAATATCAGTTTTATGATTATTGGAGCATATTTTATGTTAAAAAACCCTAGAAAATTATAATAATAAATGACTTACTGTTGGGAGAAAAGCATGGAGAAATCCTCTTAGGAGAGCCTTTTCTGTGAGGTTTCTTGGGATGAGCCCTGCTGACAGGGCATTGGGAAACTCAGCAGCACTGCCATTTGAGGAACTAGGACCTCTCCCACCCAAAGTGGAAAAATGAAACTTTTTGAATAATAAGTGGGTGGCATTTGGGATTATCTGGAAACTCATATAATTGTATCTTTTAATACATTGTTTTTAGCCAACTATTCATTGTGCATGAACTTGTGGTGAAGAAGTGGAAACAGCAGTATGATGCTAAATAGGTCTGTTGGGTCTGGGTGCCTGAGACAGGTGAGCCTCTCCTCCCAATTGTAGTTCGTGGGGGGGTCAGTGTGGCATAATTAGTAGATTTAATTAAACAAGAGCGGGTTCCTCCAGACATCACCACAGTGGCAACTTGCATGACAGCCACTTGTCCAGCTTTTTGGTGGCCATCTGAGAGCTTGTACCCCTCTTTGAGCACTTACAGAAAAAGATTATTATTGTGTATAAGCCCGTCCTTTACCAAGATTGAACTATTCCCTAGTTCTAAGGCCACAGCTGCCTCTGATACCATGGTTTACACCAAGGAAATTGTGCTTAAATGTGACCCACTTGTCTACATGGACTTTAATGGGGGTCGACACCTCATCATATTCTAGAAATGGTCTGATGTTCTCCCTTTAGCTTTATCTGCGGATCAAGGTGGGAATGATAAGGGAAAAGAGATGAAATTTGTGAATAGTTAAAAAAATTTTGATGAAGTTTTGAGGCTAATATATGAGAAAAATAGCAAGTATTTAGTCTGAAATCTTGCTATTTGAGAGTCTCTTGGGACTTCAATTTGCTGCTATTCTAAGTCTTAAGTCTAGGTATAAGTGTCTGACCCTGTATAAGACTGCTGGTTCATCATTCAAGCGAAATGCCATGTGTCCCTCCAGTCTGAGGATTGCCTTAGGTGGATGTCTGTTCCTTAGAAAGTCTCAAGAACTACCTTGCAAAGGTGAAGGTAGGATTCTCTTGAACTATTCCTATCTTGGTAAATAAGACGTTTTCCCACCTCGTTAATTCTGAGGCAGGCTATGACATCCTGTCTTACAATTTGCTGCCTATGACTCATACTTGAAATCAAACAGAACTAATGCTCCTGTGTTTCTGCATTTCTTGTCACATAGCAAATTCCATTGATAAAGGCAAGTGTAAAAGAACCCTATTTGTCATTTTTTGTTAAGTAATATATGCTAATGAGGAATTGTCATTTCAATCACAAATAATAGAGACCATGAAACCTTACAATTGGTGGGTTATTTAGTTTATGAGAAACCACCTTATAACATTCTTTCCTCATGATAACATGATTAGTAGGAGATGTGACACAATTTTCAAAATAGGATTAAGAATTTTACACGTAAAAATTGTTTAAAACATCTGTCTTATATTATTATATTAATATTATTAATTTATATTATGATATAACATTTTATAATATTACAATTATATTAATTAGATATTATAATAAACATATATATCAAGAGAGAGAAAGACTCATTTTCCCATCCAGGCCCTCATAATGCAACGATTAAAATTCTCTGAAGTTCCATAGAGTAATACTGGAGATAAGATCTGAGCTATTTAGCCTAAAATTTCAGTTCTTCCTAAAATTAATTTGAGGATAATTGGTATTGATGGAACAGTTTATGGGACCAAATTGTCATTCTATTCATTATTAAGCCTAAAATAGAAACATCTTCAGTTTCATTTTGAAGAAAAGAATGTTAGACTATCTTGTGTTACCTAAATGGGAAAAGCCAATTTTATTTGAGTTTATTATTACCACCTGAATGTTGAACATGTCTTGAAAGGCAAACATGTTTTATAATAAATAGCTTCTTCGATCTGCATTGTCTTGAAATTGACTACTCAATGCATTTATGCATCGCATCCCAGAATTTTCTGTTACAACCACAATTATATTGGCAATATTTAAATGAATTCAGTTGTGTATTAGGGGTCATCATCTTATAAAAAAAGTGTTCTGTTAATAATTCCCTAGCAAAATCTCATCCTCCTAGGGGAGGGGTGAGCAGCTAAAATAAAATAATAAAATGACTAGGAAGGAAAATAGCAAGAGTAAACATTTTTTCAGTTAGTTTTATTAAATAGTTATAACAAGATTAGGTAATTCTATATACCAAACATAAAATTTGGGTTCAGAATTTTTTAAATTTTTCAGTTGTTATTTGAATTTGCCAACCTAAAAATGTAAATTCTCTGATCTAGTGATGGTCATATTAGTATGATTAAGGTTTGAGCTGGCTTTTACCACCTGACTTGATTATTGTCATAGCAAATCAGAATTGAATTAAGATCTATTTGTCAGGGATTTTTAATAGAGAAGGGCATCTCTGCAAGTGAACTGAACTGGAGAAGCAAAGCCACTAAAAGCTGCTCTGAAGCCCCACTCATCCCAGTATTCCTAAGAGGGGAGATCTCCAGAGGACCCTAGAACTGCATCAGAGGATGTTTCAAAGACTGGACAACTGTATGAAATGGGATTCGTCATCATCATCCTCTCCACAGTGGTTCCTAATCTACCTGTCCCTGATCCTATAGTGACTGGACCTTCAAATCCTCCTTTTCAGTCTCCTCCTTTGGCCTTGGCTCCACCACCATCACTAATAACCGATAATTATTTTGCTCATGGAACTTAGCCTATTCCTTATTTCCTTCACTTCCTATGCTACAGATGTCTAGATCTGTTTGTGTTGTCCACAGAGATGTTGCCTCTCATCACCAGATTGGGATGGCTGTTTGCCAAAATTGCTTGAATTGTTCTCATAAAGTCAAAAGATTTCTAGAGCCTGTATGTAGGGCAAACAATGCTTATGTTGCTGGGCTTGAACAAATGCCCTGTGGTCCCTTGATTTGTTCTTGGTTAGTGAGAGAGGATATTGATTGTTACATCTAGTATATTATGAAGTATTGTTTAATCAAACGGAACATAATCAGTATAAGTTATGCCCATTTCCCTCTTTACTAATGTCACCTTTGTGCCTCAGTAAGGGGACTGCCCTCCATGCATTTAGACTGTAATGATCCAAACAAAGACTGGGGTCTTTCTGTGGATCAAAGGGGAGAATAAGAAAGTTGATTCATTGAAGATCCCTACTGTATTCCAATCAGTATTAATCAATTTGATATGCTAGGACCAGTGATGATAAGTTATGTATATTTGGCTCCAGAGCTGTGAGTTGCAGATGGTAAGATCACTTGGGTAATCATAGGAATTTAGCTAGTAGCCCTCCGCCCTTGTTATTCCTTGTCATGGTGACCAAGCCCAGTGTGATGGAGGTGACTCAATTACATGGAAAGTCCCCCAATTATTTTTGTTCCCCTGGACCATTCTCTCTTGTCCAGCATGAGCAGGTGACCATCTCATGACCACTTAGTCAGTGAAGAATGCCCCATGCTTCACCTAACCTGTGACCTCCTTGCTGTAAATTTGTTTTGCTTATCTTAGCCTATGCATCATATGTCAACTGATGGAATTATTCTGTATTTGATATAGCTGTTCTTGAATGTCTAGATATAAAATAGGGTGCTAGAAGGAGTGGGCATCTCAGATTGTGAGGAAGATCTGAAGTCCACTTCATTAGAGGGGACTATGGACCTTTTGATAAAGTGCCATTGGCTCAGGGCTTTGTCTCAGGCTCTCCTATTGCAGGTTGATAATTTTTATCTCCACAGATCTTAGCTTAAAGAGGTCAAGGTCTCCCACTGCATCCAGGACCATCTCCAGTCATCCTGATCTATGTCTTGCCACTGGACCCAGATGGCTCTGGAGGAGAGAGTGAGGCTGCTGACTTTGTACAGCCCTGCCTCACTTAAATCCAATTCATTTGCAAGTCATGACATCACCTTCCTGCTGTCATGGTCCTCTTTGAGGATGTAGGACAAATAGCAATACCAACACCAACAGCTGGCCTGCCCCAGAGGTGGGGCCTTGCTGCTGTGTTGCCATGGTAACAGGGACTCTCTGATGTCAGGCCCTGGGGGAGTGGCCTTGCTGTTAGTTGGACCTAGGGGCATGCTCTCTTTGCTGGGCTGCCCTAGGGTCCTGGTCTCATTGCTGGCTGGACACAGGGTTGGGGTCTCAATGTTGGCTAGCCCTGGGGGTGGAGCATCACCAGCAATTGGGGCCAGGTCTGTGCTGGGGGTGGAGTCACTGGGATGGGGCCTTGCTATGCTGCACAGACTGCTAGCTTGCTTGGAGAGGGGGGTAGCTTGCAGGATGGCTGGGCCTCACTGCTAGATCACACCAGACTTTCAACCCTTCTGCGGGCCCCCTGGTGTGAGGCTGACTGCTGATGCCCTTGGACTTTGTTCTCCTTCCACCCCAGGGGCACAGACCTTTCCTGCTGTGCTGGTAAGCTGCTTGCCCCTGCTCCTAAATCAGTTCTGAGGTGGTTTTCAAGTTGTTTGGAAGGGAATTTGGGAAGGCTCCAGGGGATTCCTTCCTCATTCCACCATTTTGTCCCAACCCATGTCTTTTCAAATAGACAAATCCTTCCTGTTTGAATGTAAGTTATTATCAGTTCATCGTCCCATTGAGTCTTGGTTAAATATTTTTACTATTCAAGGTACTCTGACACCTCAAGTGATACCTATATCTTGGTCTTTTAAAAAATTTAATTTGCTTTATTTTTTCAATGAACAAGCATTTGTTTTCTCTCTCTCCTGCTTCCCTCCATTGAAACAACAGAAAAACAAAACCCTGCTTATTTCATCGTTGGTGTTCTAGAATCATGGTTGGGAATTGTGTTGATCAAGTTTTTAAGTCTTTCAAAGTTGTTTGCTTTTATAATGCTGTTACTGTATAAAATGTCCTCCTGGTTCTGCTGTCTTCATTCTGTATCAGTTCAAATCTTTCTCAGCTTCTCTGAAACCATCCCTTTCATTATTTCTTAGAGTACAAGAGTATACCATCATACCACATACCACAAGTTGGTCTTTGTAAACTGCAAGAGGGTAGGGCCAGTATTCTTTTTGTTCCTTTTGTATAACCAATGTCCATCATGGTATCACACCAAGACTTTTTGGAGATGGTGATGGTGAAAAATCATTTTTCAACAATTCTTTTATGTTTCTTCCAACAGTTGAAAAACCCAATGACAAATGGGCTATTCCAAGAAGAAGATGCAACTGATACCTCTTCTGTTGGCTTTCTTCCTCTTGCTCCACTGGGATATCTTGGACTTCCAGACTAAGTTAATACCATTCTTGGATACCCAGGATTTTACTCTCTCTGCCCTGAAGCTTCAGTCTTAAAAAGAACTCAGAGACATCTTTACATATGAAGGAATCTGATGAGGGTCTGCCACCCCCAATCTTTCTGGACTTTCTGGTTCCTTCTCCTTCCGTTGCCAGGGCTGTGCCACTCTGCTAATGGAAGCAATTTTACAGATGGAAGCTTATTGAATTGTCTCATGGAGAATATCTCTGTTTTGGGAGATACAGACTCTCCCTTCTGTAGGAGATAATATGACCCCTTCAGGACTTTAAGGGGATGTTGGACTGAAGCTATAATAGCAGGGATAGAGGTTAGAGACCCATCATTAAGAACTTACTCACTAGGTGACACCGAACTCAGTGATTTTGTGTGTGTGTGTGTGTGTGTGTGTGTGTGTGTTGTGTGTGTGTGACGGGGGAGGGGCGTGGAGAGAGACACAGAGAGAGAGACAGAGAGACACAGACAGAGGAAGGCAGAGACAGAGAGGGACAGAGACAGAAAGAGAGACAGAGAAAGGCACAGACAGACAGAGACAGAGAGAGAGAGAAAGGCAGAGAGAGACAGAGAGAAAGGTGGGGGGGGATGGGTAGAGACAGAGACAAAGACAGACAAACAGAAAGAGGAAGCAGAGACAGAGAAAGAGACACAGAATCAAAGAGAAAAGCAGAGACAGAGAGAGAAAGAGACACACACACATACACACAGAGACAGAGAGAGAAAGAGACAGTGACAGACTGAGACAGAGGCAAAAACTGAGAGTCATTGTCTTCTCTGGGGAATGTTAAGCATGGTGAATGTTAAAATTCTTGAGATCAGGGTATATGGTTACTTTAACTTTGCCTCTTTCTTAATGCCTAGCACAGAATTGTATAATAAATGTTTGTTGAATGGATGGATGAATCCTTATCCTGGGATGGAACATGATGTATGTGTGTGTTTTGGGGGGGGCACTACTTAGAGGCAGAGGTACAGATGAAATAGCCTTGTTAGGGACCTGGTGCTAGGCTTAAAGATGATGCTGCAGGTCCTGGGGAGTGCTGATGTCAGTACCAAGCTCTGGAGGTACTGGAGAATTTCAGAATAGGAGAGTTGCTTCTGCATAATGTCTGTTCCTCGTTTAATGTTTAAAATGGAGCTAGAGGCAGCTGAAAGAATGAATAATAGGATTGGGTAGAAATCCTGGCATTTGTATGTTTCTAGTAACAATATCTTTAGATGTGGGGTGAAGGACAGAGAGACGATGACAATTATTCAAAGTTCCCTACTAGAGCTGTCAGAAAATGGAACCAGGGACCTGGCTTCTAGGCCCAGCTCTTTCTCTTCATCTGTAATGCACGATGCTGGGGGACAGAACATTTGGAAGGGAGACTTCTGTTAAAGTAGAGGAGATGGGAGGCCCTCGAAGGGAAATTAATTAATAAATCTGGTGCCCAGGTGTTAATGCCTGGGACTGACTTAATATACTGCTCTTGGAAGGCTAGGCGTATTTGGATTTTAAAAGAGATCCAGAAGGGAAAGTCATTTGACTGAATAACCCAAAAGAAGGACTTTGAAGTATAGGTGGTAGCAGTTTGAATAGGGAAGACCTTCCTCAATGCCTATTTTGCCCAATGACTGGCCTTGCTCTCAGGTCATCTATTTAGATTATAGATTCTTAGAGGCAGATCAACCAATCTAATTCCTTTATCTTATGGTTGAGGACAGTGGGGACCTGAAAGGGAAAATGATCTGGCCAAAGTTTGTAGCAAGTTAGTAGAAAAATGGGATAAGAACCTATACCTTCTGACTCCCATTCTAGGGCATCCCCAATACTCTTATACTACTCTGCACGTACTATTCCTGATGCCTATGGTACAGCAAATGCTTCCCATGGATGTTTCAAGTCCCAACTCTATCAATGAGTATTTGTGTGTCTTAAGGCAAGCCATTTCACATCACTGACATCTCAATCTTCTCATGTAATACAGACAATTCTGGCAAATGTGAACATAGGCTATGACCATGCATGACTTGTAATGTGTTGATGTAGCTTCTATTTGTGCTTAGTGAAAGTTAAACCAATCAAGTCATTTTGAGGTGACTGATGATCATGTTGGGGACAGGTGATGGGAAGGTCTGGAGAGAGAGAGAGAGAGAGCATGCAATGACGCCAGGGCTATGTTATCACCTCTTTCTCCTACTAGGGCAGGGTTGGGGAGGCCCCATGTGGCCTTCTAGGTCCTTGGGTATGGCCTTTTGACTGAGTCCAAGTTTTACAGAACAAATCCTTTTATTAAGGGGATTTGTTCTGTGAAGTTTGGATTTAGTCAAAGGGCTGCACTTGAGGATTTAGAGGGCCACATGTGGCCTTGAGGCCATAAGTTCCCTACCCCTGTTAGGGTATCCCTTTGTTCCTTGGGTAGGGTGGTGACTGTTGCAGCAATATTTAGGATGTTTAAGGTGGAAGTAGGTCCACTTCAAACATTTGAAGATCCCCGTTTAGGGGGGGTCTACAACAGTTAATACATCCTTGTCCTGGAGTGGTCCTACAGAATCAACAGGAATGTTCGTGATAGGTAGTCCAGCACATCCTAAACTTTCTTCCAGAGTTTTTTGATATCTGAATCAATTCCAGGCCACCAGATGTAGTTTCCAGCCAACGCTTTCATGTGAACAATTCCCAGATGTGGTGTTTGTAATGTGGCCAAGATAATGTGACAATTGCCTTCAGAAATCACGATGGAATTGCCTCATAAAAGTCATCCTCCATGGGCAAATAACTCATGTGGACAGCTTGCAAATGGCTTGAATTCCTCAGGCACTTTATCTGTTGTGTCTCTCTCCCCCTGCCCCCCTTTTCCATTCAGTTTGTCAGCACCCATGCTGCTGATACAGCTATACAGTTGGGATCACGCATGGCTCAATGGTGAGAATACCCCCATTCTCACAACTTTGCCAAACACCTAGCTGCTGTAGGAGAGTGGGCCACTCATGAAGCACAGATGTTGGTTCTAGGCACCACTGAGGCATGGCTGCTGATAGGGAGACTATAACCACCTATCATAAAAGTCTTACAAGCCCATGAAGACCTGCAAGTGTGTCCCACCCGTTGTTGGTTATTGCCCCCTGGAACATTATTTCTCCCAATGGAGTGCTGTGGAACCAATTGAGTTTGCTAGAGAGATATGCTTATATGTGAGAATGGAATAGAGGGCTTGGGCCAGTTTGGGATTCTGTGCGATGAATTGCTTTTTTTGATCAACCTGAAGGGATAGGTCAAGGGAGATCTTAAACACCAAGATTCTGAGCCAAGGTAACTCTGGGATTGGCAGGGGCAGAAGCTGAAGTGATCAAGATCTCATGTTGCTTTCTCTTGCTTGTGAAAACACAAAGCAAAAAACTCCAATGATACATAAGTGGGGGTGGGGATGGTACAATTAATAGGCATAGGTTCTTTCTTTGGACAGAGTTCCATGACAGGTTTGTGTTACTTCAGGGTGTTTGTGGCTTCCTATATATATGGGTGTAAACTTTTTTTGAGGCAGATGGGGATTTCTCTAGGTCCCTTCCTGCTAGATGACTCCTGGCCAAGTACGTACTTCCGAGGATTCTCCTTTGAGGTTGCATCCAACACACCAGAGGCCTTCCTCTCCCTCTTTTAGTAATGTCAATATATCAGTGTACTTCTGTCATCTCATTCTCTATTCATGATGGGTTCATTTCCTACCTATATACTAGGTGAAGTCATGGGATCCTAGGTCTAGAGCTGGAAGGGTCAGAAGCCATCTATTCCAATCTTTCATTTTACAGATAAGAAAAATGACATCCAGAGAGCAACTCCTTAGGATTTCTCTACTAAGTCAGATTTCCAAACTCCCCTTCCCTTTTCTACTGTTAATTTTGTTTTAATACATTATACAAAACTCCAACATATCCACAGTTGAATAAATTCCTCCACAATATGTAATCCCCTAAACAGTTAAGCAAAGCAGCATGAGAGAGGCCACAAAAAGATCATCCAAAAGGTAGTCCACACAATGTCATGCCTTGTTTTTTGTTTGTTACAAAAAAGCAACTGGTGTGTGTTTTATGTTATGTGCCAGTATATTGGCCAAATGTTCTCTTTAAAAAAAGTTTTAATGAAAAGAAGAGTGGTTCGGCTGATTCAGAACTGACGCTTGAGTTAGAAAGACCCAAGTTCAAATCCTGCTTTTGATATGAGCTGTTTATACGACCTCTGGTCAAGTCACTTAACTTTTCAATGCCGTAAGCAACTCTGTAAGAGTAAGTTTCAGAGAAGGTGCTGTTAACAGGCAAAAGGCTGCTGTACTTGGAATCAGGACACCTATGTTCCAGCACTGCTTCTGATATTTATTAGCAGCTTAAACTTGGCTCTTAAAGGTCACTTCATCTTTTTGCACCTCAGCTTTCCCGTCTGTAAAATGGCAGAGCAGACCAGATAGCTTCTTATGGTAACACCTAGTTCTAAATCCTATGATTCTATGATTTCTTGAAGGCTTTTTGCTAGTGTAACACCCCATTCTGGGGCACTTACATTCACAAGTTGTGACAGCTGCTACTTCAGGTTCTAGGGGTAACCCTGTGAGGCTGTTCTTCTAATATAATAGCTCACAAGCCCCCACTGGTGTTTTTTCCATTAGCAACCAGCCAGTAGACATAATTACTCGTAGCAAAGGCTAAGATGGCATAATAAGAAGCATATCACTAAAAAATTCTCCCCCAATATATGAAGTATAGTCATACAAATACAGACAAGAGCCATGGGAAGGAGGGGTTGAAAATTAAGAGAACAATGGTTAGGGAGTACATATGTTAAGGTATGTGTGTTGCAAAGGCCACTCACAAAACCTGGTAGTGCAGGACCTGGTGTTTTTTTTTTTTAGTAGTCTTTACACAGCTCCCTTAGAAATGATAGTTTTGCTGGATGGATTGCTCACCTGGGGTTCCAGTGACTTCTTTTCTTCCTTCCTTCCTTTCTTTCTTTTGTTGTTGTTATTGTTATTTTTGGAGGCAAATCAGAGTTAAGTGACTTGCCCAGGGTCACACAGCTAGTAAGTGTCTGAAGCCCAATTTGAACTCAGGTCCTCCTGACTCCAGGGCCAGTGCTCTACACACTGCATCACCTATGGCCCCACTCTCCCCCACTGACTTCTTTTCATAGCTGACTCTCTTCTCTGTATAAGAGAAGGACAATATGAATAAATGTGCTCAAACATAGCCTAGTTGACTTGCTGGGGATTGCAAATGTACAACTGAGCCTATCAGGATAGAAGTTGTGTTGTTGAAAGTCCTCTGCACCTCCTTTTAGATCCCAAAGATATAATCCTATATCTGCTTTCTCTCCTTGAACTCTTCTTTCCTGTGAACCTGAAATCTTTTCCTCCAGACATGGGAAAGTCTGTTTCCTTTTGTTTCAAATGTTTACTTTGTCTTTAAGGTGTTGTTCAGTTTTAGTTGTGTTTGACTGGACCTTTCCCCATCATGATCCCATTTGGGATTTTCTTGGCAAAGATACTGCAGTAGTTTGCCATTTCCTTCTCCAGGGGGTCCATTTTGTCAGAAGTTAAGTGACTTGCCCTGGGTCACACAGTCTGAGGCTGAATTTGAACTCAAGTCTTCTTGCCTCCAGGCTATATCCACTGAGCCACCGGCTACCTCTATAGCTTTTTTCCTTCCACTAAGATATTTTAAAGTTCCCTTCTCTTCTTTCTATAGCCTCAATAGTCTTTCCCCTTACATTAAGATATCTTAAAGCTCTTTCTGATAGTTTGCCTTACGTCAATTCCATTATCAGGACACCATTGGAATAGGGTACCACATTTAGCATCCTAGAAAGCAGAGTTCCTATGAAGCACCGGCAAATTCAAAGGACATTAGAAATTCTGAGCTTATGATGCTCAACTTGGAATGCTCCTCAGTGAATATTGATTACTTGGGTATATGGCAGCATCATCACCAGCATGATAACTTTTGGGTAACTTGGGCAAGGTCAAGGTTTGCAAAGACTTTGCAGCAAGAACCACAAGGAGGTAAATGACAACAGGCAGTGAGCATGACTTGTTCTTCAGTGCCTTATTCATGGAGCACTCTCATCTCTGTAATCTCCCCTAAACATGAAGTACCAGGACAGGGAATGGAGCCCCACTGGTAGAACCAAAACAAAGTAGGCATGTACCTAAGGTACAACACACAGTGGGGGACAAGGCCCCAGATTCTTAAATTAACTATGCCCTCCCTCCCTCACACTAGAATTACCAACTCCCATTGACTATTCTTTCCGAAGGTAATTCCCATATCTAGATAATCTGATTTTTCTCCTCCAGTGAGAGCTCCAGTTTCACATCACCAGTGACCCATTGGGACATTTCAAACAGGATGTCCTATAGTCATCTCAAACTCAACCTATTCAAAACAGAACTTGTTGTCTTTCTCTTCCAAACTCATTGCTCTTCTGAACTTCCTTATTTTGGTTGATGGTACCACCATCTTTCCAGTCACCTAGCTACAAAATTTTGGAGTCATCCTTCCTTACTCTCCTGCACCCCACATAACCAATTAATTGCCAAATCTTGTCTACCTTTGCACCACAACATCTGTCCAATTCTCTCCATTCACATGGCCACCACTCTAATTTAGACCTTCATAACCTCTTAACTAGCTTATTGAAATAGCCTCTCTATCTCAGATCTCTCCATTATTCAATCCACCCTCCACATAGCTGCCAAAGTGATATTCCTAAGCCACAGATTGTACCATATCACACTTCAGCTCCGTAAGCTCCATTGACTTCCTCTTGCCTCTTCGTTCAAATGTGTACCCCTCGGTATGATACTTAAAGCCATTTACATACTGGCTCCAACCTATCTTTCCATTATGTTTTCACGTACTCTGCATTCTAGTCAGTGACCCTTTTTTTTTGCTTTTTCTCATACATAGTGTTCCATCTTCCATATTTGTCTCCATGTCTTTGCATAGGTTGTCTCTCGTTTCCCAAATATATTTCGTTTCTACCTCCCCCTGTTAGAACTCCTGACTTCCTTCAAACATCACCTCCTACTTGAGGTCTTTCCTGGTTCTTCTAGAGGCTAGTGACAGCGCTGCTCATATGAATGCTTGAACGAAGAGTTATTTACTCAGTAATTATTATGTGCAAAGAACAGTGCTAAGCCTGGGGATACAAATAGAAGAGTAAGACAGTTACCCATCTCAAAGAGCTCACATTCTAACAGGGGGAGACAAAATATATGAGAGAGCTCAACTACAGGGTAGATGGAAAAGCCAGTAGATGGTAATGCATTTTCTTTGGGTCGTTTCCATTGATAGGACCATATTTGTCTCTGATATTGAGCCATTTGACAAGGCCAAGGACTTTGATGATGAAAAGTGTCTGATACCAGATTTGAACTCAGGAAGATGAGTCTTCCTGACTCCAGGTTTGGCACTCTATCCACTGTGCCACCTAGCTGCCCTAATTGACTTGAGGGGCCACTGCTATTCCAGAGTCTTTGGGCCCAAGGTCCTGGGCTCCCTTTCACTCTGGTTTGAGGAAAGGTGATCCTCAGGATATTGACAGTGGTTTGGCCTGCCCATTGTATGCCACCTAGAGTCTTCCTCAGAGGGCCTTGCCTCTTTGGCTAGGCTCTCTTGCCTGCCCACTGGTGACAATTGGTTGTGATTAGTAGTGGTGATGGTTTTATTTGCAGTTCCAAATTCTCTCCCTACCTCCACCTTCTCCATCCATTGAGAAGGCAGGATATTTCCAATATTCTTTATACATATTCATGCAAAACAGATTTCCACATTGCCATGTTGCAAAAAAAAAAAGGCAAGAAAAATAAAGTGAAAAAAATGTGTTAATCTGCACTCAGAGTTCATCAGTTCTCTCTCTGGGGGTGGACAGCATTTTTCTTCATGAGTCCTTTGGAATTGTCATGGATCATTGTATTGATCAGAGTAGCTGAGTCTTTACATCATTACATATTAAGCACTTAATAAATGTTTATTGATTGATTGATTTTTTTCCCTTTTTATTCTTGAGCCTCACAGAGATATTTAATGAATGTTCATTGGTTGATTGGTTGATCTTGGGGATAAAGGACTAGGTGTGTTGGATTTTTCTACTTCTTTACTCTATCGTACCTATGTTTACAATCCAGCTTTTTCCTTCTTCAGTCTATTTCCCCAAAAGCAGTGCAAGTGGAGTGGAGTGGGTAAACAGTTACAATTATCAGGATGCCTACAGTTGGAGTGACCTCAATGAAGCAAAAGCAAGAAGACAGGTGGAGTTTAAACACTTCCAGAGGAGGTAATGTGGTTGGGATTCTCTGAAACATCATTCTGCCTATGTTCTAGGGGGAGGGGCTTACAAAGAAAACAAAGGAACTGACTAAGAAGTCAGAAACTGTGCTTCAGGCAGGGTAGAACCATCTTTGCCTTAGGCAGCACACATATTGTCCTAGGACTTCTGGAAGGTTCTCAAGAGGAGGAATTAATAGCTCTTCTTCTTTCCCCTTTCTCAGATTCTATACATGGGTTCTATCTCTGCTCTAAAATACTTGGTGAGGGAGGATCAGATTAATGAGAGAGCCAGAGGAGAAGAAGCAAAAAAGGAGAAAAAGAAACTTTGGGAGAGAGGAAAAACCCATTTGGAACTTAAATCCTATGTAGGTATAGATGGCTCGGTTCTCTCTCTCTCTCTCTCTCTCTCTCTCTCTCTCTCTCTCTCTCTCTCTCTCTCTTTCTCTCTGTGACTATGTACGTATATATATGGGTGTATATGTGTATGTGTGTATATATAATATATGTATATATATATATATACGCATGTGTGTATGTATTGTGAGAAACAAAAGAAGGAATTCTGTTTCCACAGGATTAAACTACTCCCAGCTTTGAGTGATAACTGAATGTAAGTCAGAGGTGACTGGTTCTAATCAGAGCTGTGATCTAGCAGAACAGGCTTCTGATCTGGTAAAAGAGCAGAAGCTTGTACGCATGCTTAACAAGCTGTTTGAGGGGGAACACATCAAGTAAGAGAACATGGAGTTGGCGGTTCAGGAGGTTGCACCTAGCCAATAGTGAGCAAGGGGGGAAATTCGAATCAGGATGGTTATAAAAAGAGTTTGTAATTGTCTTGAGGTATGTTTGTGCCTAGGAAGTGATCCTTTTCCATAAAGGGTTAAAGGCCAAGTCACTCGTTAGAAATAACATGAAATAAAAACGTTTTTTTTCTAAATTCACTCACGGCCAGGTGCAATTCTTGGTAAGAGGATTATTTCTCACAGTATGAACATGTGTGTGTGCATGTGTATGTATACGTGTGTGTGCTCACATATATACACACATATAAAGTAGTTAATATTTACAGATATGTGTGTGAGTTATATGTAAAAAATTTGTAAGAGAGCTCCTCAGCCACCAACACTGATTAATGCCCTTGTGAGCAGAGCTCTGCGGGGCAGGGAAGAGAATCTCAGGACAAAAGAAGTGGGACCCCTGTTCTCCATGATCTCTCAGGCTGATGAGAAGATAGCTGAATTGTAGAAATCTCTTTGAATTAGGGTCTCCCCAAGTTTGAGGACTGTTTCTTTATCACAGAATAACGGTAATAATAGCTAGCATTTATATAGCATTTTAAGGTTTGCGAAGTGCTTTACAAATATTATCTCCTTTTATTTTCAGAACAACCCTGGGAGGTGGGTGGGTGCTATTACCATCTACATTTTATGAATAAGGAAGCTGAGGCAGACAGAGAGATATGAAGTGACTTGTTTAGGGTCACACAGCTAGTTAGTGTCTGAAGCTGTATTTGAACTCAGGTCCAGGTCCAACACTGTTCCACCAGCTACTCAGGTCACTAAACTATATGGATCATTTACTCCAAACTTCTCGTTTTAGAGATAAGGAAACTGAGGCCCAGAGAGAGGAAATGACTTAGCCAGGGTTGCGCACTGAGTTAGTAACAGAGCCAGTCTAGAGCTCAAGTCTCCTGACTCTCAGGAAGGAAACAAGCATCTATTAAGCACCTACTGTGTGCCAGGCACAGTGTTAAATGTTTTATAAATATGACCTCATTTGTTCCTAAAACAACCCTTGGAGGTAGATGCTATTATGAATCCCATTCACAGTAGAGGAAACTGAAATAGACAGAGGTTAAATGACTTGCCTAGAGTGATACAGCCTGGTAAGTATATGAGGCTGAATTTGAACTCAGGTCTTCCAGACTCCAGACCCAGTCCTCTAGGCATTGTGCCACCTAGCTGCCATCCCACTGTTGCTTCTGGACAATAGAAATCTACCCCCACCCCATCAAAGGGGGAGGGACTGTATCCAGATTGAAGTTCCCTATAGTTAAGAAAGAGGCAGCTAGATGATGGATGCAGTGGAGAGAGTGCAGAATCAGGAAGACCTGAGTTCAAATCTGATCTCAGACACTTATTGGCTGTGTGATCTTGGGCAAGTCACTTAACCTCTATTTGCCTTAATCCTCTGGAGGAGGAAGTAGTAAACTACTCCTTATCCTTGCCAAGAAAACGCCATGGAGAGTATGGTCCATGGAGTCATGAAAAGTAGGACATGACTGAATGAATGAGCAGCAACAAGGGTGGTCCCTTTTCTGGTCTCTATTCTCTCAGACTGGGCCAGGGCTTTGTCCACAGAATCATTTAATAAACGCTTATTGTCAGGCAGATCACAGTATACTCTGTTGAGGTTTCTTTCTCTCAAGCAGAGGAGGGCTACCCCACCCTCCACCTGTGCTGACTCAGCCCGTCTTCCTTTTTGGGTTCCCAGTCCATGGAGTGGAGGTGATGCCATGTCACACGGTGGTAATCCTAGGTGGGTGTTGGCCCATCCACTTGGCTCCTTCATCTGCTTCTCTCTAATGCCCATGACTGCTTTTTAGCTTGAACAAGGGGCAATTTTATGTAGGGCTCTCTCACAGGAAGAAGACCCTAGTACAGGGGCGGGGAATCTGTGGCCTTGAGGTCACATGTGGCCCTCTAGGTCCTCAAGTACAGCCCTTTGACTAAATCCAAACTTCACAGAACAAATCCCTTTAATAAAAGGATTTATTCTGTAAAACTCGGGACTTAGTCGAAAGGCTGTACCTGAGGACCTAGAAGGCCACATGCGCCCTCAAGGCCAAAGGTTCCCCACCCCTGCCCTAGGATCTCTCTTCCCTAAAGATTTTAGATCACCCTATCTCTAGTTCTGGGTTGGAGGCAGGAAAAGAGATAGGATGACCTCTGAGCTGTGGTGTGTCACAGTTTTGAGGCTTTGGTATACTCCGTTATTCATTTTGTAATTTAATCATGGGAATTTTTTTTAGGATTTCATGGAGCATCTATTGTTTTCAACTTCTTAGCTGGTATTATCACTTTTTTGTTTACTTAATTCCTTCATTGACATGACCTGCAATAACCATCACTTTGCTTCTATTCTCATTATAGCCTAGTTGAAACTGGAGCATAAAGTCTTTGAAATGTAGACCCTACATTCCTTCACTTAAATATCATGTAATATGTGTGCTGTATGATGAATTTAGAGAAAGAAAAGGCAGTTCTTTTCAGGCCAATGGGTAATATTTTTTGCCCTTTGCAGCAAAAACTAGAATTGGAATTGGGATGAGGAAGCTGCCAGATGCTCCTGAATTAGACTCCAAAGACACTTCCCACTGATAACCACATTGGATGTAACTTCCAAATTAAATATCATTTTTTTCAATGAACAGTTATGTATTTTTCCCTCCCTATGCCACACCCTCATTGGAAAAAGAGAAGAAAAATAAAACTCCTTTAACAAATTCCCATATTGGATATGTCCCAAAAAGTGTGTGGGGCAGCTAGGTGGCACAATGGATAGAGTACTGGCCCCCGAGTCAAGAGGATTCTGAGTTCAAATCCAGCCTCAGACACTCACTAGCTGTGTGACCCTACACAAGTCACTTAATCCTCTTTGCCTCAGTTTTCTCGTATGTAAAATGAGCTGGAACAGGAAATGGTAAACCAGTCCAGTATCTTTGCCAAGAAAACCTCAAATGGGGTTGTGAAGAGCTGGACCCAACTGACTGACTAAACAACAACAAAAGATGCGAATCTCATTCTGTGTGTTAGTCCATCACCTCTCTGTCAGGAGATGAGTAGCATGTTTCAGCATCAGTCCTTTGGAATCAGGGTGGGTCATTGTGTTGATCAGAGTTCTTAAGTTCTTCAAAATGGATCATTTTTATAATGGTGTTGCATAAATGGTTCTTGTTGTGCTCACTTTAATCTGCATCAGTTCATACAAGTTTTTCAAGGTTTCTCTATATCTTTTATTATTTCTTACAGCAATCAGTACACAATAGGTATATACTTTTTTTAAAAAATAGATAACTCCTTTTCAGGAAACTTCCTTCACCAACCCAGATCCTAATCCATCTGTGATTTAATAATAGCTAACATTTATATAATACCTATTATGTGTGAGGAACTGTGCTAGGCACTTTACAATTGTTATTTTATTCGATCCCACGATAATCTTGGGAGGTGAGTGCTATTACCATCCTCGTTTTATTGATGAGAAAATTGAGGCAAAAAGGGGTTAAGTGACTTGCCCAGGGACATACAACTTAAGTAGAGAAATCCTAGAAGGTTATCTAAGGCACATGGAGGTTGAGTGACTTGCCCAGGGTAACTTATATAGAAAATATCAGAGGTAAGATTTGAACTCAGGTTTTCCTGACTCCAAGGCCAAAACTATTCTGTGCTGCCTATTCTGTTACATTATGTACCATTATCTACTACTTAATATTGGTACGGCTTTTACCAACTAGCACTGATGTCTGGTAACTGACTGTATTCCCATTTTATATTGGCCACTTTGGGCCCTCTGTGTACAATCTACTAGAAGGAGGGGCAATTTTTAAGAAGTCCCCTTCACTTCTTGTAGAAGGACCTATTACATCTTAGAGAGAGGGTGGAATGAGCTATGGGTTTCTCCTCTTCTTTGGTTGCAGCATGTTTGCCAGAAAAGTAAATTATCCCATCCATGTCTTGATACAGAAGTGTTGGACCTAAGACTCAGAAATGAATCCAGAGGTCAATTATCTTTGGATAGGGCCAATGTAGGAATCCATTTTCCTGGACTATGTATTTTTATTACAAGGGTTTTGTTTTATCTTGTTTTTCTTTTTTCACTGGTGGGGGAAAGAGGTGAGGAAGAACAAAAATATTTGTTAATTGGAAAAAAAATTTCAAGAAGAGTAAAGAAACCCCTGGTAGCTGCTCTGATTTCTTTCTTTGTCCTTTCCTCTGTTTTTCTCAAGGCCTCCAGTTTGATGGACCAGTTTCATTAGACTACAAGGTAGTAGTCGCTGTTGTCATAGTAATAGTAACAACCCACTCAAATTGCATCAGATTGTCCATTCTATGGGGGTAGGAGGAGGGCAAAATAAGGAAACTCCAACCAAAGTGATGGATAGCAAGGAACCTCATGCCTTGAGATAATAATGGTAGCTGTGGAGATCTGGCAGGCACCCTGAAATACTGGCCAGTTGGGCCTTGGGCATACCTCTGCTTGGGTCATCATGGCAGCCAGTATGATGAAACTGCTTCTCTAAATCTAAGACACAGACAGAGTGGCCTAATTTGGGGCCATTACAATGATGAACTTGACAAAGGGAAGAATGGAGTGCTTCCAGTATCCCACCTAGAAGAGCTTTGATGCAAATGGTGCTGACCACTAAGATGGGAAAACCATGAGTACATGAGAAATAGACTGGAGATATGAAAGCTTTAATTATGTGCCAGGAATATATCGTAATAAATTGGAAACATCTTAGAGAAGGACTTGGTACTAATTTTTGTCAACAGTATCTTCAAGGAGGACAGAGCCAAGATGGCAGAGTAAAAGCAGGGACCTGCTTGAGCTCTCTCCCAAATCCCTCCAAACCCCTGTAAAAAAATGACTCTAAACAAATTCTAGAGCTACAGAACCCATGAAATGACAGAGTGAAACAAGTTTCCAGCCCAAGAGGCTCTGGATGGTTGCTGGGAAGGGTCTATTGCACTGTGCTGGGAGTGGAGTACAGCCCAGCATGGACCTCAGGGCACTGAAACACTGAGTTGTGGCAGTTTCCAGACTTCTCAACCCACAAATGCCAAAGACAACTTAGCAGGTCAGTGGGAAAACTCTGGTGAACCTGGGTGACAGAAGGGTGCAGTCCAGCCTCTGGGTGGCAGAGGTAGCTGCAGCAGCTGCTTCTGGAACTCCAGACCCACAGAAGGTGGGGGAAATCAAGCATCTGATCAGAGCAGGAGTGCAGGGATCTCTTTGCTGGCACTGAGGGAGGATTCTCTTCCTTTGCCCTACTTGGATCTGGGTTGCAGTCCCAGTGGGCAGTTCTGGGGTGAGGAGGGGTGCTAGTGTGGCAGAGCTTGTGGTGGCTGTGGAGAGGGAGTCTTCCTAGCAGTTCCAAGGCAGAAAAGAGTGCTTGATGTCACTCACAGATGATAGCATAGGCCAATAGAGGAATAAACAACTCTCCTTGGATCATACCACCTCAGAAGAACTGAAAATTTACAAGTGCCTAGAAGTAGCTCTGAAAACAAGAAGGCAAAACCCCTGAAGCTTGGGACAGAGCACTCCCACTCTAGAAGCAGAGTCATATTTTGACAAAGAACTCAAAAGTCAAGTAATTGGCTGGGAAAATGAGCAGACAGCATAAAAAAACCTCCTACTATAGAAACTTACTTTGGTGACAAAGAAGATCAAAACATCCAGCCAGAAGAAGACAACAAAGTCAAAGATCCTTCATTAAAAGCCTCCAAGAAAAATATGAATTGGTCACAGGCCATAAAAGAGCCCAAAAAGGATTTTGAAAGCCAAGTAAAAGAAGTAGAGGAAAAATTGGGAAGAGAAATGAGAGGGAGGCAAGAAAATCATGAAAAATGAGTCAACAGTTTGCTAAAGGAGACCCAGAAAAATACAGAAGAAAATAACACCTTAAAAATAGATTAACCCAAATGGCAAAAGAGGTCAAAAAAGCCAATGAGGAGAAGAATGCCTTAAAAAAACAGAAATTGGCCAAATGGAAAAGGAAGTCCAAAAGCTCACTAAAGAAAATAATTCCTTAAAAATTAGAATGGAGCAAGTGGAAGCTAATGACTTTATGAGAAATCAAGAAATTATAAAACAGAACCAAAAGAATGAAAAAATAGAAGACAATGTAAAATATCTCTTTGGAAAAACCATTGACCTAGACAATAAATCTAGGAGAGATCACTTAAAAATTGTTGGACTACCTGAAATCCATGATCAAAAAAAGAGCCTAGACATCATCTTTCAAGAAATTATGAAGGAAAACTACCCTGATATTGTAGAAGCAGAAGGTAAAATAGAAATTGAAAGAATTTACCAATTGCCTCTTGAAAAAGATCCCAAAAGGAAAATTCCTAGGAATATCATAGACAAATTCCAAAGTTCCCAGGTCAAGGGGAAAATATTGCAAGCAGCCAGGAAGAAACAATTCCAGTATTGTGGAAACACAATAAGGATAACACAAGATTTAGCAGCTTCTACATTAAGAGATTGAAGGGCTTGGAATATGATATTCCAGAGGTCAAAGGAGCTAGGATTAAAACCAAGAATCACCTACCCAGCAAAACTGAGTATAATACTGCAGGGGAAAAAATGAATTTTCAATGAAATAGAGGACTTTCAAGCATTCTTGATGAAAAGACCAGAGCTGAATAGAAAATTTGACTTTCAAATACAAGAATCAAGAGAAGCATGAAAAGGTAAACAGGAAAGAGAAATCTTAAGGGACTTATTAAAGTTGAAGTTTTTATATTCCTACATGGAAAGATAATATTTTTAACTCAAGAGACCTTTCTCAGTATTAGGGTAGTTGAAGGGAATATACATACACACATACATACATGCATACATACATACATACATACATACATATATATAGACAGTGGGCACGGAGTAAGTTGAATATGAAGTGATGATATCTAAAAAAATAAAATTAAGGGGTGAGAGAGGAATACATTAGGAGGAGAAAGGGAGAGATAGAATGGGGTAAATTATCTCACATAAAAGAGGCAAGAAAAACCTGTTATAATGGATGGGAAGGGGGGAGGTGAAAGGGAATGAATGAACCTTACCTTCATGGGATTTGGCTTAAGGAAGGAATAACATATGCACTCAGTTGGGTATCTTACCCTCCAGGAAAGTAGGGGTGTAAGACCCAACAAGACCAACAACAAATGCTGCCAGAACAGGTTCTTTGATCTGCTTTACTAAGGAAAGTAACTTTAAGGGGTTAGCAATCTCACTTTAATCAAACATACAAATATCACTCACTTAGTTCAGGAGGAAAAGCCAGAACCTTGAACTTCAGAGCAAATACAAACAAATTACAAACAGAGACAACATAAACAGATCAAATAACAATTCAATTACCAGAGAAGAACCAATGGGTATGGGTTAGCAAAGCTGGGGGGCAGTTACAACAGCTTGCCCAGAGTCACATGCCACTCTTCCAATGAGTGAGAGCCCCCAAAGGAAAACCACCAACCTCTAAGTTTATATATCCTGTTCAGGGTCAAAGGGCATCACAACATGCAACTCAAATCCACGTGACCTAAAAGTATCACAAACATGCGACTCAAACCCACATGGCCTAAAAGCTTCTGGAGTCACAAACATGTGACTCAAACTCATGTAAACTAGGCTTTACCTTGAGGTAAAGAAGTCATCAAAGAAACAAAGGCCAGACTCATCAAGGGCACTTGATTAAGTAAGTGCTTCAAAAAAGAAAACAGTAAGAAAAAGGTCCCATCTTAATTACTGATACAAGGGGGGAAGGGGATAAGAGCAGGGGATGATAGAAGGGAGAACATATTGGGGGAGGGGGTAGTCAGAAGCAAACACTTTTGACAAGGGACAGGGTCAAAGGAGAAAATAGAATAAATGGGGGGGGAAGGATAGGATGGAGGGAAATACAGTTAGTCTTTTACAACATGACTATTATGGAAGTGTTTTGCATAATGATACATGTAAAACCTATACTGAATTGTTTGCCTTCTCAAGGAGGGAAGAAGGGAGAGAATTTGGACCTCAAAGTTCTAAAAACAAATGTTAAAATGTTAAAAATTGTTTTTACATGTAACTGGGAAATAAGATATACAGGCAATAGAGTATAGAAATCTATCTTGCCCTACAAGAAAGTAAGGGGAAGGAGGATGGGGGGGAAATAGGGTGATAAAAGGGAGGGCAAACTGGGGAAAGGGACAATCAGAACACATGCCATCTTGGGTTGGGGGGGGAGGGGAGAAATAGGGAGAAAATTTATAACTCAAAATCTTGTAAAAATGAATGTTGAAAACTAAAAATAGGGGCAGCTAGGTGGCACAGTGAGTAGAGCACTGGCCCTGGAGTCAGGAGGACCTGAGTTCAAATCTGGCCTCAGACACTTGACACCTGTACTAGCTGTGTGACCTTGGGCAAGTCACTTAACCCCAATTGCCCTGCCAAAAACCAATCCCCCCCCAAAAAACAAACTAAAAATAAATAAATTAATCTTGAAAAAAACCCCAATATCCTCAACTCCATTTTATACAACAGCATATTGCAAATCAGCAAAACACAATTATAAGAATTAACTTCATTCCTAAAACCATATGAGATGAAATAAGATCAGAAATTAAGGGGTTACTTAAATCTGAAGAAGGAAAAGCTGAAGAACCTGAAGGTATTGAAAATCTATACTTAATACAACTCCAGAAGTTCTACCTAATAATGTAATGGTTGGCAAAAATAATGGTGAGGTCTTGAATGATTTTGAAATGGAGATGGGTATACTGAGAACGGAATTTTTAAAAGCATTTTTTTGAATAATGAACCCAGTTAATAGATCAACTATGTCAAAACAATTTTTAAAAGCTGGCATTTATTAAAACAATCATGAATGAAGGCATTCTCCTGCAATATCTGACAACATGAAAACATTTTAGGACTTGCACTCAATGGTATATGTGGTGGTCGTTTCCACAGTAAGGAAAATAGAAAAAAGATACAGCTATTTAAGAATACTTCTAAGGAAAGGCATCAAATGTGACCAGGGAGAAAGTAGCTTGAAACAATTATTGAAGACTTGTGGAAGAACATTAGAGGATTACATCAATATATAGGTCAGTGGTGAGGAACCTGTGGCCTTGAGGCCACATGTGGCCTTCTAGGTCCTTGCATGTGGCCTTTTGACTGAGTCCAAGTTTTACAGAACAAATCCTTTTATTAAGGGGATTTGTTCTGTGAAGATTGGATTCAGTCAGAGGGCTTCACTTTGAGGACCTAGAGGGTCACATGTGCCCTTAAAGTCACAGGTTCCCTACCCCTGACCTAGGCAAAACATTGAAGTATAAAACTTGAGCAACGCATTACTTAAATGAAGGTTACAAAAAAGAAATAAATGGAATGGAATCTTGAAAACAAAAGCACATCCAGAATTCTTGATATCTTTAAACAATAATTGACACTGAAGGCTAAAAGGTTAAGAGAGCAAAGAGTCAAAGCAGGGCAAAAACCCCCAAATAGTCAGTCAGTTCAACATAATTGTGTGTGTGTGTGTGTGTGTGTGTGTGTGTGTGTGTTCTTTGTGTGTGTGTGTTTTAAAGATAATGTGGAAACTTGAGAAGTAAAGAAATTAAAGGAGAGAGAGAAACCCTAAAGAAGGAGGATCTGGAAACTATCTGATTGGCTATATGGAAGCAACAAGGTCTAATACAAAAATGTGCAAGTTGGATCAAACACAAAACACCTTGTGTAATATTAATATAATGAACAAAAAAACAGTCTTGTCAAGGGAGGTTACTGAGACTAGCTTCCCTACAAAATTGGAAAATGGTAGGGCCAGATAAGATCTATATTTATCAGCTCAAGTGTTTCCCCATGGTACATGAATTACTAGCAAAGTACTTTACCATTTTCCTCTTGGATGCAAGCTGGAGACCATCTTTCTTAACAGAAGACATCACTTTTTTTTTACCCAAAAGATGAAAACAACAGTGACCCTTCCAAAGTACATGTTTTTTTCACTTTCTACAAAATATCCAGAGCTTTTATCTCAAAAAATGAAAGCCCCTATAGATAATTTGAAGGAAACAACATATTGGCAAAGGAGCAAAAGGTATGTGCCAAAAGTCTCAAGGGTGTAAATTATTAATTTGATAATGGCTGAACAAGCCTCCAGAAAGCATCACAACATTAACATTGCCTTTATTCATCATTGCAGAACCTTTTATTGAGTTCCACAGTAATGGCTTAGTCATGTACTGTGCATATAAAATGGATTGAGGCACTGTGAGAATTTTTGAGTATTTGATATCCCCATGGAAAACTATTCTCTATTTAAAATCTGCCATCAATGCTATGTCAAGAACAATTGATACAAAAATGTGGAATCTTCCAGGAATACAGTTTTAATTCACTATGGTTCTGCCCACTATTGAAGGACATCAAAATGTCATTCGGTTGGAGGTAAGTGTAAAATCCTTAATATATACCAAGACAGAATAGAGACTGAAGGCTTTAACCTTGAATCTAGAGGTCAAATTGAATTAATGGATGCAGGTAAGATGCACAAACAACTTTGTCTCCTCTAGACAAGACAAAATGAATCTATGGTTATGAAGAAGCTGGAGCTGAATATGTTAAGAAATTAACTGGTGCCTTGAAGTCAAAGCTTATTGAGAGCAATTAACCTCTGCGCAATATTAGTTGTAACAGTATGTTTGCTGTAGTAAGATGTATTACAATATATCTAGAAGCTGTTTGAACAAAAATGTGACATTTAAAAAGTTCGAGAGACATAGTTTCTGGGTAATTAATCATTTTGTTAATAATGCTAAGATATTAATAATAAAATAGGTCAGTGACACTCTCGAATGACAACGATGAATCATGGTGGTAGGCTCAAAGTTTATATGCCTTTAGAAGAGTGGGTGTTCCTGAGGGTGGCGATCCTCTTTGATTGGTTAACAATTAATGAAAGAGAATGAATATTACAAAGAGAGGTAGGCCTATTCTAATGAAGGGCTAGGTCAGGGGCAGGGGTGGGGCAGGGGGAGAGGAGATGTAGCTTTGATTATGTCATTGACTTATTAATTGCCCAGTCTTGGGAAATCTAGTCAAAGAACCTGAGAAGAGCAAAATGGGCTTCCCCCTACTGGGTGGGATCTGAACTAGATTGAAGAGGAAGTTAAATCAGTCTCATTATCAACAAAGTCCTTCAGAGACTGAGCCTTGAAATGAGGACTTTAGAAAAAAGAAGGAACTCTGGATCCCCCTAAATCATTGGTTGTTAATAATCATTTCTCCCAAAAACCCATACAATGTTAATGAAACACAGCACTCATCACCCCAAAGCAATTAGAGAAAGAGTTCCTTCGTTAAAGGGAAGAAGACTGATAGAGATCCAGGAGACTGAGGCCCAGAGGGGTACTTCTGGAAACTCTCTAGAAAAGACTGATAGACCTAGGTTAAGAACATTTGCCCTCACTGCAGTTGCTTACTGGGATATTTTTTTTAATCCACTGTGTGTATGTTGGATGGGGGGCAGGGAGGGTAATGATACACTGTCCTATGCAGAAATACAGCATTTCTTCTCTACAACCTCAACTCCTGGCTACCATGAAGGCCTCTCTGGGGAGCCTAAACAGTCTTGCTGACACCCCAGACCAGGAGGTGTTGGGGTAGAGGTGAGAAGCAGCTGATCATTCAGACCTCTTCCCTGAAATTGTTAAATTTCATCCTTTAGCATGTTGATGGGTTCAACCCAATTCAACCCATTCGACCTAAGAATGTTGGGTTACCACCAGAAATGAAGGAGTATAGACATGTGGGTCCTAGTGTCTTGAAGGAATTCACTTTCCCTTAAACAGTCTCCAAGTTAAAGAAAGGCATTTATTGGGGTGACACACCCAATCGGGCCTGCTCCCCATAAGGCAGAGCCCCAACCAGTTCTACTCCACGTTGGGGGCAGAGCATAGGTGGTGAGCCCTGCTTCCCAAGGGAGGCAGCACAGTCCTGCTTCCCCCCTAGGAGGCAGAGCAATTATCGGGGTCTATACACAGCTCTGTGGGATAGGGGGAAGGGGAAGAGGGGCAAGCATAGCTCTGGAATACTTGAGATATCGAGTAATCTGGAGGTGCCTTTGTTGTACGGATAAGCAAAGGGAACAGGAAAGGGGGAGAAGGAGAGTTATTGTGGAATGTCAGATGGAAGAGTGCTTTGTGAAAGCACACAGGTAAGTCCACAGTGGGTGGTTTCAATGCATAGTCTTCCTTGGTCACTTTTCTGGTTAGTCATATCCTGCATCATATCTCATGTCCTGCATCTTGTTTGCTCCATCTTCCTGGAGCATTCCTGTCTGTTTCACCTCATCAATGAGACCTATACCAGTACCACTCCAACACTGTGGACATTGGTGAGATACCACTTTTAGATCTCAAGAAACATTGTTAGTGAGAAAAATCTCCATTGGTACACTCAAAAAGTGTCTCTTCCAGAAAGCTTCCCGAATTTAAGTTGGGGTGAGTAGAAGAGAGTGTTTCTTCACTTGCTCCAATCTCCAAGTATCCCCTCTCCCCCACCTCAGGACAATCTACTATGTGCTGTCTGGAGGGCGTATTCTATGCCAAGTCAGTGACTTGAGGTCAAACACTAAGGAAAAAGGTGAGATGTCTTAAATTACACTGTAAGTGCTGGAATGCTCCAGATTCCATGACTTCTTTGCATCTAACTTTTCAAAGTACTTGAATTCTTTGGAGGGGTGGGTGGCATAAGCCTGTCCATCACCAACCTATTATTGTGCATATTACCTGAGGTTCAGCAACCCAAACCAGATCTAGTCTTGGGGCAAACCCTAGGAAATCATAAATTTTTTGGTTCATTATAGCCCCAACCAGAGTTTCCTTTGGCGAAATCTCTTAATGCAGCTTGTATCTAGGTGTGTGTCAAAGGATCAGTCAGTTTCCAATCAAGGTAAAGACTTGTATGTTGAGTACAATACAGCCACTAATCCCACCCTATAGAATATACAGAAAATACCAAGAGCTCACAAAATTCCATTAAAAATGCAGAAAAGCATCAAAAGACCATAAACAATCAATTTAATTCTCCTTCCACTAATGTGAGGCCTATTCACTTTCCACAGTGTCCTTAAGTTCTTCATATTCATAGCACCACCCTGTGGTTTGAGCTTCTCTCATTTTAGGGAAAACAACTTAGGGTTGCCATGTTGGCAACTCCCTTCCCCAACATTTTATTGAATTCTACTTTTCACAGGAATGTATACAGTCTCTTGGACTGAGAAAGATGCCTTATGGTTTGTATTTCCTTTGGAAAAGAAATGTAGTTGGGGTTGCTAAACATGCAAATGCCTTCCTATTGACCTCCAGAGCAGAGTAGAAGTCCAGATTCCTTGTTTCCCCATATTTTGCCAGTGGTCTCTTGCTGTTGCTCCTCCCAGTCTTCGTGGCCACACATACAATATTCTTCTCTCACCAAGAGGTGGGCTGCTCAGGAATTTTACTTTCTTTCAATAGAAGGGTGGGATAGATACCCACAACCCAAGATCTTGCTGCCTAGAAAATCTTCTCCATGGCTGTCAGTTGGTTGGGAACTTGTGTGTCTCTGCTACTAATTTTTTAGGACTTCTTGATATTCCCTTGCTGCTGCTGACTCTGGGGCTGGGAGAGGTCTATAGACTCCTTTTAATAGGCCAATGCAAAGTAGAGGCTCCTCCCATAACAGCCTTCCCCACAATAGTTTAAGTCAATCAATTTCTCTTGGGGCATCCTTTATCACTCAAGGACCTGTCCAAACGCTGCCTAGGAGGATTCAATCCAAGCCTCAAGCAAAGGTTCATCAAGCTGATCGCTGTCCCTCCCTACCACTTCTAGGAAAAGCTCAGCTGATCAGGTCATTGTGATAGGTCTCAGGGAAGAAGAAAGGGAGGTACCCTAGGAGAAAAGGCGTAGATTGTTGGAGGAGACATTAAAAAATATATACATCAAATGTCTACTTGTGATAGTGTACTAAACTAGGCTCTGGTGTGTACAGAGACAAATAATACACATTTCCCTCCCCTAGGGAACTCATAGTCTGATAGGAGATACACAGTTTCTGCTCTCAAGAAGCTTCCAGTAAGGAAGCTTGCAGCCACATGATGGAGATAGACAGACAGACAGACAGACAGACACACACACACACACACACACATACAGGTATGGACATAGAGACAAGGATGGACTGTACACAGTTGGGTCAAAGAAAGATTTTCCATCTGTAACAGGTAAGAAAACTAGCAGAGAAATTAAGGAACTTCTCCAACTTCTCCATAGGATGTCAGAAGGAACATCACAATGGGTACCCATATTTTCATGATATTCCCTCCACTTTCTCCAGCTTTTTGAAGTTGAATCCAGATATGGAAATGCTCAGACTCTGACCCCTTACTCCCTCTCTTTCCAGTGAGTCTTGAGTTCAGCCACTCAGTAGCTAAATTTTTTTGAACTTTATCATTTTTATTTAATATTTTAGTTTTCAACATTGATTTCCACAAGATTTTGAGTTACAAATTTTCTCCCCATTTCTACTCTCCTCCCCATTCCAAAATGGCATATATTCTGATTGCCTCATTCCCCAGTCAGCCCTCCCTTCTGTCACCCCACTCCCCACCCCATCCCCTTTCCCCTTACTTTCTTGTAGGGCAGGACAGATTTCTATGCCCCATTCCCTATATATCTTGTTTCCCAGCTGCATACAAAAACAACTTTTTTTTGAGCATCTGCTTTTAAAACTTTGAGTTCCAAATTCTCTCACCTCTTTCCTTCCCACCCACCCTCCCTAGGAAGGCAAGCAATTCAACACAGGTCACATATGTATCATTATGTAAAACACTTCCACAATACTCATGTTGTGAAAGGCTAACTATATTTCCTTACATCCTATCCCGTCCCCCTTTATTCATTTTTCTCCTTTGACCCTATCCCTTTTCAAAAGTGTTTGCTTTTGATTACTTCCTCCCCCTATCTGCCCTCCCTTCTACCATCCCCCCTTTTTATCCCCTTCCCCTTACTTTCCTGTGGGGTAAGATACCCAATTGAGTGTGTATAGTATTCCCTCCTCAGGTCAAATCCGATGAGAGCAAGATTCACTCATTCCCCCTCACCTTCCCCCTCTTCCCTCCCAACAGAACTGCTTTTTCTTGCTATTTTTATGTGAGATAATTTACCCCATTCTATCTCTCCCTTTCTCCCTCTCTCACCCCTTAAATTTATTTCATTTTTTTTAGTTATCATCCCTTCATATTCAAATCACCCTGTGCCCTCTGTGTGTGTGTATGTATATATATATGTATATGTATATTCCCTTCAACTACCCTAATACTGAGAAATGTCTCATGAATTACACACATCATCTTTCCATGTAGGAATGTAAACAAAACAGTTCAACTTTAGTAAGTCCCTTATGATTTCTCTTTCTTGTTTACCTTTTCATGCTTCTCTTGATTCTTGTATTTGAAAGTCAAATTTTCTATTCAGCTCTGGTCTTTTCTTTGAGAAAGCTTGAAAGTCCTCTGTTTTATCGAAAGTCCATATTTTGCCTTGGAGCACTATATTCAATTTCGCTGGGTAGGTGATTCTTGGTTTTAATCCTAGCTCCTTTGACCTCTGGAATATCAATTCCAAGCCCTTCGATCCCTTAATGTAGAAGCTGCTAGATTTTGTGTTATTCTGATTGTGTTTCCACAATATTCAAATTGTTTCTTTCTGGCTGCTTGAAATATTTTCTCCTTGACCTGGAAATTCTGGAATTTGGCGACAATATTCTAGAAGTTTTCTTTTTGGGATCTTTTTCAGGAGGTGACCGGTACATTCTTTCAATTTCTATTTTACCCTCTGGTTCTAGAATATCAGGGCAGTTTTCCTTGATAATTTCCATTGGATTTTTGGAGCTCTTTTGACATTTGGGTTAGTCTATTCTTTAAGGTATTATTTTCTTCAGTATTTTTTTGGGTCTCCTTTAGCAAGTCGTTGGCTTGTTTTTCATAGTTTTCTTGCATCTCTCTCATTTCTCTTCCCAATTTTTCCTCTACTTCTCTTACTTGCTTTTCCAGATCCTTTTTGAGCTCTTCCATGGCCTGAGACCAATCATATTTTTCTTGGAGGCTTTTGATGCAGGCTCTTTGACTTTGTTGTCTCATTCTGGCTGTATGTTTTGATCTTCTTTGTTGCCAAAAACAGAATCTAGAGTTTGAGTTTGAGTCTGAGTTCGTTTTCACTGCCTGTTCATGTTCCCAGCTGACTATTTGACCCTTGAGCTTTTTATCAGGGTATGACTGCTTGTAGAGTAGAGAGTACTTTGTCCCAAGCTTTAGGGTCCAAGCACTGCTGTTTTCAGAGCTACTTCTACTCCACCATTACCCCAGGCTCTGTCACAGCAGTGCTCCTCCTCCCCCAAGAACTGCCAACCAGGACTGCAATCCAGATCCAAGCAGGGCACAGCAAGAGAACTTGCCTTTGTGCCCACAAAGCCCTCCTTGCACTCCCACTCTGATCTGCTGCTAGATTCCTCCCACCGTGTGAGCCAGGGACTCATGAAGCAGCTGACGCTGTAGCTCTGGAAGCAGCCTCAGGTGTTTCCTGCTGCTGCTACAGTTTCCCACTAATCTGCTCTTTGGCATATGTAGGTTGAGAGGTCTGGTAACTGCCACAGCTCAATGATTCATGGCTCTAAGGCCTGTCATGGCCAGCTGACTCCTGGTCTTGTCTGTCCTGGTGTGGCCCACACTGGGCTATGCTCAGCTCCCAGCACCATGCGATAGACCCTTCCTGGTGACCATCCAGACTCTCCTGGGCTGGAGACCTGTTTCCCTCTGCTATTTTGTGGGTTCCGCAGCTCTAGAATTTGTTCAGAGCCATTTTTACAGGTGTTTGGAGGGATTTTGGGGAGAACTTAAACAAGTCCCTGCTTTCCAGCCACCATCTTGGCTCTGCCCCCTTGAGTAGCTAAATTTACTGTGATCACCCACCAGCCAATCATCCCTAAGTTGTTTGACCATGGTCCAGGTAAGTCCCTTGTAGGTTTGCCTGACTCTATTGAAATGGTTTCTGGGTCTTGAAGAATTAAAAAAAAAAAACTTTAAGGGCATCTGATTTGGAGGGTAAGTAACATACAGGTTTTCCTTGGGAATTTTGCCCTGAAATCACCTCACCCTTTTTTATAATTGTTTTTTCTTTGTTATTCTGAAATGACCTTTAAAGCATTCTGAAATGTAGGCTGATGTGTCTCAATTCCTTTTTATTTATTTTTTATTCATCTGCTTTTCTTTCCTTTGCCAAACCTAACCAGAAAAGTCAACATGTTTTGTTTTCTTCTCTCTCTTACACTGAGATTTCAAGAGTGTTTGCTAATAGATTTTACTGCCTTGTTCTATTTTTAATTCAACAAGCATTGATTAAGCCTCTACTATATGTCAGGCACTGTGCCGGGCACAGGAGTTAAAAAGACAAAAGTGAAACAAATCTTGCCTTTCTCAAGGAATTGACATTCTATTGGGGATGGAATACAATGATTTCACAAATAAGGAATTACAAAATTTATTACATATGTACATATATTTATTATATATTATGTATTATTTATTACATATAAACATACCCACATAGTAATTTTTTGAGGAGTGCATTGATAATGGGGAGATCAGAATAGCCTCATGTAGCACTTGAGTGGAGTCTTGAAGAAAGATGGAGATTCCAAGAGTTGGAGTGAGGGAGAGCATTTCAGACTCTAGGCACAGCTTGAACAATAGTGTGGAGGTGGAGAAATGGAATGTCATATGGGAGGAACAGAAGTAGACCAGTGTGACTGGTACACAGAGCAGAGGAGAGCAAGTAATGTGGGATCAGTTTAAAACAGGGGCTATTCTTTTTTTTAATTTTTTTATATTTTTTTTTCCAATTACATGCAAAAAACAATTTTAAACATTTATTTTTTAAAATTTTGAGTTCTAAATTCTCTCCTTCCCTCCCAACCCTGCTCCCTCGATGAGAAGGTGATATAGATTATACATGTGCAGTCATGCAAAACATATTTCTGTATTAGCCATGTTTCAAAGGAAAACACAGAACGAAAAAAAAAACAAGCAAAACCAAAACAAAACTAAAAAATCAAACCAAAACCAACAACCACCTCAAGAAAAATAAAGTAAAAAAAAGTACGCTTTGATTTGCATTCAGACTCCATCAGTTCTTTCTCTGGAGGCAGATAGTATATTTCATCATGATCCCTTGGAATTGTCTTGGATCATTGTGCTGAGAATAACTAGATCATTCACAGTTGGTTGTTGTACAACATTGCTATTACTCTGTATAGTGTTCTCCTGGTTCTGCTCACTTCACTTTGCATCAGTTCATATAAGTCTTACCAGGTTTTTCTGCTCATCATTTCTTATAGCACAATAGTAGTCCATCACAATCATATACCACAAACTGTCCAGCCCTTCTGCAATTAATGAGCATTTCCTCAACGTCCAATTCTTTGCCACCACAAAAAGAGCTAATGTAAACATTTTTGTACCTAATTTTTATACACTTTTCTTTTTCTTTGAGCCCCTTGGACTATAGACCTAGTAGTGGTGTTGCTGAGTCAAAGGATATACACAGTTTTGTACCCCTTTGGGCACAACAGAACAGGAATAATTAACCTTGGGTGTGTGGTTAGATGTCCATGAACTTGAATGGAAAAAAAAATTACCCCTTTATTTTCATTAATCTCATACTAAAAGCTAGCATTCCTTCAACTGTGAATGTTGGCAACAGACATATTCTGAGAAGGGGTGTGTAGGTAGGTTTCATCAGATTGCCAAAGGGGTCCATGACACAAAAAAAGCATAGAACCCCTGGGGTAGATAAAGATATTGAAGCTAGGTTGTGAATGGTCCTGAATACCAAATAGAAGGGTTTGTATTTTATCCTAGAATCTTAGGGACACCCTACAGCTTCTGGAGCATAGGAGTGACCTGGTTACATCCATGCCTTAGGAATATCATTTTGGCAGCCATATGGAAGATGGATTGGAGAGGGGAGAGATGAAGCAGGGAGACCTCTTAGGAGGCAAGAAGTGATGAATGGCTGAACAAGTTGTAGTACATGATTATGATAGAATACTGCTGTACTCTGAGAGATGATAGCTCAATGATCTTAGAAAAAACATGGAAAGACTTGCATGTAATAATGAAGAATGAAATGAGCAGAACTAGGAGAATATCGTATACAATAACTTCAATATTGTTTGAAGAACAACTTTGAGTGGATAAGTTATTTTGACTATTATAAATATCCAAATTAATGATAAAGGACATCTGAAGAAAGATGCTATCTGCCTATAGAGAAAGAACTGATAAATAGAAAGATGTATAGAATAGTTTTACATATGTGTGTATATGTTTGTGTGTGTGTGTGTGTGTGTGTATACACACATCTATTTGTGTCTAATGGTAGCCATCTCTAGGGGTGGGGTCAGGGTAGGGAAGAAAAAAAGAAATTTACATGACAATTTTGTTGGATATTTGAAAGGAATGGCAAGTTATGCATAGTAGATTTATTGTACTATGTTATGGAAATGCTTGTTTTATTCCATAAACTAAAAATTGAATACATTTTAAAAATTTTTTAAAAAGAATATTGTAAGGGCAAGCAAAGTGGGACTTTTGCTGTTTTTCTTTTGGAGTGCTTCTCAGCACTAAGGAATCTAGTGCCTTTGCTTGAGTCTTGCCTTTGTTTGAATCAAGAGTCTTTGAGTGAAGAGTCATTGATTGGAAATAGTATGTATACTCTGAGGTGAGGTTTTGCTTTGGGGGCTCATTGATTGGAAGAGTGTTCATGTAATGTAGCCAGATGAGACTCTGGGTCGCCATTAAGGAGCCCCTCTGGCTTTGAAAACCCAGATGCTGATGCTTCTCTCTCTGGTAACTATGTATGTATTGTCTTGGTCAGACATTTAGAAGCCCTGTCTGTTGAATTGTGTTTATTTTCTCTGTTTATAATTTCTCCTTACAGTTTCTGTTTGCATTTTGTCTGAAGTTCAGGGTGCTGACTTTTTCCCCTGAACTAAGTGAATGATATACATATGTTTAATTAAAGTAAGATTGTTAATCTCTTAAAGTTATTTTCCTTTAGAAAAGCAGATCAAAGAGATTGTGCTAGCAGCCCTCCTGTGTGCTGGTGTTATTGACATTACACCCCCACAGCAGCTGCTAGTAATATTGTTGTTACAAATATATACCAGGTCAAGTAACCTGAGACAAAAAAAGAAAGAAGTAATGAGGGTCTCAAGTAGGGTGGTAGCTGTATGAGTGGAGAGAAGGGAACACATTCAAGAGATGTTGGAGGTAAAATCACATCACTTCATAAACTGGATTTGAATATGGGAAATGAAAGTGAAGAGTCAAGGATGATTCTGAGGTTGGGATCCTGGGTGAACCAGAAGAATGGGGTAGAGTCATTGGGAAGTGGGGAGGTGAGTTTTGAGAAGAGGAAAGATAACTTTTGAGGGGGAATGACATGTTGGTTTTAAGGTGCTTATGAGACATCAGGTGGAGATGTCCCAGAGGCAGTTGGTGATATGGGACTGGGGTTCAGGAGAGAGATGAGAACTGGACATGTAGATTTGGTAGTAATTTACATAGAGATGATGGTTGAACCCATGGAAATCACCTCTGACAGTAACGAAAGAGAGTCGTTCCTATAACAGGCCCCTGAGGTCCACCCAAGTAAAGGGAGCAGGACATGAATGATGATCTAGGAAAGGAAATTGAGAGGGAATAATCAGGTATGTAGGAACCCCAATTCCAAACAGTGTGGAAAACCCTGGGTAGAAAGAGTTTCCAGAATGATTGATTGACAGAGGTCAAGAAAGTTGAGGAATGAGAAAAAGCTTTTGGGTTGAGTAATTAAGAGTTTAAATATGACTTACTTTGTAGAGCAGTTGGGTGGCACACTAGATAGAGTGGCAAAACTGGGGTCGGGAAGACTCATCTTCCTGAATTCAAATCTAGCCTCAGACACTTACTACCTGTGGGACCCTGGGCAAGTCACTTCACCCTGTTTGCCTCAGTTTCCTCATCTATAAAAAGAGCCGGAGAAGGAAATAGCAAACCACTGCAGCATCTCTGCCAAGTGAACCCCAAATTGGGTCACAAAGAGTCAGACAAGACTGAACAACTTGTCTCTTAAATGGAAAAGACTTTTTAAAAACACGGACTTAGTTCTATAAATTCTTGGAAGTCTTTTGAGTATTCAAGTGTCTCTTTTACTTCCATACAGGATACTTCGACTCTACGGGAAGCTGATTAAAAGCGATAAAAATTACTTTAAAGCTTTCGAAACACATTCTGCATGTTCTCTCATTTGAGCCCATGACAGCCTTGTGAGTGTTGGTGCTACAAGTGTGATTATGCCTATTTCACAGATGAGTAGATTGAGACTCAGAGGGGGTCACTGATTCACATGTGGTCACACAGCTAGGGTTGGAGCTTAGATTGGAACCCATCTATGTTCAATGTATGTTTGGAAAGCACTAAGACACAGTTCATAATGCTCAGATGGATCTGGGATCCCCTAGACGTGAGAGTTCCCTCTAGTGATGCAAATCACAACCTATTCATGCTGTTCTGTCCTGTGCCATTCAGTCCCATCCTCTGTTCATGACCATGCCTTCCCCATAAGGAGAGTCTATCCGCTATCCTTCTGTGATTCAATAAGGAAGGTTCTCTTTCACAGGGTGCTATAAAGAGTTAAAATGCTACTTTCTGCCTGTCTGTGTAACAAAAGAGAAGTAGCCCCTTGCCATCCATAGGATTATAGCCTGCCTGGTGGGGGTGGGGGCTTGAGTGGGGGAGGGGAGTAAGTCTCATTGCTTCCTGAATCTAAGTTGTTTGATCTTTGTTCCTTTCAATGCTTTGATTTAAAAAAAAAAGATGATGTTTGCATGGATGCGGTTTACCTTGTGGTTTCCTTTTGCTGGTTATATGAAGTATTTTTTATTTTATTGTGGTTTTGAAGTTTGATGAGATGCCTGCATGAATTGTACTTTGAATTCTTCCTTGGAATTCTATACATTTTCCTTCTTATTTACAGAGTACTGCTTCTGGTGAGTACTGGGATGTCTTCTAGAGTAATTTTTTTTAGTCACTCCCATCTTCCTAGTTACCCAGGTTCATGCCCATCATCTGTTACTCTTCACTCTCCTTCATTCTGGGGCAGCTAGGTGGTGAAGTCGATAGAATATTGAACCTTGAGTTAGGAAGACCTGAGTTCGAATGATTTCAGAAAAGGAAGGACCTACATGAACTGATGCAAAGTGAAATGAGCAGAACCAGGAGAACATTGTATACAGTAACAGTAATATTGTATGATGATCAGCTATGAATGACTTAGCTATTCTCAGTGATACAATAATCCAAGACAATTCCAAAGGACTCATGATGAAAAATGGTATCCACCTCCAGAGAAAGAAATGATGGAGTCTGACTACAGATCAAAGCATACTATTTTTCATTTTCTGTATGGTTTTTTTTTGTATTTTTTGGTCTGTCTTTTCTTTCACAACATGACTAATATGGGAAATATGTTTTGCATGATTACACATGTATAACCAATATAAAAATATTTATTGTCTTGGGGGGGTGGAGGGAAGGGAAGGAGGGAAAGAATTTAGATTTAAATATCAAATTTTAAAAAAGAATGTTAAAATTGTTTTTACATGCAATTGGGTAAAATAAAATATTATTTAAAAAAAAGGAAGAGCTGAGTTCAAATCCTGCCTTAGCCACTAGCTATGTGACCCTGGCCAAGTCACTTAGCCTGTCTGCCTCAGTTTCCTTAACCCTTAAAACAGTGATAATAATAGTACCTACCTCCCAGAGTTATTGTGAGGATAAAATGAGAAAATATTCATAAAATTCTTTGCAGACCTTAACATGCCATAGAATTGCTAACCGTTACTCACATATCTAAATAGTTACCAGTCAATTCTATCTCCACAACTTCTATCACATCTGTCTCCTCCTCTCCACACGGGTTCAGGCTTTTATCATCTCTTGCCCAGTTTATTGAATAGACCTCTAATTGGTCTTCCCGCTGTAAGTCTTTCCCCTTCTCCAATCTTCCTTCAGAGTGGTCAAAGTGATGTTCCTAAAGCACAGGGTTGGATCATGTCAGTTCTCCACCCCACCCCCACCTCTAGAAGGTTTAATGGCACCCCATTCCCTCTAGAATCAAAGACAGACTTCTCTGTTGGCATTTAAAATCCTTCACAACCTGGAGCCTGGCTTTTTTTTAAACTGTTATCACATACAGCATTCCATCTGTCTCTGTGCCCAGTCTAACCTCCATGCCTGAGATGCATTTCCTTTTCACCCCTGCCTCTTAGAATTCCTAGCTTCTTTGAAAGTTCAGCTCAAGCTTCATTTCCTACACTAGTGTGCCTTTCTTGATTCATCCTCCCCTCCCCCAGCTGCTAGTACATAGCCCTGAAATTACTTTGTTTTTTCTTTGTATATACATTTTTAATAATTTTATACGTACTTACTATGTGCATGAGGGAATGTAAGTTCCTGGAGGAGTTCCTAGAGGCAGCTAAGTAGTGCCTTGGATAAAACTCTGGGTATGGAATCAGGAAGACTCACATTCAAATCTAACCTCACCCACTTACAAGCTATGTGGCCCTGGGTAAGTCATTTAATCTCTGCCTTTCTCAGCTATTATATGCCAAGCACTGTGGATACGAAGACAAAATGAAATAGTACCTGTTCTCAAGGAAGGAAAATTTATTAAACACCTGCACTGTGCTAAGCACTTTACATATAATATGTGATATAATATTTGATCCTCACAACAATCTTGGGAGGGGATGCTATTATTATTCTCATTTTAAAGTTGGGGAAACTGAGGCAGTCAAAGGTTAAGTGACTTGTCTAGGGCCACAGAGCTTTTAAGTGTCTGCACCTGGATTTGAACTCTGGTTCTATTGACTTACTAGAACCTAGCACTCTATCCACTTTACTGACTAGCTCCTTTGGAGAGCTCCAAACATGATAGGAAAAATAGACACACAGTCTCCATACACAATTCAGTAAAGGAATAGTGTGCATGCTGAATCCTCCAACACTGAGTAGCTATGGAGCACAGATGCCAAGAAAGACAGACAAAGCCACTTGTGGAAGGCTTCCTGGAGAAGAGAGCTTTGATTTTTCATCTGTTTCCTTTCTGAGAGAGGAAACTCAGTGCCCTGGTGACCCTCACAACCAAGACTTTCCTCCGACCCCACAAGCTTCAGACATTGATCTGGGGCATCCAAAAATGTTACCCAGATGTGACTGTCATTGTGGCTGATGAGAGTAAGAAGCCAGAGAAAATTGACAACTGTTATGTGGAACATTACATCATATCCTTTGCAAAGGTATGTATTTGTGAGGTCCTGTGGAAGAGGGGGTGGAGATCCAGTTGCTTCTATGGTGACGTGTGTTTGGAAACATGTATATGTGTATGGACCATGGGTTGGAAGGGTGGCAATGCCTTTGCTTGGCCCAGCACCCTTTGTTCTTCTTAGGAAAGATGCCACATTGAAATATCTACATTGATGATACAGATGATCTGGGAGTGATGTCACTTGGAATTTGAAATTTAGCATGGTCCTGACATGTGCCAACAACATGATGTAGTGGCTACAGAGCCAGCCTTAGAACCAGGAAGATCTGGAGTCAAGTCCTGTCTCTGACACATACTGGCTTGTGACCCTTGGCAAGTCACCTAACAGCTGTCTGCCTCAGTTCTCCAACTGTAAAATGGGGATAATAATAGTTGGGAGGATCAATTAATCAATAAACATTTATTAAGTGTCTACTATGTTCCAGACATTGCACTAAGTACTGGATCAAATAAGATATTTGTAAAGCACTTAACACAGTGCTCAGCACACAGTAGGTGTTATATATTATTATCCATGATTTATTTCATTATTATGCAACTTCTCAGTGCTCCAGGAAACTTTACAAAATTCTAAGTTGTGGAGAAGGTGTTGTTGATCTGAATTGCTAGACGTTGTTTCCTCACTCAAGTGCCTCCCTTCTGTTGATTATTTCCAATTTATCTGGTGTATAGCTTGTTTGTACATAGTTGCTTGCACGTTGTCTCCCTTGTTTGACTCTGAGCTCTTTGAGAGAAAGGACTGTCTTTTGCCTCATTTTGCATCCCCAACACTTAGCATAATGCCCAGTGCATAGTAGGCATCTAAGTTGAGCAGTAGAGAGAACAATGGGCATGGAATCTGGAAGATAGAAGTTCAAGATGTGGACTCAAATACTTTCTGGCTGTGTGACCATGAACAAGTCTCTTAAACTCTTGTCTTAATTTTCACAACTATAAAATGAGGCTAATAATAGAACCTACCTACCAAGGTTGTAAAGATAGAATGAAATAAATTTGTAATGCACCTAGCATAGCGCCTGGCATATAGTAGGTGGTTAATAAACACTTGTTCCTTTCCCCTTAATAAATACTTTTTGATTGGCTGACACCACACCAATGAATTCACAGATCTAGTTCCTATCACTGTCCCTTTGGTATGTGACCACTAAGAATGTGTGATATTGTAAGAATTCACAACATGTCAGATCCATCCTTTGGAGAATACTTGCCTCAAGAGAGCTGAAAGTTTAATTGGGTTCACCATCTTTTCTCCACCTTCATCCGTTCCTGTTTTCACCATGCTGAAGATGGCTAGCATTACCTTTTAGATAAAGATACACCACTGCCTGAGCAGAAGTGTCCTCTCTCTAAGCTTGTACTATCTTGGGGTGGGGTGGGCAAGCAGGCATTAACTTCTATGAACCGAATGAAGAAATAGAGGATCTATGTGCTAAATAAAGGCTTTTTCTTTCTATCTCTTACTGGGCTAAAGTGCTGGGGAGATGGAGTTCTGAGAGTCACTAAGAAATTAATAGTATCAACAAGGATAGAGTAGGCAAGAAAGAAGGAAAAATGTCCTTAGGGCTTCATTTCTCTTTCATGATACTTGGGGCACAGCAAGCGTTGATCACCGGGAGAAATTCCTTGGACTCCATTGATTATTTTTGAGTCATTTTATTTTAGTTTGTTTTTACACCCTAGTGACTTTAACTTAACCCATCTCCATATTGAATTGTCCTTTGCATCAAAGACAGGCACTTAAGCAACACCTCCAAACAGACAGCATATACCTTCAAGAATGGCTGCACAAGTTGTGGTATATGATTGGAATGGAATATTATTGGGCTATAAGAAACAAAGAGCAGGGTGATTTCAGAAAAAAAAAAGACTTATATGAACTGATACAGAGTGAAGTGAGCAGAACCAGGAGAGCATTATACACAGTAACAGCAATATTGTATGATGAACAATGGTGAATGACTTAGCTTCCAATGCCAAGTCCAAACCCAGCATGGGTGGGATGCCTTCAGGCTTTGGAAAGTTCCCCAATTTACTTTTGTATCCCTGGACCACTCTCTTTTGTCCATCATGAGCAGGTGACCATCTTATGACTACTTAGTCAGTAGAGATGCCCTGCGCTTTACCCAACCCTGCTAATATGTCATTTTTTGGCCCTCAAGAGCAAGGTCTATCGACAATGAGATCCTATATTTTACCATGCCTCTTTTGCATGTTTGGGTATCAAACCATATAAAAAAGAAGGTCTTGGGAACCATGGGCATATCAGATTGTGAGGAAGATCCGAGGTCTGCTTCATTAGAGGGGACCATGGACCCTTTAATAAAGTGCCATTGACTCACAGCTCTGCCTTAGCGGTTTTTCTTGCAAATTGGACAATTATAATCCCCATATGGACTGACAATAATCCACAGACATAATATTTTTTCTTTTAAATACATTTTATTGCTGCGTTTTGTCATCACATCATAGTTGTCTTTTTCCCCCTAGTCCAGATTAAAATTTCCTTCTCTTATAACAAAGAAGAATAAGCAAAAATCTGATATAGTAATTGTATCTAACAACATATATGCTATTTTGCCCACTTAGTTCCCTACCTCTCTGCTGGGAAAGGGGAGGTGTGTTTCCTGATCTATTCTCTAGGATCACCACTGTTTTTTCCAATTACTTAATTGAAATTAATTAATTCAGCTTCCTTTTACATGGACTCATTCTAACAAACACAAAGTTTGATGTTTTTGGCAGAGATGGGTAGCAGGACCGCTGCCAGACTGTGAGCTCAGCATACATCACCAGCCAAGGAAGACAAATATGGACACAGATGCTTTAGCTATCCCATAGGCAGGCACATCAGAAATATTGGTTATACTCATTGAAGGAAGGAAGGAAATTTGAAATATACAGGGAGCAAGGCTGCTTGTGTAAGAAAGCAAACCTGAGAAACTGTGACTTCCACTAGAGAATGTGCCAATATAGGGATTAAACATATCACTGGCCTAATCCTCCTTGCAGCAACTGAGATGTACAATTGGTAGCAAGTGAATCTATAAGATAAAGGTCTAGTAGAAGTGATACAGGTCAAGAATCAGGGGTCTTAAGAACGTCTGGAAGACACTCTGCAGTTGAGGGAGCAGCTCAATGGAAAAAATGATGAAGTTTGAATCAGATGCCCTGACCTTAAGTCCAAACACTGCCGGTTATTACCCATGACCTTGGGATGACTTTGTACAGCCCTGCCTCACATGCAAATCAAGACACCATCCTTGTGATATCATTGGTCCTCTTTGAGAACAAAGGATGAACAAGGCAAAACAACAATCGGGGGAACTAACTGAACCACTGCAGACCCCAGTTTCTTTATCTGTGAAATGAGGAGATTGAAAGAAGGTTTCTATTGTCCCTTCCAGTTCTAAGCCTAATGATCCTAGGCTGGAAGACTGAAGCTGACTTCTATCTACATGGACTAATCTCTACATAGGATCCAAGAAAGCAAACTGGTCAAACTATTGAAAGATAGATGCTCCATTGCTACAGAAGATGCCCACAGTGGAAATATGGGCCAAGAGAAAACTTTGCAGATGGTGTGAAACAAATTCTATTAGCTGATGGTGGGGGACGCATGTACAGCAGATGTGACGAGTGCTTATTACGTGCAAGGAAGGTACTAGTGACCTGAGGTTATTTACCTGGTAGTGCATAAGCTTCAAAAAGTCTTTGGAGTTAATATCCGTAGACTTCTTCTCTCTGGAAGGGAATAGGGATAATATAAGCATTATCCTAGGGGTGATGGACCACTTCACCTGATGGACCACACCTACCCAATTAGTAACCAGGAGGTTTCTCTAATAGTCAAGGTATTGTGGGAGAAGTATTTTTCTGTGTATGGATTTTCTGCCAGGATTCCTTCTGATCAGGGTCAAGATTTTGAAGCAAGCTATTCAAGCAGGCATCGGACTTGGCAGGAATTGAGATGTATAGAACTATACCATTCCATGCTCAAGTAGAAGTGCAACCAGAGAGTTTTAATTACATGTTCCTCAACATCCTGGTGACCCTGAGGCTTGATGAGAGGACTCAGTGGAGTTATCATATGACCTTTCTCATGCATGCACGTAATGTGATCTGCAATGACACTACAGGTTTCACTCCATCCTTACTGAGGTTGGGTGACAGTCACATCTGCCTAGAGAGAGCACTACTTGGGAGTGTAGGGTTGGTTGCTTAGCAGCATTTTGTAGGTCTGCTGTGTAGGTATGATTCCAGTCTGGTTGAGAAAGAAATTACTTACTGCTTGTGCTACTGATGTGTGCTTTGAAATCCAAAAAGATAGAGAAAATGTGAAGACTCAAATTGGGCTCTGAAATAAGTAAAAAGAGGCCCTACCATCTAGTTATGGAATTAGCTCAGAAGGACACAGAGTAAGAAAGGATGATATGATGTTACAGTTTGCTATCAGGAACTCTAACCAGGGAGTTGAGGTCAACCAAGAAATCTTGGTGTCCATTGAAAGGAAGGTGACAAATTAGGGGAAAGCTGGCATAGACAGCTATTCCATATCAAGTAGTAAAAGGATTGGGTTATGAAACAGTCCCAGGCTATGAAACAGTCGCACAGAAAGGTGAGTGCAAAGATGGTGCATCATAACTTCCTATGAGTGAGTTAGTTGCACTCTCTGGTAAGCAGGAGGACAAGAGCAATGGAGAGGAGTGAAAGGGATCGCTAAGGAGAACTTATTCACCAGCCGGAGATGAACAGTTGGTGCCAGATGAAGGCTCAATGGGAAGGATTTGGATCAAGATGCAGGTGAAAAGGAAACTGCATGTTAGCACCTTCTTGAGTATTTGGAAAGTTTTCCAAGATTCACCCAGAATGAGAGGAGACCTCTGCTCAGATAAGGAAGGGCAGTTTTATAGACCCAAAGGGAAATGTGGCTATTTACAGAGCCTGACAACCTAGGGACTGGACATGGTGGCATTCAATCTGGCAATTCAATCTACTATTCCAACACTGGATGTGTAGGCCAGTGGGCCTTAGGATAATAAAGGTACAGGACTAACAGTGAGGTGTCACAGAAGTTCCAGAGTTATCTGACCAGGGACTAGGTCAGTGGTGGAGAACCTGCGGCCTTGAGGCCGCATATGGCACTCTAGGTCCTCAAGTGCGGCCCTTTGATTGAATCCAAACTTTACAGAACAGATTTGCGGCCTCAAGGCCACAGATTCCCCACCCCTGGACTAGGCTGATCAATATGATATTCCTACAATAACGGGAGAGACTCATGCAGTCAGTCGATTCTTATTGATATATATATATGAAATGTATACCTGGCACAAAATCTCAACATATAAGCTATGTGTTATATGTTTACATATTACCTAGTTATTTGATTTACTGTATGCAACTCTGAAATGTGATGGTATCTAATATGTATTTGTTTTTTTTAAATAGTATTTTTTTCTCCCAATTCTATGTAAAAACAATTTTTAGCATTCATTTTTATATGATTTTGAGCTCCAAATTTTTCTCTCCTCCTCCCTCCCTTCTCCTTTTCCTAAAATGGTAAGCAATTTGATATAGGTTATATATGTGCAATCATTTAAAGCGTATTTCCATGTTAGTCACATTTGTGAGAAGATGAAACAGATTGAAAGAGAAAAAAACACAAAAAAATTAAGTGAAAAAAGTATGTTTTGCTCTGCATTCACAGTCTATCAGTTCTTTATCTGGATGTGGATAGCATTTTCCATCATGAGTCCTTTGTAATTGTCTTGGATCATTGTGTTACTGAGAAGAGGTAAGTCATTCATAGTTGATTGTCACACAATGTTGCTATTACTCTGAACAGTATTTTTCTGGTTCTGCTCATTTCACTTTTCATCAGTTCATGCAAGTCTTTCCAGTTTATTCTGAGAGCATCCTGCTCATTATTTCTTATAGCACAATGGTATTCCATTACATTCATATACCACAACCTGTTCAGCCATTCCCCAGTTGATGGGCATCCCCTCAATTTCAATATATTGCCATGTGGTATGTATTTGAATGTGACTGATACACAATGCTTTACAACATGCAACTTTGCCATATGACATTTTGTACTGTGTTCTTGCATGTGAGCTTTATGTTTGCTATCCTGTAAGCAATTCTAATTTGTGTGTTAGGCTGTTGTTTAGTCATTTTCATTGTGTCTGACTCTTTGTGACCCCATTTGGAGTTTTCTTCACAAAGATACTGGGGTAGTTTGCCATTTCCTTCTCCAGATCATTTTACAGATGAGGAAACTGAGGCCAACAGGGTTAAGTGACTTACCCCAGGTCACACTCTTAGTAAGTGTCTGAGCTAGATTTAGACTCAGGTCTTCCTGACTCTGGGCCTGGTGCTCTATCCACTGTGCCATCTAGCTGGAACTGAGTACCTAAGGCATGAGCCATCTGGGATGTTTGCCTGCAACTAAGTGGTAAACACAGTAATGCATGCTTCATATTGTGTATTTCCAGCATTATCTGTACACTTGAGGTGATTTGCAAGGACAACAAATTTTTTACTGAGGGGCCAAGGAGAAAAATCACCATGATTTCATTGTTATGATTATTGGTACCCAGAGAGATCATTCTTTGGAAATATAGAATGGGTTGCTTAGGAGCATGTGTCTGCTGCCACCTAGGCATGATTCTGGATTCCAGATAATTACTTACTGTCTGTGTTAGGACAAAGGGTACACATGGTTCAAGACTCTCTTCAGGGAGAGAGAGGTGGGGGAGGGAGGGAGGGAGAAGACTTTGGGAAGCAGCAGGCAGGAGCATGTCTTAACATAACCCTGATTTTCAGCTTGCTTTCTTAAAGAATTTAGGGAATTTCCCCTTGGGAAAGGTAAGGGGTTCACCCTCTCAGTTAGGTCAAAATGTGTTGCTTCCAGTGAAGGAGTTCATTTACTCTGTGTGTTTTCTGGTGTATTTTTATCTGTATAACTTTTCTGATTTTGTTTATGTGCTTAGAAAAATTCACAGTTCACTATTTGTGATGATCTTTTCTGTAACTAGCACTTAGTGATAAGGAATCAAGCCTGAAGGTGTGAGCTTGGAGGAACTCCTTCCTTTTTAAGCGATAATGACCAGAAATGAAACTTGAACCCAAGAAAAAAGTCATTTCCCTAGACCAGCAATATTTTGGGGGTGCAGATAAATATAATTCTAGTCTGATATTTTCTCTCTGAGGAGCACAGAGTGGCTAGCCTTGTAGTCCCTTCTCTGGCTCCCTAAGAAGCAGCAGTAAAAGTCTCCTTTGAAGAGGGATGGACAAGATTCTTTAGATATCTATCAAAGCCCCTAATTTTAGAGCTGGAAGGGACTTAGAGATTATCTGCCCTGTCTAATTTTTACAGATGAGAAAACTGAGGTCCAAAGATGTTAAGTGACTTGCCTAAGGTCACACAGGTAGGAAGTGATGGGGCAGATTTCGAACCCAGGTCCTTTGGCTCCAAAGCCAATGATCTTTTTTTTTCTTTTGAATTTTTTTGATTAAAAAATATTTATTTTCTTTCCTTCTCATCCTCACCCCATTGAAAAAGCAAAACATTTGTAATAAATATGCACAATTAAGCAAAACAAATTCCTGTATTGGCTATCTCCGAAAAGATCTCTTTCTGTATCTTGAGTCCTTTGCCTTTCTGTTGGGAAGTGGGTAGCATGCTTCATCATTGAGCCTCTGTAATCCTGGCTCTACATTGAGCAGAGTCCTTAAGTCTTTGCCAGTGGTCTTTCCACTTTACCACACTGCCTCTCAAATTGCTTGGGTTCTATCTGGTTGCAGAGTGGTGGAATCACAAGGCAAGGACTCATATTGGTGGGTAGCTTTCTGAGATAGGAGGTTTCAAAAAAAAGAAGTAGTTGGAGTGCTGGGGTCAGAAAAGGAAAGACCCCACTGGGGTGAGTCAGCGATGGCATACCCAAGCCCAGCAGTCCTGGCAAAAGCCTGATGACTCTGGAGCCAGCAAAGTGAATGGCTGCCCCTGAGAAGCATTAGCAACTCTGTAGGTTAGAGACTGAGCTGAAAGGAGACAAAGAATAAATGATCCCTCCCCCCCAACTCCCGCACTTGACTTGGTGGCAGAAGTAGTTTCTTCTCATCTTTGTGGCAAGGGGGGCTAAGAATGATTTTGTTGCTTAGTTTTCTCTTATTATTTACTCTGCTCTTCCCTTTGCCAGGGCTGGTTTGCTGGAAGAAACCTGGCCCTATCTTAGGTTACTACCAAGTACTTGCTGTGGGTGGATGATGACTTTCTTTTCACTAAAGAGGCAAAGAATGAGGTTCTGGTGGATGTTCTGGAAAAAAAAAACAGAGGTGGATATAGTAAGAAAAACTTTCTTCCTCCTTTCTTCCTACCCTGGCCTCCCAAACTTTCCTTTCTTCTTCCCTCCCTCTCTCACTCCTTTCCTTTTTCTTTTCCTTCCTTCCTCTTTTCCTTCTTTCCTCCCTCCTTTCCTTCTTCCTTCCTTCCTTCTCTCCCTCCTTCCTTCCTTCCTTTCTTCCTTCCTTCCTGATTTTTAACAAATATTTAGTGAGCACTTATTTGGCACACACTCTCCATTCAGTCAGATGGTGGTGTGACACAACATGGCATACAGTGGCTATGATCCTGACCTGGAGTCAGGTGATGTGGGTTTGAATCCTACCTCTAACACTAGCTGTATGCCCATGGGAAGATTGTTTCAACCTGTCTAAGCCTGTGTACTCCTCTGAAAATTGGGCTAATGAGATTTGTTCTACCAACCTCACAGGGTTACTGTGAGGAAAGTGCTTTTGTAGAGCTAAAAACACCATGTCAACAATTCACCGTCTTGTTGGGGAAGGGGAGGATGGAAAGCCTTCGTGGTGGAATTTGAGCTGAGTATTGAAAGATGGATAGAATTTCAGTCAGTGGGGAAAGGAGCAGAGAAAGCATTTTAATTTTATTTTATTGTTTTTTGCAGGGGGGAAGGCAGAGCAATTGGGGTTAAGTGACTTGCCCAAGGTCACACAGCTAGTAAATGTGTCAAGTGTCTGAGGATGGATTTGAACTCAGGTATTCCTGACTCCAGGGCCAGTGCTCTACTCACTATGCCACCTAGCTGCCCCAGAGAAGACATTTTAGATACGAGCTAAGAGACACAAGTAAAAACATGGACAGGAAACAGTTTGAGGAGTTTAATTCTTTTATGACTTCCATCTGAATCCACTTGGGCCAAGCTGTTTAAGACATGCCCCCTGCCCAGAAGGAGCTTACAGACTGGTTGGGAGATGACTGATCGAGACAAAACATCTAAGAAATAATACAAAAGAGAATGCAGGAGTTAGTCACTAGAGGTTTCCTTGTGTCCTTAAATAAAGGAATACATGATTATATGAATGTTAGGATGTTAGCTCATTGAGAGCTGGGATAGTTTTATTCTTTGTATTTGTATTTCCAGTACCTGGCACATAGTAGGTGCTTAATAAATGTGCAGGGTTGATGAATACTGATTTGTCCCCATAATAAAGAGGGAGGGGGAGAAGATTTTTTTAAAGGGGAGCCAAGGAGAGAATGGTGCTATGAAAAGTAGGAGGTGGGATGATTTCCTTCCAGCTGCAGATGGCAGATAGCAGGGACACATTTCATCTTTGTTCTGCATAGGATCATGGAGATGGAAAGGACCTTAGAGGTCGCTTAGTCCAACCTCCTTCTCATTTTATAGATGAGGAAATAACTTAAAAAGGTGCCCAAGGTCACATTGCTTACTACGCTGTCAGAATGAGGCTGAGCTAGGATTTTGAACCTGGGTTCCTTTAGCTCCAAGTTCAGCAGTCTTTCCATGGCATAACTCTGCTCTCTCTTCCCAACTCTTCCTCTTGAGCAGTGAATGGGTGGAACACCACTGAGCTGACCCAGAAGGGACAAAATGGAGTAACCCAGACAGAGAAGGCAGGGAAAAAATTGGTAAAGACCAAGTGCTGGTATTTTAGCATTGGCTCCAACAACCAACAAGAAGAGGTAGGAAAGGCACTAGGACTATGATCAAGTCTTGCAAAACATATCCATAATAGTCATGTTGTGAAAGAAAACATAGACCAAAAAAAACCCTCAAGAAAAATAAAGTTTAAAAAGTATGTTTCAATCTGTATTCAGACACCATCAGTTCTTTCTCTGGGGATAAACAGCATTTTACACCATAAGTCCTTCAGAGTGGTCTTTGATCATTGTATTGCTGAGCCTTGTTGGATAGAGAAAGTAGAGCATGGAAGGGAGGGAGGTGGGGGCCAGCTACTGTGGGATTTAAGAATCTGAGAGTCCTTGAGCTGAGTAGATGGATAGGCCAACAGAATCATCATGATAATCATTATATGAAATATTTCTGAAAGGCTTCCCAGGAGAGGCAAGATGTGTGCTGAGCCCATTGAGTTCATTAATGTCCATTTTTCTATTCTTCCCCCTCATGGGTAGGTAGGTGGCAGTGTGGCTGGGATTCATTCCTGTTCAAGCAGCTGTTGGCCCAAGGTGAAGATAGCCACTGCATTCGCAAGCTAGTAGAATCCTTTCGGGACTTGGATGGCTTCCCCAATTGTGTGATAACAACTGGAATTGTCAGTTTCTTCCTGGTCCATACAGAGAAACTCTGTGGGGTTGGTTTTCATCCCAGGCTGCAGAGAGTAGTACATTCAGGTAAGAATGCTAGGCTAAGGTTAAAAATTAGTGAGTATTTCAGAGAACACACTCTTTTTTCTTTTTCTTTTTTGCTTATTGGCAGGGCAATTGGGGTTAAGTGACTTACCCAAAGTCACACAGCTTGTACATGTGTCAAGTGTCTGAGGTTGGATTTGAACTCCGGTCCTCCTGACTCCAGGGTTGGTGCTCTACTCACTGCACCACCTACACACTCTTTTTTAAACCATGTTTCCAAACTTTCTCCATCTGAAACTGAAGAGCTCATTTGTTTCCTTATTCTGTCCCACTTTGAGAGTCTCCAGAAACTGTTTCCATGCTCTCCAACAGACCCTTTCCCAACCTTTAGTCCTGAATTTCTCTTTCACTTCTTAGCACTGAGATCTAGAGCTTTTAACCTGGAGAGTCTGCATTTTTCTCTCTTTCTGTGTCTGTGCACTGTTACGCCCATCAGACCAGGAAGCCCCGAAGTCAGGATTGCCTTATTCTTCATCTGGACCTCCTAACATAGGACTCTTGCCTGAAGGGGGTGGCAGTACTGGCTATTTCGACCTTTATCTCAAAGCTTATCAACTCTATTCTCTCTTTTTTCTCTTCTTTGTGGAATTTTTCATTGATAGTTTACAGAGTCTTCAAGTAGGATGTTGTTCAGATATGATGGTTCATCAGCAGCCCCAACACCTGGCACTTGGCCTAGAGAATTCTCCCTTGAAGAAATCCTTCAGCTGGTTCTGGCTCAATTCTAAGGCAGAGATCCAGTTCAAGCTGGCCCTTCACTTCTTCAAGAACCATCTCCATTGCTATACTGAGGGCTGAGGGTGTAAAGAAGGAGGAATAGGCTATAGGAATAGTAGGAGGAAAATACAGAGTAAATAAGCCAATCAGAAAGAGAAACAATAAAGAATGGCATGCATAAAAATGAGCCAGTTGATAGGAGGGTAGGCTAGAATAAATAATTTGGTAAAAAGGGCTTTGCATAGGGATTGATTAATCAGTGGGCAGGGCAATCTGATATCAACCAATGCTCAGGAAAATTTGGAAGAGACCAGTTATTAGCCAGAGAAATTTGGAATGGACACTGAGAAATGAGTAAGAGGATAATGTGGAACCCACCAATTTGTGGCTTATAGCAGGGTTAAACAGATCCATTTTTTGGATTTAAAAACTATAGGAAAAAGAAATCCATAGTTAGGTCTATGAAAAATTGATTAATTAATTAGCAGAACAATAGAGAAAGTTCCCATCAATGAAGTATTAAAATACATTCTTGGTCAATAAAGAAGGCAGATGAACTGAGAGGATACTGTGGGAATGGACAATAAGGTAGGCTAGTTTGCCAGGAAAGGGACCAAAAGTCAGGGGTTGTATGTAGAACCAAACGCTAAATTTCCTGTAATATGTGGGTACTGCCCATGTATATCTGCATGAATTGCCTAAATGAGGTTGGAAGGCATTGATAGATATCTCTGGAATCTTGCCTACTTCTCTCATAGTCTCTAGACTGTGATTCTTGTCTAGAGAAAAGGAGGGAAAGGTCACAAGACTGGCTGCTGGGCTCTCCAGTTTCTGAAAAGTTACTGAACTAGAATTATATCTCTCCCCCCCCCCCAACCCCCACCATATTGCTGACCTTATGGCATAATTCTGAGAACAAATATCACTTCCCTAGTTGCAAGCATTTCTTTAGCTTTTGCTTATCAGTTTGACTCCATCCTACCAAACTGTGTTAACTGTCTTTTACAAAAGACCATTGCATAGAGATTCACAAATAGCAAATAGTGACTAAACTCATTTATCCAATAAGATAACAAACTAGAAAAGTTACACAGATTAGAGAATATCAGAAAATGTAGAGTAAAGAAACTTTTGGTAGAAGCAAGATATTTCAGTTTAAAGAGGTCCTGATCTTACCCAAGAGACAATTCTTTGAAGTCTCTAAGGGAAGCAGGCTGGAAATCAGACACGTTGAGGAGTTAGCTTCTTCTGTATGTCTGCAGCTTCCAAAGTGTAGTGTAGTGTGTGTATCTCTCTCTCTCTCTTTCTCTGTCTCCCTCCTTCTCTCTCTCTCTCTCTCTCTCTCTCTCTCACACACACACACACACACACACACACACACACACACACACCTACCCCCTGCCAATGTGTGGAATTGGTCCTAGAGAGAGTCAGGTACCAGAGGTGTCACCTAGAAGACTGCCCGTCTTCTCCGAAATTTCTTGTATCAACACTAACCTTCAGGCAAGGACACAGCCTTGCATCAGCAATCCAACTTCATGCCTAAGCAACAGCACACAAAATGTTCCAGGCTTAAGGAAATCTGGCTTATATTCCTTTGGTTTCAAATGAGTTCCTGAGGAAAGGCAGCTTGGGACCGAGACAGAAGACATCTGACTTTTCTGGTTCTAGATCATGAAGATGACTGATTAAAATCTACCTTGGCAGGAGAGGGAGCAGGTGGCGACTTGTCATGAAAGACATTGGAAGCAACAAACAGGTTGGAGGGTTTGATAAGAGAGGCAGGAAAGGGAAGATATTGCTGCTCTCCATTGTCCACTTCTGTGTATTATCCATGGTCAAGAATGGTTACTCTATTTCCCTTTCCCTACCCTCTTTCTCCACTCTAGCACCCATGTAGGTTTTTTACCCCACCAGGTCTCTTTTTCTGAATGCAAACTCATTTTAGTAATTGCCAGAGCTTACCCATTGTGCCATATTGGTATGCCACTTCCTGAATAAACTGTAATTGATCCTAAGGATCCAGGCTGAACCTGAGCCCAATCAGACCTCATTGTCTCCCCTTGCATCTCTTGGCTTTATTCTTGTGATTGTTTCTCTAAGAACCATGGAATGATGCAATGGAAGGGATCCCGCCCTGCCCTACCGCTCCCTCCCCCCAAAAAAGAACCAACTCACAAAAAATCTTGGCAGGCATCTTGGGGAGGAAGTTGGTTCAAATGGATGAAATTAAGTTTGATTGTGGTTTTGAATTATCAACCATTATCCCAAGCCCTCCCCCTAGAGAATACAAAGCATACAAGGTATATCTTTATTCCAAGCAGGACAAGGAGATAGAAAGACTGAAATTAGGGTTGCTGAGGTGGAAAGAGTAGAGTAGGGAGACCATGGAGGGGCCAGTGACCTGGAATTTTGATTGACTGTTTCTTGGTTCATCCCCATTCCATGGAAAGGCAACAGAGTAAAACTTTACCAATAAGAGAATAAAAGGGGAGGGAAGGGAATAAGCATTTGCTTGTTTTTTTAAAGAATGTTTTTATCAATGTCTTCTTTTTTTAATATCATCATAGTTATCCCCAGTATCCTTCCCCCACTCCCTCCCAGAGAGTCATACCATAAAGTACTTTTTTTTAAGAAAAAAAATGAGCACAATTGATAAATACATTGAAAAAAATCTGAAAACATGCATGTTGAAGATCTGTGGACCTCCTACCTCCATGAAGCAGTATATTGGAGGTATCCTTTCATGTCTCTTTAATTCATGTTTGATCTTTGTAATTTTGTTACATTCATTTTTTATTTGTGTGTGTATGTGTATGGTTGTTCTTTCCATTTGCATTGTTGTATTCATTATGTATATTGATTTCTTGGTTCTGCTTACTTCACTCTGCATCAGTTCATGAAAATCTTTCAATGATTCTCTATAGTCATTACATACATCATTTCATACAGCAGCACAATATTCTATTACATTCATGTGACACAATTTGTTTAGCCATTCCCCAATCTATGAGCATCTATTTTGTTTCCAATTCTATGTTATCACAAAAAGTGTTGCTATAAATATTTTGGTATATGGGAACTTTCTTTTTATTGATGGTATGTTTTGGGTATTAGCCCAGTAATGGATTAATTGATTCAAAGGGAGTAGACATTTTAGTTACTTTATTTATATAATTTAAAATTGCTTTCCAAAATTGTTGCACCATTTCATGGCTTCACCAACAATGTGTTAATGTGCCAATTATACCATAACCTCTCCAACAGTGCTATTGCTATTTTTATCATCTTTGTCAATTTGCAATATGTGAAATAAAACCTCAGGGTCTTTTAATTTGCATTTCTCTTATTATTAGTAATTTGGAACATTCTTTCATGTGTTTGTGAATACTTTGTGATTTTTTTGAGACCTGTTGGCTTATGTTCTTTGACCACTTACCTTTTGAAGAATAGCTATTAGTTTTATACACACATATATGTATATGTATGTATTTCATATATGTGCATTATATACATAATTTATACATACATATATGTGTGGGTATATATATATATAATATATATATGTATTGATATATATGTGTTACCCTTAAAGACTGGAGTGGGTCAGAGAACAAATCATAGAAACAGTAAAGTTATTAAAGAAAATGAATAATGAGACAACAGACCAAAACTTATAGGAAGCAGCAAAAGCAGTAATCAGAGGAAAATTTATATCCCTACATGCTTATATCAATAAAATAGAGAAGGAGCAGACCAATGAAGTGGGTATGCAATTTTTAAAAACTAGAAAAAAACAAATTTAAAATCCCCAATTAAACACTAAATTAGAAATCTTGAAAATTAACAGTGAGATTAATAAAATTGAATATAGGAAAACCTTTGAATTAACAAATAAAACTAGGAGCTGAGTTTATGAGGGGAAAACCTCAATAAAATAGACAAACCATTGTTTATTAGCCATATTATGGTTAAAAGAGAAGAAAACTAAATTACTAGTATCAAAAATTATAAGGGTGAATACATCACTAATGAAGATGAAACTAAAGCAATCATTAGGTGTTATTTTACCCAATTATATGCCAATAAATTTGATAATTTAAGTGAAATGGAAGAATACTTACAAAAATATAAAATGCCCAGATTAGCAGAAGGGGAAAAAGAATATCTAAATAGACCTATTTTAGAAAAAGAAATTGAATAGTCCATAAGTGAACTTACTAAGAAAAAAAGTGTCAGGACCAAATGGGTTTACAAGTGAATTCTGCCAAACATTTAAAGATCAACTAATTCTAGCATTAAATAAATTATTTGGAGTAACAGGTAAAGAAGGAATCTTACCAAATTTCTTTTATGAAACAAATATGATACTGACACCTAAACCAGGAAGAACAAAAACAGAAAAAGAAAATTGTGGGCCAATTTCCTCTAATGAATATTGATGCAAAAATACTAAATAAAATACTAGCAATATAAGACAAAGATTATACATTATGACCAAGTGAGATTTATACCAGGAATGCATGGCTGGTTCAATATAAGGGAAACTATTAACATAATTGATTGAATCAATAACAAACCCAACAAAAATCATATGACTATATCAATAGATGCAGAAAAGGTTTTTTTTTTGACAAAATACAACACTTATTCCTATTTAAAAAAAAAACACTTAAAAGCATAGGTATAAGTAGATTTTTCCTTAAAATAATAAGAAGCATCTACCTAAAACCATTAGCAACCATTATCTATAATGTGGAATAAGCTAGAAAAGTCTTTCCAATAAGGTCAAGAGTGAAACAAGAATACCCATTACCACCAATATTATTCAATATTATACTAGAAATGCTAGCAATAACAATGAGGCAAAAAAAAAGAAATTGAAGGAATCAGAATGGGCAATGAGGAAATAAAACTTTTTGCTGACAATATGATGGCATACTTGGAAAATTCTAGAGATTCAACTAAAAAGTTACTTGAAACAATAATTTTAGCAAAGCAGCAGGATATAAAGTAAGCCCATATAAGTCAACAGCATTTCCATATATCACCAAAAAAGCCCTACAAGAAAAGAGAGTAAGAGATATTTCATTAAAAATAACCATAGACAGAGAGGATTCTGGGAAGATGGTGGAGTAGGTTAGAAAACTTTCAGTTCTCTAAATTTCCTCCAAAGAACAGCAACAACAACAAAAAGCAAACAAACAAACAAAAACCACAACAGAACATCACCTCAGAGGGAAGGTAGAGCAGCGGAAACAAACAAAAGTTAGGGTAAAGCAGTTGTTCTCCTAATACAATTTGAGAAGATCCCAGTAAAGACCTGACCTCCAGGGGTGAAGGTTTGACCTGCGTGAAGTGCGACACCTCCAGACTGACTCTACAGAATCAACAAACAACAAGCCCTGGGGGCAGCTGGGGTTTGAAGGCAGCCTCAGCCTTAGAAACTTTCATCTCCCAGACAGTATAGGAGTCTGACCACTGAGTAGGAGAAAATTGAAGGACCTTCCACTGTTGAAGGACACTAAGCACAGCTGTGTTGACCAGATGCATCCTGGGCTGCTGCTGTGGGGGAGAAGGAGCCAGCACATACCTGTGAGTACAGTAGCAGAGGAGCAAAGACCGAGCTGGCTGTGGGCATTTGCAGAAAAACAGAGTCCCTGGCTTCAGTTCCAGGGCATAGAGGACAGCTGTAGTTTACAGCCACTAGAGGGACCATAGGGAGCAACATCATTTGCTAGACAACGTGGTTAAGGGAGCTAGTTGTGGATTCAGAGTGGAGAGGAGAACCCAAGGTTGAGCTCCCAGAAAGACCTCAGAAAACAACAGTAAGAAGGACTTGAGGCTTGGGACATCATCCCAATATCTTGGGACTAGAACTTGATTATACTGACAGTTGCTAAAAATAAAAATAAAGACAAAAATAAATAAAAATGAATAAGCAAAGGAGAAAGAACCCAATCATAGATAACTACTATAGGATAGAGATGATCTGGGTTCATATTCAGAGGAAGATAATGGAGCTAAAAAAGTCACTCCTTTTTTATTTTTTTTTAAATTTATTTAATATATTTAGTTTTCAGCATTGATTTTCACAAAAGTTTGAATTACAAATTTTTTCCCCATTTCTACCCTCCCCCCACTCCAAGATGGCATATATTCTGGTTGCCCCGTTCCCCAGTCAGCCCTCCCATCTGTCACCCCACTCCCCTCCCATCCTCCTTTCCCTTCTTCTCTTGTAGGGAAAGATAAATTTCTATGCCCCATTGCCTGTGTATCTTATTTCCTAGTTGCATGCAAAGCCTTTTTGTTGTTGTTGTTTTTGAATGTCTGTTTTTAAAATGTTGAGTTCCAAATTCTCTCCCCTCTTCCCTGCCCACCTACCCTCCCTAAGAAGGCAAGCAATTCAACATAGGCCACATGTGTATCATTATGTAAAACCCTTCCACAATACTCATGTTGTGAAAGACTAACTATGTTTTGCTCCGTCCTAACCTATCCCCCTTTATTGAATTTTCTCCCTTGACCTTGTCCCTTTTCGAAAGTGTTTGTTTTTGATTACCTCCTCCCCCTGTCTGCCCTCCCTTCTATCGTCCCCCCTTTTTATCTTCTTCCTCCTTCTTTCCTGTGGGGTAAGATACCCAATTGAGTGTGTATGGTATTCCCTCCTCAGGTCAAATCCGATGAGAGCAAGATTTACTCATTCCCCCTCACCTGCCCCCTCTTCCCTTCCTACAGAAGCACTTTTTCTTGCCACTTTTATGTGAGATAATTCATCCCATTCTATCTCTCCCTTTCTCCCTCTCTCAATATATTCCTCTCTTATCCCTTAAATCGATTTTTTTTAGATATCATCCCTTCATATTCAACTCACCCTGTGCCCTTTGTGTGTGTGTGTATATATATATACACAGACATATATATATATATACACATACCTACGTATATACATATATAGACATACATATGTATATATATGTACACACACACACACACACACATATATATATATATAATATACATATGCATATTCCTTTCAGCTACTATGATATTGAGGTCTCATGAATCATACACATCATCTTTCTATGTAGGAATGTAAATAAAACAGTTCAACTTTAGTAAGTCCCTTATGATTTCTCTTTCTTGTTTACATTTTCATGCTTCTCTTGGTTCTTGTGTTTGAAAGTTAAATTTTCTGTTCGGCTCTGCTCTTTCCACTGAGAAAGCTTGAAAGTCCTCTATTTTATTGAAAATCCATACTTTGCCTTGGAGCATGATACTCAGTTTTGCTGGGTAGGTGATTCTTGGTTTTAATCCTAGCTCCACTGACCTCCAGAATACTGTATTCCAAGCCTTTTGGTCCCTTAATGTGGAAACTGCCAGATCCTGTGTTATCCTGATTGTTTTTCCACAATATTCAAATTGTTTCTTTTTGGCTGCTTGCCGTATTTTCTCCTTGACCTGGGAGCTCTGGAATTTGGTGACAGTGTTCCTAGGAGTTTTCTTTTTGGGATATATTTGAGGAGGTGATCTGTGGATTCTTTCAATTTCTATTTTACCCTCTGGCTCTAGAATATCAGGGCAATTCTCCTTTATAATTTCTTGAAAGATACTATCTAGGCTCTTTTTTTGATCATGGCTTTCAGGTAGTTCAATAATTTTTAAATTATCTCTCCTGGATCTATTTTCCAGGTCAGTGGTTTTTCCAATGAGATATTTGACATTGTCTTCCATTTTTTCATTCCTTTGGTTCTGTTTTATAATATCTTGATTTCTCATCAAGTCACTAGCTTCCACTTGCTCCAATCTCATTTTTAAGGTAGTATTTTCTTCAGTGGTCTTTTGGACCTCCTTTTCCATTTGGCTAATTCTACCTTTCAAGGCATTCTTCTCCTCATTGGGTTTTTGGAGCTCTTTTGCTATTTGAGTTAGTCTATTTTTTAAAGTGTTGTTTTCTTCAATATTTTTTTCAGTATTTTTTTGGGTCTCCTTTAGCAAGTCATTGACTTGTTTTTCATGGTTTTCTCACATCCTTCTCATTTGTCTTCCCAATTTTTCCTCTACTTCTCTAACTTGCTTTTCCAACTCCTTTTTGAGCTCTTCCATGGCCTTAGACTAGTTCATGTTTTTCTTGGAGGCTTTTGGTGTAGGCTCTTGGACTTTGTTGACTTCTTCAGGCTATATGTTTTGGTCTTCTTTGTCACCAAAGAAAGATTCCAAAGTCTGAGACTGAATCTGGGTGCATTTTCACTGCCTGGCCATGTTACCAGCCAACTTACTTGACCCTTGAGTTTTTTGTCGGGGTATGACTGCTTGTAGAGCAAAGAGTACTTTGTTCCAAGCTTGAGGGGATGCGCTGTTGATTTCAGAGGTATTTCTATACAGCCAGCTCTGCCACCCCAGCACTCCTCCCTCCTCAAGAACCACCAACCCGGACCTGACGCAAATCTTCAGCAGGCTCTGCACTCCTGCTCTGATCCACCACTTATTTCCTCCCACCACGTAGTTCTGTAGCTGCACCTCCCCCACTGCCCCTAGGGCAGTGGCTGAACTGCGAACTCTGTCCCCCTGCAGCCTTTCCCACTAATCTTCTCTGTTGTCTTTGGCGTTTGTGGGTTGAGAAGTCTGGTAACTGCCACAGCTCACTGATTCAGGGTGCTAGGGCCTGTTCTGCCCGGCTCCTAGTCTGGCTGGTCCTGCTGCCTCCCACACTGAGCTCCACTCCACTCCACTCTGTGTGCGATAGACCTCATCCAGTGACCATCCAGGCTGTCCTGGACTGGATCCTTGCTTCCCTCTGCTATTTTGTGGGTTCTGCAGTTCTAGAATTTGTTCAGAGCCATTTTTTATAGGTTTTTGGAGGGATGTGGTGAGGAGCTCACGCAAGTCCCTGCTTTCCAGCTGCCATCTTGGCTCCACCCCCAGAAGTCCCCACTCCTTTTTTTAATGAGAAATGCCAAATGGTCTCTAGCACAAAAAAAGTTCTTGGAAGAACTTATAAAGGAAGTTAAAAATCAAATGAGAGCTCGAGGAAAAATTAGGGAAAAAATAAGAGTAATCCAAGAAAATCAAGAAAATTATGAAAAATTCAACCAACTTGGAAAAAGAGAATCAAAAACTAAAGGAAGAATATAATTTCTTGAAAACTAGAATTGGGCAAAGGGAAGCCAATGATGTTCTAAGACACCAAGAAATAACAAAACAAAATCAAAAGAATGAAAAAATAGAAGAGAAATGTGTAATATCTCATCAGAAAAAAACTAATCTAGACAACAGATTGAGAAGAAATAATGTAAGACTAGTTGGACAACCTGAAAATTACAATAAAAAAGAGTTTTGATGCAATATTACAAGGAATTATCAAGGAAAATGGCCCTGAAGTTCTAGAACAAGAAAGCAAAGCAGGAATAGAAAAAAAAATCCACTTGATCATCACCTGAAACAAGTCCCAGGAGGAAAACTTACAGGAATATCATAGCCAAGTTTCAAAACTCTCAGGTTAAGGAGAAAATATTGAAAGCAACAAGAAAAAAAACAATTTAAATATTATGGATCTACAATAAGGATTACACAATACTTAGCAGCTACTATGTTGAAGGACCATAGATCTTGGAATACTGTATTTTGTAGAGAAAAAGAGCTGTGGTTATGGACCAAAAGTAACTTACCCCAAATGAAAAAAAAATGGACACTTAACCAACTGAAAGACTTTCAGTATTTGTGATAAAAACAGCTGAACTTAACATCAAGGAGAAGTACAAGGTAAACATTTAAGACCAACTATAAGGGACTCAAAAGGTCAAATTGTTTACTTTTTATATGTGAAATATTATCAGTATCCTTATGATGATCATTATTACTTGAATAGTTTGAAAGAAAAGCTTGGTCTGAGCTGAGTATGATGTGGCAATTCTTTATAAAAATACTGTGTAGGGAGAGAGAAAAAGGAGCAATCATCTCACACAAATGAGGCATAAAAGGAAAAATTGATATAGAAGAAGCTAGTAGGTGGGAGGGCAGGTAGTGTGGGAACCTTACTCTAATTGGGAATAGGTTAAAGAGGAAACAGCGTATATATCTAGAAGGGTATAAAAGTCTTCTAAATTCAGAAAGAAATAAGAGGGCAAGGGGATAGGGTGGGGAATAGGAGAATAGACAGCCTCTTGAGATCTGTTATGTTATATACAAAAAGAGCAGTTGCTATTATGGTAAAGTGTGTCAAAAGACCTAGTACTGTGCCTGGCACATAGTTGGTATTATATAAATGAATAATCATCCCCTTCCATCAACTGGGGAATGGTTGAACAAATCATGACATATGAATGGAATATTACCATGCCACAAGAAATTCTGACTACAAAGGATTCAGAGAAACTTGGGAAAATTTGTGCAAAATGATAGGGAATAAAATGAGTAGAAACAGGAGAATTTACAGTTTGATTACAACAACAGTAAAACAATTTTGAAAGACTTTAGAGCTCTGATTGAAGCAATGACCAGTCATGACTTTAGAAGACTGATAATGAAGCATGCTTTTTGACAAGGGTTGGAGGGTGGTGTATGATGGACTACAGACATATATTTTCAAACAGACCCAATGTGTTGATTCATTTTGATTTACTACACTTGTGTTGCAAGGGGGATTTCTGGGGCAGCTAGGTGGTGTAGTGAGTAGAGCACCGGCTCTGGAGGACCTGAGTTCAAATCCGACCTCAGACACTTGATACACTTACTAGCTGTGTGACCTTGGGCAAGTCACTTAACCCCAATTGCCCTGCCTTCCCCCATCAAAAAAAAACCAAACAAACAAGGGGGACTTGTTTTGGGGGTGGGTGAGTTAGTGAATAGTAATGGAGATGACAAAAAAAAGGAAGAGCATTGTAAAACATTTAAAATATTGTGTTAAGTGCTGGAAGAAGTAATTAACAATGCCAAAGACCACAAGGAGTTCAACAAGGATAAAGATTGAGAAAGGGTCATTAGAGATGAATGATGACTTTGAAGAGAACACTTTCAGTTAAATAATAAAGTGAGAAGCCAGACTGTAGAAGGTTTAAAATTGAATGAGAAAATGGGAAGTAAAGACCATGAGTGTAGAGGACTTTCTCAAGGAACTTAGAGGGTGAAAGGAAGGTGAGAAGTGAAAGGGAGGTGAGATAGGATGATAGCTAAGCCGTGATGATATCGTCAAGTGACAATGTTTTAAGGATACGTGACAAGTTAACAGCCAGGGAATAGCCAGTAGATAGGGAGAGATTGTAGATCAGATACAGCGGAGATGATGGAGGTAGCAATTTGCTGGAGAAGTTAAGAAAGGACAGGATCAAGCATGCATTTAGAGGAGTTTGATTTGGTAAGAAGGGTCACTTGGTGAGAGGTAGGGATTAAAGAGGAGTTAATGGAGGAAGATATCTGAATCTCCAGATTTTTCTGTAAAATCTGTTATGGCTCAGCAACCAATTAAAAGCCTTTATCACCACACAATAAGCTAACAGGGAACAGAGAATCCTTGCTCTTGTTCTGAAGTGGGAAGGTAAAGGATCATTCCAATATGCACCTGGAAGCAAGCTAACCAAGACTCCATATGGGTTGGTACCAGGCAAAACAGAATGCACATTGTCTCAAAACTGGCTGCTTTTTGGTCAATCTCCTGTTATAAAGGCAACAGCAACTCTCTGAAGTTTTTTGAGGAAGTGAATGATTTGATTGGTTCTCAAACGGGACTGTTACTATGACAGCAGTGTGAAGGATAGACTGCAGAGAGGAAAAGACTGGAGTCAGGGATTTTTGAAGGCTATTCTGAAGGCTACTAAAAAGCAGTCCAGGTGAAAGTGGAGAGGTAAGAGCAGATGCAAGGAATGCTGTGGAGGTAGAATTGACTGTACTTGGCAAATAATTGAATGGAGGGGTAAGGCTTGAGGAAATGGGAAGAATCAAAGACAGCTCCAAAATTTTAAGTCTTGGTGACTGGTAGGATGCCATCAACAACAATAGAGAGGAGGGGCAGGTTTGGGGGAAGTTCACATTTGGACACATTAAGATAGAAATGTTAATGGGACATCCCATTAGAGGTGCCCAGTCAGCAATTAGATTTGGAATACTCTTCTTAGAGACGATAATTAAACACATGAGATTAGCAAAAGACAAAATGAAACCTCAGTGGGATGTGGGACAACCAGCTGGAGATGTCTAGAAGGCAACTGAAGATAAGATTATTTTAATAATAATAGTTAACATTTATATAATGCTTAAAGTTTAGCAAAACATTTTACATATTTTATCTCACTTGATCATCACAAAAACCCTGTGAGGTAGGTGTTAGTGTTGTTTTTGTTATTATTTTGATTTTACAGATGGAGAAACTGAGGTTAGGGCAGACTAAATGACTTACCCAGGCTAGTAAGTACGTAAGGTAGGATTTAAACTCAGGCATTACTGATTCAGAAATCCAGAACTCTACCCACTTTGCCACCTAGCTGCCTCATTAATGCCAAATAACTCAATTCTCCACAATCCAAAACTATTTGCTTTGTGATATCAAATTGTATGTGTTAAAGTGCCAACTAACTCAAAATGCCTGGTAAACAGAAACACATTTCCTTGAGGGTAACTTGTACCCAGAACCCCAGCTCTGGACAGGGCTCAGTCCCAGGGGTCTATTCACATATCGTATTCTTTTTGGCTTGTGCCCCCACGGAGTAGTTCCCCCTGAGATCATCAGGATGTAGCTAATATCTAAGTCTCTACAAAAACTACAACAATAAACAACAAACAAAAAAATTAAAGGGCCCTTAGGTCCCATATAAGTACTCAGGCTACCAATGTGAAATACAAAATAAGAAAGCTTTTGTTTTACCCAACAGAATATGAGAAAGAGAAAGAGTTCTTACCCAAATTCGGTAGTCAACAACTCTCCATGCCTTTCCAGTGAACTCCACCTCCTTCAAGGACCTATATAAGTCCTATAGACTTACAGTAATGCTCTGTAGTTGAGAATAATTTGTTAGCTAGGTGGTGCAGTGGATAGAGCCCTGGACCTGGAGTCGGAAAGACTTGAGTTCGAATCTAGCCTCAGATGCTAAGCAGTGTGACTTTGGGCAAGTCACTTAACCTCTGCCTCAGTTTTCTCAACTGTAAAATGGGGATAATAAGAGACCCTACTTTCCAGGGTTGTCATCAGGATCAAATGACATAATATTTATAAAGTGCTTAGCCCACAGTAGGTGCTATATAAATGTTACCTATTGCTATTCTTCTTCCTCCTGAAGAGGGAAAGAACTGGGATTTGCTGGAGTCATATCACCTCTAAACTCAACACAAACAAAAGGGGAGGTTTAGTTTGCTTCTCCACAATGTTGCTTTTGTCATTCCCTACTCCTTGCCTTCTCCTCTGGCATCTACTCAGTCACATTAATCAGTGTTGTCCAGGAACTCCTTCCCTTGGGTGCAGAATGCTTGGTCTGGGGATTTCTTCCCTTTTCTTCCAGGAACCCCACAGTCATTTTACTTCTGCCGTTCAGGGCTGCCAGGTGTCATTTCTGAAGCTAATGGACTGACCTGGCCATTCTCCCAGCTCTTCCATAGCCTCTGGTTGGCCATTTCTGGGGTCACATGATTGCCTTCTCTCCTAGGCACATATTATTCTCTGGAGGGACATTGGGAATGTATAGGCTTCCCCTCCAGGAATATAAGAGATTCTCTCAATAACTTTTCCTCCTATCTATGGAGCTACTTTTCTTTCTATCTTTCTAAATCTGTATTTGCTTTCCTCTCTAAAGGCTGAGTCCATGATTGGGCTCAGATATGTAAACAATCATTTCCAAATGCCAAGACTCAAGCAGTTATGGGTGTGAATGGGCCAACAGAACCCAAGGCAAATCGTTTGTTTTCTCATAAAAGAGATATCAGAGAAGTCCCACATAGGGCATCGATGCGGAAGTTTATTTGGGGGTGGAGGGAAAGTAGAAATGACTTCATTATTTTTATAAGCATTTCTTTTTTCCTTCCTACTTTCCCTCCACCCCCAAATAAACAATAAAAAAGGAAAGAACTGTCTTAACAAATATGCACAGTCTATTGGTCATACCCAAGTAACTGAACATTTAAAAAAGGAGGTTTACTTTGCAGTAACACTGTAAAGATATACAAGGATATAATGGCACTTGTTTTCCCTGGACCCAATCCCTCTTATTTCCATCTGGAAAGTGTGTCTGGTTAGTAAGTCATCAGAGTATGATACTTGTGGGGTCTCACCTCTTATGCCCCCAGATCAAGCCAATCGGGTATGGGGTGGGCAGGAAGGAAGTGGTATCTGGGAAGTCAGAGAATCAGGAAAATGCTAGTCTTTTCGCACCCCCAAAAGACATTTAGTCTACCTCCCTTCTGGGTCAACATGACTAAAGGCTACACATAAGCTTAAACTCACTAATACCTTGCAGCCTGATCATCCCTTTAGGTCAGCAGGCTTGAGCAAATAAATAACAAAGAAATTCTACCTCGGGTTCTCAGTCCTGTTGTAGCCACACCAAGATCCAGATCCTGTTTTATGCCTAACACTGATAAATTAGACCCTTTTTCTAAGTATTAGCAAATGGAAACACCCACGGGGGAAAGTAATTACTGTTAGTAATTACTAAGAGGGAATAAGTGCACTCCCCAAAAAGGAAAAAAAAAATCATAGAATCCATTACAACCTCCCAAAGTCAGAATGACTATAGTGCCATCAAACTAGAAACTGGTCAGAACATCACAATGCAGTAGCAGATCAAATGAATATACCATCAGGCTGACAGTAACCAGGAACAGAAAACTAGCTAGTAAAATCAGAGAGACTTGAAAGGCTTCTGTGCTGTAAAACAGCGCCCAAAAATAATACTTAGAAGTAGGAGCTAAGGGTTAAAAAAAAATCTCCTTGATTGCCGCTAGTCCTTGGATCTGTAATATTGAAATAGTATTAGTGAATCCATTTTGCCTTTGTCCACCATTTCCTGAAGTTAAGCTTCAAAGTCACCTGAGTTTGGAGACGTCACAAGATTACTATCTTTCCCCCACCAAAAGTTACCCGACTTGAAGAACGTGACAAAGCTACTACCTTTCCTTTTCTCCTCAGTATCTCCTAATTGTCTCCCCTTCCCCTCCAGTCAACTTTCACCCTCATTTCATTGTCTCCAGATCTCCAATAAAAAACCAGGAGTCTTAACCCTTTCATCCTGTTTTTCATTCCCTCCAAACTCTTTATTAACTGGGTACAAAACAAAGTTCAGGGTTCTTGGTTACAGAGAGCCCTGAACCTGGTTTGTTTTATAACCATATGCACTGCTAATAAATCAGTTATCTTATGATATGCAGGCTTATTATTTAACTCTAATGGGTTTGGTGAGTTTTGCAGCCAGGAGGGAGACGATATGAACAGCCACAGGATGACAGAACCATTGCTGCAGAAACCCCCTAAAGAGCACTCTGGTAACATGTTCTACCAAGGACTTGAGAGGTGAAAGAACACTTGTCCTCTGACCTCCATGCTCCCCAACTAAATCTAGAGAAGGTGAGGAGTAGAGCCTGATGAGGGTACCATGGGGGCCAGCTCTAGTAAGCTAATGGATACCCCTTGGGGAACTTCTTATTAGTCTGGGAAGAGGGAAAATTTCCCATTCACAGTTGTCGTCCTTAAGTGATTTTTCAGTTGTGTCTGACTCTGTGACACCATTTAGGGTTTTCTTGGCTGAGATACCAGAATGGTTTAACATTTCCTTCTCCAGCTCATTTTACAGATGAGGAAACTGAGGCAAACAGGGTTTAGTGACTTGCCCAGATAGTATCTGAGACCAGATTTGAACTTGGGAAGATGAGTCTTCCTGACTCCAGATTTGGCACTCTATCAATTCTACCACTTTGCTCCCCCATTCACAAGGGGATGGCTGAAAATAGAGCTCTCAAATTATGCAAAGATTGGTCTAAAATATATAAAGATCCAAATGGGTTCCTGATCTGGCCCAAAGAAAGGGCTTTTATCATTGCCAGTTAAAAGAATTAAAAGTTCTTGAGATCTATGCGCTTAAGCAATTAAAATACTGGGTTGCCATACTGTTCTTTCAGATAGGTTCTGTCTCCCTCTTTCTTGCCTGCCTCTTCCTCCTCTGCCTCCTCCATCTCAAGCTGCTCTTTATGATGGGTCTGTCTCCCTCACCCTTCTCCCTTTCTCTCTCTCCCTCGCTTCCCCACTCTCTCTCCTGCATTACCTCCTCCCACTTATACCCTACCCATTACTAACATACCTCCCAATTCTAACTTCACTCCAGTGTCTCTTCTTCCTCTTCAAGAACAAATTATTCCAAACCCTCAGAGTAGGGGAATGGTCCGAATCAGAATCCACTAGCCCTTCAGGCCTTCTGATCTAGCCACCTGACAGGCTAAGATACCCCAGTTAAGTAAGGATCCAGGGTTGTAATTAGGCAGTGTCAGGAAATAATATGAGTTCATTAGCCAATTTGGGAGGATATGACTGACTTATTGGGCATCTTTTTCTCAGGGGAAAGAATAGCTATCACTAGGGCTGCTAACCATTTACCTCCTCCTGGAGCCCAACAAGGAATCAATGAAATTCCCTTCCTCCCTCCCCCAGGATCCTCAAGGGAATCCAAATGATCCTGTCAACTATACTAAGTTGAAAGCAGACTAGAGAATGTTTAATTAAAGGAATGGAAGAGTGTGCTAAGAGGCCTGAAAATTGGAGTAAGTTCCAAGATACCACCCAAAATAAAGTTATTGTTGTTCAGTTGTCTCAGTAGTATCTGACTCTTTGCAACACCCATTTAGCATTTTCTTGGCAAAGATACTGGAGTGGTTTGCCATTCCCTTCTCCGGCTCACTTTACAGATGAGGAAACAAGGTTAAGTGACTTGCCCACGGTCACACAGCTAGTAAGTGGTCAAATTTGAACTCAGGTCTTCCTGACTCTAGGCCCCATGCTTTATCCACTGTACCACCTAGTTGCCTGCCTAAAATAAGGGTGCATCTCCAAATCAGCTTTTTGAAAGGCTATATGAGAATACTAGATGCTTTGTGGATCTAAATCCTTTAAATCCAAGAGATGCTTACATAATCCATTATGGATTATGCCTTTCTAAACCAGTCTTCCCAGATATTAGGGACTACTTCTTAAAGCAATGCCTCAGGTGGAACAGGAAGGATATCTGTGAATTACAGAGAATTGCCACTTATCTTTTTAAAAGGCAAGCAAAAGCTAATGAATCAAACCCCATTGTAGTGGTTTCTGCTATTGCCCATGGCACTTAGAAACCAAGAAGAGAAGGAAATGTTTTTACTGTGGAAAGAGAAGGCACTTTGCCCAAAATTGTAGAAAAGAAGAAGCAGGATTTGAAGCAGGGGGCTGCACGGTCTCAATCAGCATGAGGGTGTGGAGGGGAGAAGGATGAGTGGCAGTGGGGGCAGTGGGTGGGTGGGGGTAGACAAGAGTTCTTTGGGCCCAGCCACCCACTGATCCTTATGTTCCTGCATACTCAGTGCCACTGACCCACTCTCACCACACATATGAGCCTCACATCACTATTGTGGTAGGAGAATATTATGGCTGCTTAATAGATATTGGCTCCTCCACCTCTGTCCTGATCCACCCTCTACACAAACTTAAGAGTTAAAACTCAGGGCACCTTGGGTGTGATTGGGGTTGGTGAGAAACCCTCAAAGATCCCCAAGTTACACTATCAGTGTATAATTGTGGGATCTCTTTCCTTGGAACATTCTTTTCTCCTGATCTCATCTCCCATGAACCTTGTGGATAGAGATTTGCTATGCAAACTTGAGGCAGCTATTAAATGCTCCCTAAATGGAGCCCTTGGTTTGGAATCTCTGACCACTCTATGCCTCTCCTTCCCTTCCTCTTGGGATAATCCTTAGAACCAATCTAGGATGAGGACTCACATCCCACAATCCTTCCTGTGATCCCCAAAACTCTGTGGGGGGAATAGTTCCTCTGAGGTGGGTCTCTTGAGGAATACATCCCCTGTAGAAATCATCACCAGGAAGGGGAAATCTCTTCAGTCCCTCAGTAGTTGTTAAGTTGAGAAATAGAGGGTGTATCTCACCTATTAGTGACTCCCTCATTCTGCAGAGGATGATAACTCCTTGCAAGTCTCCTTGTAACATACCTATTTCGCCTATTACAAACCCTAAACCTGGCCCACATGGACAGTCTATTTATCATTTTGTACAGGACCTTCACACCATTAACACTTGTGTAGTCTCATGTCACCCTGTATTCCCCAACTCCACCACTAAGCTATCTTTAACACCCCCTACCACCATCACCCACCACCTGCCTTTGGCTACCTGTTTTATGGTTGTAGATTTATGCTCAGCTTTTTTTTTTCATCCCAGGCCACTCTGATGGTTGTAGATTTATGCTCAGCAACGGACCTGGATTAGATTGCCGCAAGGGTACGTAGAGAGGCTGACTCTTTTCTCAAGCTCTGAGGCCAACTTGCATTCTGTTACTTTGCCTGCTGGATTTGCCCTTGTCCAGTATGTGGATGATTCATTGCTTGCCTCTTCTGGTAAAGGCTGCCTGGGAGTCCAATAATCTCCACCTCTTAAAGCAACTTGCAGGAAAAGGCCATAAAATCTCTAAAGACAAATTGCAATGGTGCAAGCATGAGGTTGAGTACTTAGGCTTTCTATTATGTCACAACTCTTGGTGGATTTCTCAAAAAAGGATCTCAGCCCTGCAAAAACCAAATGCCAGGTGCATTCCATTCTGGGAGCTGCAGGCTATTGTAGGTAGTGGGTGCCCTCTTAAAGGGAGATCACTAACCTCTTGGTTGAGATGACAAGGAAGGATATTTCTGAACTCTTGAGCCTCACCAATGAGCACATGGATGGCAGCCTTTCTCTGTGCCCCCGTACTTGACATCCTTCACTATGATGAGCCATTCTTGCTGTTTGTGCATGGACAAAGTGGGGTGGCCTCTGGGGTCCTCACTCATTGGGCACTTTTCCATCTTACTGGACCCAGTGACTAGAAGGGCTCTACCTTGCCTCCATACTGTGGCTGCTACAGTCACTTTAGTGGACTAGTCCATGACCTAGTAGTCGGCAACCCTTTGACTGTTCACTGCTCCCATGAGGTTGCAACCTGTGCAACCAGACCCAAATTTTCTCTAATCAGAGGCTAGCACAATAGGAAGTAGCCCTGCTTGCAATGGACAATGTGCCTTTAAAAGATGCAGCCTTCTAAACCTAGTGTCCTTTCTTCCTGATCTGCCTGTGAAGGATGCCTGCAAAGCTCTTTTTACTGACAGCCACCATTAAAGAGGGACTGAGAAAAAGTGTTATGCTAATTCATTGACAAGCAAGTCCCTTAAACTAGAGAACTGTTAAGCTCCTTAGATCTGCAAATAATAGAGGACTCCAATTTGTCCAATAAGCTTCAATCTTCTTCTCATGGCAAAACACAACTCATGACAAAATAGATGTAAAATCTGTCTTTCCACTGTTTTTCCTTCCTAAGCCAGGATGGGCCAGTAAAAGGAAACATAGGAATTCCTGAGTACTTTCTCCTCTTTCAGTCTATAGATGGCCCTAGAGACAATGGTGGTCAGAAGATGCCATACAAGGACACTCTCAAGAACTTTGGAATTGATTGTGTGACATGGCAGACATTGGCACAGGACCACTCAGCGTGGTGTGCCCACATCAGAGAAGGTACTGCGCTCTATGAGCAAAGCAGAATCGAAACAGCTCAAAGGAAATGCAGAATGCGCAAGTTAGGAGTATCAACCCCAAATGTTCACACAGACTATTTGTGCCCAACCTGTGGGAGATCATTCCAAGCTCATATTGGCCTGATCAGTCACAGTTGGACACAGTGAATCTTGAATCAAATATACATGTCATTTTGGTCCTCTTCAAGAACAAAGGACAACAACCAACCAACAACCCAAGAAATCTATCTTTCTGTCAGGTGGGAGTTCAGCAGTCCCTAATCTTCCCATAATCACCAAATAGTAATATAATTTATAATTTTTATTGGTCATGAATGTGAGAGATGGGTAAAAGCTAGGGAAAGTTAGGTTTCCACAGGAGAGTTGAGTTCCACAGGATAATTAATTGTCAGCTTGAACAAAGAAGGAGTAAAAATTAATCAGGATGAAAGTCCTCAGCTAATGGGAATAAAGTTTGTGGTTTTGCAGAAACCACAGTTTCAGGATATAGGCAAAACTACTGGTCTAAACTGGCCAGGTAATGGTTAGGGTTGAAGAGAAAACTGGGTCAAATGGCTACCATGCATGCTTAATTGGCTAATTAAATAATAACCTCACACACCCACAGGGAGGAGTTTTCTGCCATTTTGTACATGGGACGTATTTTGAGGAGGGGGGAACATACCAAGGAGTTGCATGTTGGGGGCATATAGGGAAGATTGTAACCCAGAAGGGAGTGGACCAATCCATTCTCTGAAGGGAGGTACTGAGCTAATGGTGCATCAATCTATGTCAGTCTAACAGAATAAAATTGGTCTCACTCCTGTACACTCCACTCCCTCTTCCTAAAGAAGGGTGGAGTCGGCTCCTGGCCAGGAACATTTACCAATTCCTTTGAATTCCTCAATAATAATAAATTGTCCTTGATATCTGAATTTCAGTGTCTAACATAAACTTCAAACTTCTAAAAAGCGTGATATTCAAATGAGCTGGACCACAAAGCCTGACAGCCATTTTTCCCTTGGTCGTTGCTCTGCCTTGGGGTATTTCTCCAGCTGATTCTCAAAACAGTCTGTTTCTTCACAATCTTATCTTTCTTTACAATCTTCACTATGTTTCTTCACAAGTTAATTTTTTCTTTCCATAAACACTCCCTTTCAGCAACTGAATTCTTCAGGTACAAAACAAGCAAGACTGGTATTTCCTAGACAGAATGCTGCAAGGTTAGTTATCAGTCTTCCTCTTGTCAACCTCCTGTTTTAATAAGCACACCCAGAAATCCTACCTAGACAAAGCCCTTTGTCACTTCATCCTTTTAAAACTGGCTACTGGAAAGCCACATACCACTCAAGTCAGTCTTCATTTAGACCTCGAAAGGGTATCCACACAATCCTCAGTAGTGATAAGTAGGGGAAAAGCCCATAGAAAGACCTTGCTTCTAGTCTCCAAGAGCACCCTCCAAGAGCTTAGCTTTCATGGCCTTTAAGGCAAGCTTTTTCATACAGCCTATTCAGTATCATATAGACAATTAAGAGCTTCCAACTGTTTCAGATGAAAAGTGATTTATTTTCCCTGGCCTGCCACCAGTTCAGAATCAGGAGGAACAGAGAATTTATCCTGAGAAAGGGTCAGGTCTGCCTGATTCCTACCTGAGCCCACCAGAAGAAGGAAAATTAGTCTTAATCTACATAGGGCATCAAAATGACTTTGCTACAAGGGGTCCTTGGTTTATTCCCACAATATGTTATTCTGTCTCAGTAAACAAATTAATGTCTACTCCTATTTCGCATAAATGAACCAATCAAGTTTCTAAAGCCTCCTTATGCTTTTGGCAATATTTGGCCTCCAAGGGGCTTATCTCCTTCTCTGAATACTCTTTAATGTCTAACTCCTCATCCCCAAAATAACATTCCTTGGCGGTGCTGAATGGATGTGCCCTCTGAGTCACTTTTACATAAAGCCTGGGCTGCAGGCAGAGTTGGACTAGAAGAACTGGCAGAATGTGACTGCCTCATTCCAGTCCCCACCCAGTCCCTAAAAGCTTGCTTTTCCTGAAGCTGAACAAGGTAATTTAAACAGTGGAGCTTTTAGAAAGAGGAAGGTTTACCTCAAGAGATAATCTGAAGTATACATACTTCCTACAACACATGGAAGGCATAATCCTCCTTTCCCCCATACCACCTCAGTCTCTGCAGAGGAAAATTTGATTCATTAGGATTAGATTCATAACTTAGCTCAGTTCCCATAGAGCATAGTCCTAAGTCTGCAGGAAGGGAAGGAATGAAAGGAGGGAGGAAGGAAGGAATAAAGGAAAGAAAGAGGAGAGGGAGGAAGTGAGTGGGATGGTAAAGCCCTCTCATGAAATCTGGATCTTGGTCTTTCTGTGAGTTAAGTGGGATGAATGGGGGTGGGGACCTTTCGGCATGACTCAGGGCTTCTGATTGACAGCTAGGCCTAAGTTTTGAGTTATAAAAATCACCTGAACAGTGTCCTCACCAAATAAGGATAAAAATGTTCTTAAGAATTGTTATTGGCTCAATTAGCGTTTCCTTGTCCCTTGTACCTGGGTTATATTTCTGTCGAGATAGTGAGCCTGAACTCCACCAAGGAGGGTGAAAGTCAGTGGTGGGAGGAGGATGGAACCGCTAAGGTATATAGTTGCACTTCACTTCCTGTACCCCTGCCTCTCCCTACCGATTGTCTCTGTTCAGACTGCCCTTTCCCGCGGGATCGTAATAAAGCTTTTCTGTTTCTAAATTTGAGAGACCTCTGACTTTTTTTTAATTAATTGCTGGTGGGTGGTCTCACCTCACACAGAAGGAAGGGAGGAAGAAAGGAAAAGAGAAAGGGAGGGAGGGAGAAAGAAGAAGGAAGGGGAGAGAAAAGCAAATAGAAAGGAAAGAAGGAAAAAAGAAGGGGAAGAAGGAAGGAAGGGAGGGAGGAAGGAAGGAAAAAAGGAAGGCAGTCCAAAGCCCTCCTTGGGCTTGAGTCCCAGGCACCCTGGCTTGTCCAGGCTTCCATGCTGACCTGGCCAGCTACCAGTCAAAGAGATGGTAGAAAGAGAGTGACCAGTTCCACCTTAGCAGTTTTAAAAATGTAGGCAGACAATCAAAGGGATCATCTTCATCCATGTGGATGGGGGCACAGTGGGAGTGGGCTCATCTGTTTGGCAAACTAGCTATGCTCAAAAGCCGAGTTACACAGTTCCCTGTTTGAAATTTATTGTCCCTGGCAAATAGAGAGGGGGATGTTCTTGTCTTTTTTCCCCCTACACTCTGTCCCAAATTCACAAGAGTTCTCTATGGTTTCCGAGGGAAGACCTGAGTTCAAATCTGGCCTCAGACACTTACTAGCTGTGTGACCTTGGGCAAATCACCTTATCTCCATCTTAGTTTTCTCTTCCATTAAATGGAGATAAATAAGCCCTACCTCCCAGGACTGTTGTAAGGATCAAATGAGATACTAACTGTAAAGCACTTAGTACCTGGCACATACTATTTCTGGCACATAAATGTTAATTATTATTATTATTAAGAGCCTTGCACTTGCTTCCCCAAGTGTCATAGAGTAATCTCAAATATCATATGGAATTACAGATGTACAGGTGAAAATCAAAAATTTCCAAATACAATGTTTTGCACATTCACAGAACAAGAAACATTTCACAAAGTTACCCAAATAAGCCAACAAAATTAGAAATATTTCACAAAATTTACCATATGTCTCCGCATGCTTAGCCTTATTATAGGGCCTTTCTCAACCCACAGGTAAAAGAAAGAACAAAGACAAAATAAATTAGCTTCCTTTTTGAGCAGAAACCTTGTTCATGCTAAACTTTCTAAGCTACGCAGAGCTCTTCCAACAAGACTTTGGGACCTGGGGTCAACTTGGCATTGCTCCTTTCTCAAATGAGAAAACTTTCCTGGAAGGAAACTCTTTTAATGATTTCCTCAGTGCATAAAGCTATCCAACTGGGGTCTGTGCAAAAAGTGGCCCTTTCTCCATAAGACCTACTAAAATTCTCCGTTGGTCCCTCTAGTATCTCTATAGAAGTCCAGGGAGGGACTCCCCACATCTCTTATCCCAAAGGGTATCCAAAATTTACCCATGAATCTTTGCAACTGTCAGGTTGAAGCAAATGCAATTATAAACCCACCTGCCAAGACAAGAAGACAAGTAGGCTCAGTTAGAGAAGTCACAAAGAAAATCAGCTACTTGTGGTTTTTAGACACATTCTCACCCACCCTAACGATGAGGTTAGGAAACCACGTGTTTTTAGGTGCTCAAGACCCCAAAATATCAGCACATCAGGTCCTGCTCTGAATTCTGAGGGAAAAAATAGAAGAAAAAATTAACTGTATATTTACAGCGCCACCCCCGCCCCAAAACCCTCTAAATTTCTCTAGCACCCTGAAGTTGAAGATTTCTAAGAATCTAGAATCTAAGAATTCTAGAATCAAAAGTTTGGGGTAGAGAGACTCTTCTAGGGGGTCCCTGCAAAAGCAAGTAGCCTGATTTTATCCCAGATAATGCCCCACATGTAAAGATTTCCCCCCAACATGGCTAATGGGGAAATATGTTTTACGTGATTTCATGTATACAATAGATATTTTATTTCTTGACTTCTCAGTGGGTAGAAGAGAGGCTGGAGGGAGGTTGAGAATTTGGAACTGAAAATAGAAATTAAATTTAAAAAAAATAGGATATGGGGCAGCTAGGTGACTCAGTGGATAGAGCCCTGACCCTGGAGTCAGGGGGACCTGAGTTCAAATACAGCCTCAGATACTTACTAGCTGTGTGACCCTTGGCAAGTCACTTAACCCTGATTTCCTCCAAGAAAAAAAAAACAGAGGATACCCCAAATTTTCTCCGTGGATCCCTGCCACTGCAAGGACAAACCAAGTGGCATCCCAAACTCATGCACCAATAGAATAAACAGATTCAGTTTGAGGAGAACAGAATGAGGCTACAAACAAGTATGAGACTCCCAACATAACCTTCTCTGCCTCCCATTAAAAATACAAAAACGTCCCATCAAAAAAGACATCAATTCTGAAGTATACTTGAGATGTTCTTTTATTCCCAGAGATTCTAGGGCAATTAACTAGATGAGGGTGGTCAGTACAGAATTGGAAGGGTTCCTTCTTTTTTGCTTAGTAGGGTAAAGAAGTCAATTATTAGTAGAAACTAAGATGCTGCAAAAAAGTGATTCATTTGGGCTGAAATTAGTATTATTACAGTTTTGGAAACAGAAAGATTTTCTGAGCAGTTTTCAAGTATAAGATAAAATAGGGGAAGTTGCAATAAATTACAAAAATAAGAAGGAAGATAAATAAAGTAATCCCAAGGAGTTTTCTTTTCCCTCTAGATAATTTTTCCTTTGACAAGAGGCAGGTCTTTTGGGGAAGTTACATGTTTCCTGGGTACATTTCTAGTAAGCAACATTCATTCACTAGCTTAGCATATGAAAGTCTTAAACAACAGGCAGAAGGGGAGTCATGGCAGGAATCCCCTGCTATTCTGATCTAAGGTACCTCTTATGGAACTCCCCATTCACTCTGGACCCTTTTCATAGGGCATATGTTGTGCCCTTTTGCTGAAGGATATGAACCTTGTTGAAATTATACAGCCACTTCATATTGACCGTCATGACTGGAGAGTTATGTCAAAGATGGCTGAGGTCTAGGCCAAGAGGAGCTGCTGTTCAATTAAGCTAGGTTAGGTTTGGATTCAGATTTACACTGGCAATAAGACACACTCCCAACAGAATAAAGTTTTTATTGAAAGACAGGGGAAATACTCTATTAAACCCCCAATCACATTATTTAAAAATTCCTACAACACAGTTAATGCAGCAACAACAACAAAAGACATACACACAACATACAATATATACTTCACCGTTCAGCGTCTGCACCCAAGGTTTCTCCAAAGCTGGGGAACCCCTCTTTTCTACAGCATCCTTGGTGGTCTCTGAATGGAATCCCAGGCAGAGCGTCCTCTCTGTGGGTGAGGTTCCAATGTGATTCACCCACATGGTGACTTTTATAGGACCCTGAACAAAGAAAGTTTTTCCCACCAGAGAGGGGAGCACCCCCCCCCATTCCTAAGAACTGGCTAGGTGCTTAGAAGGCAGTCTCAGGAATGTATCCTGTTCTTTGTTCAGACCCTATCAGTCTCCAAGCGGGAGAATCCAAAGGTCTGTTAAAGGGGGCAGGGAGCTTATGCAGAGGACAGCCTAACACATACGTGCTGGGCTTACACTGTAATATGGAGGATCTTCTCTAATGATTTATCATTCAGTTCCCTATTCAGATGCTTCCAAATGTCCCACCCAAGCAGCAATGACTATTCTAGCACCAGGGTGGCTGCTCTATGAACTTCTGGCATTGGGCCAAAGAACTGAGAAATAGAAGGAACAGGAGAGGACACAGTTTGTGGCGGGGATGAGTGTGTGGTAAGGGGTGTGGCACTCCATAAAGTCAGGGAAAGTATTCAGCACCCATCTGGGGCTTGTACTATTTACCCCAAAGTCACTTAGGGCAAAGACCTAGGCTGATTTATCATGAATTGCTGAAAGCTGAGATTCAGCCCCCAAAGAAACCATGAAAATTAGGGAAACAAAATGGAGACTCAGAAAGTGAATAATAGGAAAAATTGTGGGATGGTAGAGGGGGCACAATGTGGAAAACCAAATTATCAAAGATCTCAAGATTGTGACTCAAAGACCTTGAACCAAAGCAGGTAAATCAACAGGGAAATCATTAACAGTAGAAATTTAAAAAATTATTTTAATTAAAAAATTTAAAAAAAACCCAATAACAACAAACAACATGGCCTCTGAGTCTGAGTACAGACATCTATGAATAAATACTGTAAAACAAAGGAAAACTATCCAGTGTTCAATGTGGAATCTGAGAAGAACTTAGAACTATAACACATTGTTCCTGAGTAAATAGAAAGAGAAATGAGAATTATGAGAGCAGGATTTACAGCATGCACTTTAAAATAATGAGCAGAATAGAAAAACTGGAATCTGTGATGGCAAGTCTCACCAAAGAAACAAAAGAGAAAATGATAGACGAAGAATGGAAACATATAGAAGTGAAAGACAACCTAGAAGAAGAGAAGCAAAAAGCAAGAGCATTACAAGAAAATATGCTCATGTTGCAAGCAAAACATATAGATCTCAAAGACAGAATGCACAGAGACAACAACCAAAGGATCATAGGTCACCCAGAAGAAAATGACAGGAGGAAAAAAAAAACCTTAATACCATAATTCAGGAAATAACACAAGAGAATTACCCAGAACTTCTGAATATGAAAGACTAATTGAAAGAATTCATAAGTAACCTCTGGAAGAAAAAAAAAGGGTGAAAATTTCAAGACACATAGTTAAATTTAACAATCCAATTCAGAAACAAGTTCTGCAAGCAATCAGGAAATCTTCCAATACAAAGGACAAGACATTAAAATAATGACTATTCTACATACTCCAGAAAACACAAGAGGGAATGGGATAATGTGTTCTGAAGAGCCATGGAGCTCAGGATCCAGCCCAGAGTGAACTACCCTGCAAATCTGAACTTATTAATAAAGAAAAAAAAAAGATGGATATTCAATAGCAAAGAGATGTTTGAAAAAATTTGAGAAAGAAAGCCAGACCTGAAAATATTATTTGCTTCTCAAACACCCCAAACAACAGAAATGCTAGAGAAGTAGCCAAGGACAACAGTAGCAACACAGCGACAGCAGAGAGACCAATAAGAAGCTTTATTTCTAAATGTGCAGGAGGACACTGGGATGAAGCAAAATTCTAGTGGAATAGTGACTGGGGCATTATGGACAGAAATCAGTGACAGTCTATTTGGTGCATGAATGTTCTTGTGGGACTACACTACAACATGAGGGCATACATAAAAGGGGGGAAAAAGTGAGGGATAAGGAGGAATGTATGATGTGCCCAGGTCAAATCAAAGGCTATCAATGAGGGGAAATTGATCCTTGTGGTCTCAATAAGAGAAGAGCCTGCAGGGGAGTGTGTGAGGAGGAGAGGGGAGGATTGAAAAGAAGACGAAAGGAAGGAAGCTTTGCTTTGATCATGAAAGGGAGTTCCACTGATTACTGCTTTTAGAAGTGAAGAGAGATGGTCTGTAAAGAGACATGGGGATCTTGCAACAGGTATGGTCTAAGGCAGGGCTGTCCAAAATACAGCCCTCAGGCCGCATGCAGCCCGCAGTGTGATTTTATGCAGCCCACCTGTGGGTTTTAATTTTCATAAGCAAAAAAATAATAATAATTTGCATGGAATGCATATTAGATTTTTTTTAATTCCATCACTAATAAATAATCTCATTGATGTTAATTTTCTTTGGTGTTTTTAAGCAATATTACTGTCAGAACATATCACACGGAATTTTCAAGGGATGTGTTCCGCCTGTATGATGCAGACTAGTCAGTATGCACCTACTTTTATACAGTTGTGTTGTCACTTTGTTGTTTTGTGTTTACTTTCGTGCTTCGTGCCTTCACCTGTTGTATTGATGAATCATGTTCCCCCACTTTCTATTAGTGTACTGTGTTTTTTATTCTGAGTGTGGCCCTCGAATAATTATTTTATTTTAATGCGGCCATAAGATAACCTAAGGTAGGAGATCCCTGCTCTAGGGGATCTGGTGTCAGAAAAGTCCACTTGTCCTACCTTGAGGAGGGAGAGAGTTGAAATTCCTGGAGGCAAGTAGCACCTGGAGGAGTGGGAGGACATGGACCTGCAGGAAATTTTGAGACAAATGGGGATAAAAGGTAATGGGAGAGGGTATAGATCAGTGATGAGCTGCATAATCAAGGATATGGTAGGGCAGTGACCCTACCGTGGGACAGTGTCCTCTCTGACACCCGTAATAATTAGCATTGTTCTGGGAGTGCATTCGAAAAGGGCAACCAGCTCTACAAGGCAGTGGCAGAAACTGCCTAGAGGAGAGGATATAAAATGGAGACCTTGGAAGTTTTGAGTTCATGAAAAAATCAAAGAATGGAGAGGCTAGATAATTATAGAAGTCATGAATAAGAGGATGAAAGTCTAAAGGAGAGAGAAAGAGAGGATAGACAATGAAGAGGGTGAGAGAAGCCCTTTTTCCAAAGGGGCATAAGAATGAAATTTTAAAAACTAATTAACAAGACTACTTGAAGGGGGAAACAGAAGGAAGGAAGGAATCTACTTGACTAACAGAGGAAAAAAGGAGAAAGAATTATGTAACCAGATAAAAGCAGGAGAGTAAAAGAAACTAATAAGCAAAACCTCAAAGAGAAAAGGTTAAGAAACAAGAGGAGGAAATCAGGAGTGAGGGAAAGAGAATCAGTGGAAATAAGGCTACCTTGAAAAAGAATAGGATAATGTAACTGAAGGAACATAGTACTATGTTTACACAGAAGAGGTAAAGATATCGTAACTTGAAAAAATACTAGAGACAGATGGAGAAAAATATAAACCTACATCTCGTAACTTTAAATGACAATGGATTTAAAAATCCAATAAAATGAAAATGAGTGACAGATTGGATAAGAAAACACAAAAACACATTTACAAAACAAAGACATACACAAACTAAAACTGAGGGGGTGGAAAAAATTTACTATTATCAAATGAATCCAAAAAAGCAAGAGTTGCAATGAAGCTATTTGACAAAGCAAAAACAAGCATTCAAAAAATAAATAGGGATAAACAAAGAAAATGTATTATGCTGAAAGGAACCATACCAGCAAAACAAACCAATATCAGTAAAGACCTATCCATTCCAAATGCCTTAGCATCCAAATTCAGAAAGGAAACATCTGAGCTACAAAAAGATATGGACAGTAACACGATAGTGACAAGAGACTTCAATATTTCTCTCTCAGTTTTGGATAAGTCTGATAGAAAGATAAACAAAACAATATACATATTTCTCATTTCTCATTGATCACATGAAACTTTTACAAAAACTGACCATGTACTAGGATGTAGAGATACTATAAAAAGGCAGAAATAGTTAATACATCCTTTACAGATCTTAGCACAACAAAAATAGTAATTGATTCAGGGACTACAAACAAAAGATATAGACCCAAACAGATATTTAACAATGAAACCTTGAATAATGAATGGGTCAAAGAATAAGTCATAGAAACAATTAATATCTATGTAAAAGAAAATAATAATGATAAAACAATACACCAAAATTTCTGGGATATAGCTGACACAGTCCCAAGGAGAAAAATTATATTCCTATAAAAATACATTTAAAAATAGAAAATGGGAGGATTAATGAACTGAATATACATTTTTTTTAAATTTAGAAAACCAACAAGTTAAAAAAATCTAAAATAAGCACAAAAGAAGATATATTAAAAGTTAGAGGGAAAATGGATAAATTGGAAACAAAAAATTTACAGAGATGATAGATAAAACTAAAAGCTGTTCTTTGAAATGACTAATAAAATTGAGAACCCTTAGGTAAGCTGATTAAAAAGAAAAGAGCAAAAAATCAAATCAATAAAAGAGCAAATGAGCCAGGTCTAATAACAACAAAACCAGAAAAAAATAAAAATAATCAGAAAATATTATGCACAATTATATGCTAACAAAACTGAGAACACAAAAGAAATAGAGGAATACCTTCAAAAATATAAAATGCCCAAACTATCAGAAGGCCAGATAGAGATCTTAAATAACCCAGTCTCAGAAAAGGAAATGGAACTAGCAGTAAAAGAACTATCAAAGAAAACTCCTGGTCCTGATATATTCACAAGAGAATTCTATCAAATTTTTAAAGAACAATTAGTACCCATACTATACAAATTATTCTAAAAACTTGAGAAAGAAAACCCCCCCACCAGAATCCCTTTATGAGACAAATATGGTCCTATTACCTAAACCAGAAAAAAGATAAAATGAAGAAAGAAAACTATAGACTATTATCATTAATGAATATTGACTCAAAATTTGTAAACAAAATCCTGTCAAACAGACTGCAGAGATTTATGCAAGAGATCATTCATTGTGACCAAATGAGATTTATGCCAGGAATACAAGGAGGATTCAACATTAGGAAAACAATCAGCATAACCATATCAAAAACTAAAACATCCAAAACCACATGTTCATCTCAAGAGATACAAAAAAAGCCTTTGACAAAGCACAGCATACTAAAAACCCTACCAAATATAGTCGTAGAGGGATCTCTTTTAATATAATATTATATCCTCTCTAAAAATCGAAACAAGCATCATATGCAATGGAGATACACTAGAATCTTTACCAATAAATACATAAGTGAAATTTGTTTTCCAATAAATACATGATGCTCACTTTCCCCGTTATTATTTGATGTAGTTCTGGAAATGCTAGTAATAGAAATACAAGAGAAAGAAAGCAAAGGCATAAAGATAGGTAAAGAAATTAAAACTATCCCTATTTGCTGATGACACAATACCTTTTAAATCTTTGTACCAAATTTCTCTGATAAGTATTTGGTATCTAAGATACATAAATATAAATTCATTCATATGTGTATATTCATGCATATACATACATATGTATGCACATGTATGTGTGTGTCTGTGTCTGTGTATGGCTAATAGCCATTCCCAAATAGATAAGTGGTCAAATACTATGAACAAACAGTTGTCATAAAGAATTGCAAAATGTTCACAACCACATGGGGCAATGCTCCAAATCACTAATAATAAGAGAAATGTGAAATTTTAAAACGCTGAGGTTTCGTCTCACACCTTGAAGACTGGCAAAGATGAAAAAAAATAGCAGTAGCCAATGTTGGAAGAATTGTGGAAAGATAGACACACTAATGCATTGTTGATGGAGCTGTGGAATGCTATGACCATTGCAGAAAGCATTTTGCAATTATGCAAATAAAACTGCTAAAATGTCCATAACCTTTGAACCAGAGACACCTTTATTGGACTTATATCCCAAGGAAACCATTAATAAGAAGAAAGTCCTCATACACTCCAAAATATTTAGTAGCACTTTTTGTGATAGGTAAGAATTGGAAACAGTAGATGCCTATCAACTGAGGAATGGCTAAACAAATTGTGGTTGAGTTGTTTCAGTCATGTCCAACTCTCTGTGACCCTATTTTGGGGTTTTCTTGGCAAAGATACTGGAGTGTTTTCTCCAGCTCATTTTAAAGGTAAGAAACTGAGGCAAACAGAGTTAAATGATTTGCTCAAGGTCACACAGGGAGTAAGTGTCTGAGTCTGGATCCGAACTCAAGTCCTCCTGTTTCCAGGGCTGGTGCTTCATCCATTGTACTATCTAGCTGCCCTTACAAATTATGGTACATGAATGTAATGTAACTACTATGCTTTTAAAAAATCACATACATGATGAATGCAGAGAAGCATGGAAAAATCTATAAGGATCGATGCAAAGCAAAGTTTTACTTTACTTTACTTTACTATGCTGGAGCATAGAGTACTAAAATCCACCCAAAGCTTTCTTTTATAGAGGGTAGAGCTCAGGCTTTGCAACTCACTCCATTTTTCTTCTGTAACTCTGCTTGGTTTCAAGTCCATGGAACAAGATCCCTCCTGGTGTTCCTCCTTCTTCCCCCTTTCCAGTTTCCTTTTATGTGTTATTTCCCCAAATTGGATTATAAGCTTTTTGAGAACAGGAATTGTCTCTGTTTTTCTTAGTTGTATCCCCAGTGCTTAGCACAGTTCCTGACACACAGTAGACACTTAATAAATGTTTATTGAATTGAATCGACATAAGCAGAGCCAAGAAAACAATATGCACAGTAACAACAAACCAAAAAATCAGAAGTTACTTTAACAAAATCATAATAAAGCAGGACTCAAATGAAGAGACACGAGAGGACACACCAACCCACCCTTTTGTGAAGATGGGAGGTTCATAAGTGTTACACTTTATACATATTTTCAGTCTTTTTCAACGTATCAATCAGTCGTATTGATTTTTTCTTCTCTAAAATGTACTATTTGGAATGTACACATGTATATATGTAAACACACATATATTTGGATGTACCACATATGAAATTGCTCTCTGGGAGTGGGGAAGGGGTGATACTTGATACATCTGATGATGTAAGAAACAGAAGCCATCAATAAAAACACTAAAAAAAAAAAGACCCTGTTCTGGTACCTGCTACTTAAAGTGTTTTGGGTGAATTTGCACTCACACAAAAACCAAGACAGTTTAGTGCCAAAGTGGGGCTCTGAAACTGAGTAGACTAATGTACTAACACACTCACAGCAGGGCTTGGTCTCAGGATATGGGAGAAGCAGTCTCAGAAAGACTGTTTTCCAGATAAGGAGAAGGGTAGAAGTGGCAGGGTACATGGCAAGATGCCTAGGGTAAATGGTTGAAATATGAAGCATGCTCTAAGTCCATTTGTGCTTCCTCAGTCACCCATCAGGACACTTCAGCTCTAAGGAGTTCCAAAACTGAGTGGATTAACAGGATCTGGAGGAGGGAATGGGGCATGGTCTTTGAACGTAAGTCTAGGAAGATGCTATTGCAGGTGGGTGGGAAAAAAATGAGACGGTCAAATGGCAAGGTACCAGAAGTGGATGACTAAATAGAATGTGGACTAGGTGATCTTTGCTCACTCAGAACCTGTGGGTCAGTGATTCCCTCAGTTTTTAATGTGACTGTACCCTTCCGGTCAGTTTACTCTATCTTCATTTTCATGACTCATCCAATGCAAATTTGTCTCATTCTTTGTTTCTATTTGATTCTATTTTCAGTCCTTTGTTTCTATTCTCAGTCCAAGCTACATCACTACCTCTATCAGTCCCAAATGGGACATTGAGGAATAAATATCTTTTCTTGTAGGTTCTCTAGGCAGAGTCTATAGTTGGTGCAAAATTTTCTCTACAGGAAGCTTCAGAGCTCAGAGGGGATCACTCTTTCCTAGGTTCCCACACAGCAAAGATTTTCTTTGGAATCCCCATGTTCTCTTTCATCCTGACTTCCTCTCTCCTAGCATCTCTATCTGATTTTTTCTTTATCCCCTTTTAAGCTATCTTACTCAGTCTCCCTTCCTTTATTCCTGGCTACCTGAATACTTCTGATCTTTCTCTTGTATAACAAGACTCTGGACTTTTATTGTGGTTCCCTATTACTTCTAGGATCAAATAAAATGCTATGTTTGCTGTTTTTTTCATAATTTGACCCTTTCCAATCTTTGAAATCTTCTTACCTTTTACTCTTTACACACTATGAGATGCACCAACACTGGTCTCCTTTTTTAAATAAAACTTTATTTTTCAATTATCAAGCATTCATCTTTTTTCCCTTCCACCTTCCCTGCTACTGAAAAGAAGAAAAAGAAAACCCTTGTAAGAAATAAATTTAGTTAGGCAAAACAAATTCCCATATTGACCACATTTGAAAATGTGTCTCATTCTGCATATTAGTCGATTACCTCTCTGTCAAAAGATGAATAGCATGTTTCATCACAGGTCCCCTGAAATCATGATTGATCAATGAGTTGATAGTGGTTTTTAAGTCTTTCAAACTTGTTCATTTTCACAATGTCATTGTTCTAGCATAAATTGTTCTCCTGATTCTGCTCACTCGGTTCCACAGCAGTCCAGCTTTCTCTGAAAATATCTTTCTTCATTTCAGTACAATAGTATTTCATTACACTTATATATCATGATTTGTTCAGGCATTCCCTAATTGATAGATACGTCCTCAGCTTTTAGTTCTTCACCACAACAAACACAGCTGCTACAAACATTTTTTTGCTGTAAAGCACCTTTTCCTTTTTCTTTGATCTCCATAGGTTATAGGCCTTCTAGTGATATTCCTGGAACAAAGGTTATTCACAATTTAATAACTTTTGAAGAATTGTTCCAAATTGTCTTCCAAAATGGCCAGATCAATCCACAGCTCCATTAACAGTACATCAATGTGCCTGTTTTTACCCAGCCCCTCCAACATTTGCCATTTTCCCTTTTTGTCGATTTTGCCATTCTGATGGGTAAGAAGCATATGACAAAATTGTTCAGGAGGCTGAGGACAAGGTGCTGTTGCCAACCACCAATCAATGATGCAGAGATAAAAAAAAAAAAACAAAAAGAACTGTAGTTTGGTATGTTGAGAGCACAGGCTTCAGTGAATGCTTACCAGTCCAGAGCATTAGTTTTAGGCCTCATTATGTAGATTTTCATTACATAAAAAGGATGAGTATAATGAAATTTCAAAGAATCATAGGGAGAATAGAAGAATAGAAGGCAAAAGGAGAAGATCTATATCAGGTAAAGGCAGAAAACTGGCTGGTTAACACCAGAGTTATAATTGCTATCCAGACTCTAGCTAGTTATGTACTCATCTTAAGTAAATGTTGGTAAGGAAGTTAAGCCAGAAATTCTCTTATCACAGATGTAACCTAAGAGATATTTTAATTTCATTTCCCTAATTGTTGTATTTCTTCCCCGAAAAACTGTGTCCTTTGACCATTTATCTACTGGGGAGTGGTTTGTATTCTTATAAATCTAAATTATTCCCTTATGTATCTTCAAAATGAGTCCTTTATCAGAGAGACTTTCTGCAAAGATTTTTCCCTCCAGGTAATTATTTCCCTCCTGATATTACTCAGTGTAACAACAACGTTACTTGCAGCTGCTGTGGCGATGTGAGACTAATAACACCAGAACACAGGAAGGCTGCTAGTACAGTTTCTTTGATCTGCTTTTCTAAAGGAAAGTAACTTTAAAGGGGTAAACAATCTTACTTTAATCAAACATATATATATATATATATATATATATATATATATATATATATATATATAATTCACTTAGTTCAGGGGAAAAGTCAGCATCCTGAACTTTGGAGAAAATATAAACAGAAATTATAAGTAGAAATTATATAAACAGAGCAAATACAAACAGCAAAGACTAACAGACAGGGCTTCCAACTGTCTGACCAAAAGCAAAACATACATAGTTACCAGAGATCGAGAAGTACCAACATCTGGGTTTTTCAAAGCCAGGGGGCTCCTTAACAGTTACCCAGAGTCTCATCTGGCTACATCACACAAATACCCTTCCCATGAGTGAGCCCCAGAGCAAAATGCTGACCTCAGAGTATATATACACTTCTTCAGAGTCAGAGGGCATCATAACCCTCATGACTCAGGTTCATGTGACTTAGGCTTCCATGTGACTTAAGCAAGTCACATGGGCCTATTAATGGATGGGAAAGATCTTCCTATTAAGCAAAAATACATTAACAATACACTCAGTCAGTCAATAAGCATTTAATAATACAATCATGTGTTTTGCTTAAGGATTTTGCCATGAATTTTATGCTATGCTTTATTGAACAATGCTTTGGTTAATTGCTGAATGAATAGAGAGGTCATTATACTGTGTAATTAGACCCTTGAAATTATTCACAGCAGCCGTCCTAAGGTGTGCTGCCATAATTGGCATTACATGGGGATACAAAGAAAGATTTAAAAACCCCCACAATCCCTGCTCTTAAGGAGCTCACAGTCTAATGGGGGAGATGACATGCAAACAACTATGTAAAAGCAAGATATATACATGATTAAATTGAGGATATTGTTGTTTGGCCTTCGTTCTCAAAGAGGACCATGATAGGAGGAAGATAATACCATGACTTGCAAATATTCTGAACTTAAGTGAGGGAAGGCTGTGCAAGGTCTCCAGCCTCACCTTCTCCTCTGGAGCCATCTGGGTCCCATGGCAAGATATAGATCGGATAAACTGGAGATGGCCCCCAAATTGCGGATAGTCTCAGAGGGAAGGCACTAAGATTAAGGAAGTATGGGAAGGGCTTCTTACAGAAGGTGGGACTTTAGTTGAGACTTGAAGGAAGCCAGGGAAGCAAGGAAGTGGGGATATGGAGGAAGAAGTCCAGGTGCAAGGGACAATTTTGTGCATTTTTAAGTAATTAAAATTGTCAGTTTTGTCTTTGGTCTTCTCTATCTTTTCTTTGGTTGTGAACCCTTTTGCTTATCCTTAGATCTGAAAGGTAATTTCTTTCTTGCCCCTTTAATTTATGATATGGCCTTTTATGTTTAGGTCATATATTTATTTGAAACCTATCTTGATATATGGTGGGTGTTGGTCTATACCTAATTTCTTCCAGCCTTATGTCTAGTTTTCCCAGCAGTTTTTGTAAAATAATGAGTCCTTACCTGTGACATTTAAAAAAATTCTGAGAGACATAGTTTCTGGGTAATTTAGTCATTTTATTAATAAGGCCATCAGGTTTATTAATAAAAGGATGATCATTTAGCCATCACAGTTTATATTCCCTTCAAAGAATAGGTGTTCCTGAGGATAGCAATTAACTGTGATTGGTTAACAATTAATGAGAGAATGGATATTACAATGAGAAGGTGGGCTATATTACAATGAGGGTCTTGGGGTACATGACTTGGGTCACCCAAATCTTGGTCAAAGAGACTTATCAATTTCCATACCTGTCTAACAAAAGGGAGAATCAACATTTTCCCTAGACCTGTCCAAGTAAACACTATCTGATTAGATCTTGGCCTGGGTAAATCTCTGCCTAAGATTTCCTACACTAGATAATTTCTGGATGAGGAAGGAGTAAAGAGAGAAAACTGGGTTCTGATTCAATCGTTAGTTATTAATAGAAGAGGAAAATAACCATTTCTTGCATACCCTAGTAGCTGAGCTCTTTGGGTTTATAAAAAACAAAACAAAGGAAAAAACCAGGCTCTCAAGTTCATTTTCTTGGTACATTGTGTTCTTGTGCCTACATGTGTGCATGTGTGCATGAGTCCATGTGTGTATGTGTCTGTGTGTGTCTGTGTGTTTGGTGAGGCAATCGGGGTTATGACTGTATGTTGCGTTCTTAATCTCTTCCACTGATAGACCTATTTTTATACGTATTACCAAATTGTTTTGATGATAACTGCTTTGTAGCATAGTTTGAAATGTGGTACTGCTAAGCCCTCCTCCTTTCCCACTTTTAAAAAATTCTTTCCCTTGAGATTCTTGACCTTTTATTGTTCCAGATGAATTTCGTCATTATTTTTCTGGTTCTGTACATTAATTCTTTGGTAGCTTGATTGATATGGCATTGAATTAGTAAATTAATTTAGATAACACTGTCATTTTTATTAAATTGGCTCAATCTACCTATGGGCAATTAATATTTCCCCACTTTTTCTATCTTTATTTCCTTAGAAAATGTTTCATAGTTGTATTCATACAATCAGTCCCTGTGTTCATCTTGTTAGATAGCCTTCCAAGTATGTTGTACATTCTGTAGTTACTTTAAATGGAATTTCTCTTTCCATTTCTTACTGCAGGATTTGGTTGGTAATACAGAGTAATGCTTATATGTTGATTTGTTTTATATTCTGCAACTTTGCTGATGTTATTATTTGAATTAATTTTCAAGTTAATTTTTGGGGGGTTTTCTAAGTATGCTATCATATCATCTATAAAAAGTCATCATATAGTTTCTTCTTTGTCTATTCTTATTTCCTCAAATAGGGATTCTCCTATCTGCTCTTTGGAATTCAGTGAATTACACCTAAGGGACAGCAGGAAGAAAAGACAGAACCGTCTAGTCAATTAGTGACTTTTGCTTGTATGCATACTCAGTTCTAGCTCAGAAGTCAATGAAAAGAATTTTCTTCACTATGCATTAAGCAAACAAGAAACATAATAATTGCACATGCTCTGAATTGGGGCAAGACACCCCCACTCAACATCAAAATGCATTTTAACAAGCTGAGCATGGCAACAGGTAGATACATGTTGCCAGGACTGGGCTTTTGATGACCAGTTCCTCATTGTCCTCATTTATTCTTTTCCCCCAGACACTAAACCTTTCTGTACCTCTCTGTCTTGGTTCCTCTATCTCTATGTGGTTGGATTTCCCATTGCAAATTTGTATTTACATCAAATAAATTGCCCCGTATCTAAGATAGTGACTATCTTCCTCCCAAATGTGGACAATCCTCATTGGATAGGGAAATATTTACCACAACCCTACACTTAACTGCCTCTGTCCCTTGGGAAATACATCAGTGTCATGGAGTGGTCTCTAGCTGTAGCCTGTCAAGATCCTAGGAGATAGGGAAGACACCTTCAATAAAGGCTTTATTTTTCATGCTCCTAACCTTTCCCTTTTCTAGGTTCATAGATTTAGAGCTAGAAGAGACCTTGAACATCATTAAACCCAATGCCATTTTGCTGCTAAGAAAAGCTGGGTTAAGCCATTTGGCTAGGCTGGTAAGTATGGGAGTCTAGATTTGAACCTAGGTCCTCCTGATACCCAGTGCAGTTCTCTATCATTACACTATACAATGGGGTGGGGGCCATCTCCAGTCATCCTGATCTATATCTTGCCATTGGACTCAGATGGCTCCAGAGGAGAAAGTGAGGCTGGTGACCTTGCACAGACCTCCCTCACTTAAATCCAATTCACTTCTAAGTCATGGCATCATCTTCCTGATGTCATAGTCCTCTTCCAGAATGAAGGACAAATGCCAATAACAGCATCATCATCACGGGGCATTTGCTGACTTAAATCTGAGACAATGGGTTCTTCCCTTTGTGTCTGCTTAATAGAAAATAGCAAAACTACTTACATCTATTCTATCTTGGGGAGTTTCTGATTAAATTTACATCATTCTTTCTCCTCCCCTGCTGGACCAAACAATAGGATTTCTTTGGGGAAAGTGCCTGTAACAGTGATATAAATGGTGCTGTTCCCACCAACCCACCCAAACAGACCCATAATTACAACTAGCTAAATTCCTCATCTGTCAAATGAGCTGGAGAAGGAAATGGCAAATCTCTCCAGTATCTTTGCCAAGAAAACCCCAGATGGGGTCAGGAAGAGTTGGACACAACCGAACAACATGTGCTGAAATAGTTGAAAGGGTCCATGGTGCTGAAATCCACTCCACTTTCTAGTGGGGCAAATTAGAATTTGAAAGGGCACTGGTAATCATGGGAAAGTAAAAGAAATAATTTTGTTGAACAATATATCAATTTTACACTAAAGAGAAAAGTCAAATTTTTATTATATGATAGCAAGGACATCTTACCTGTGTGTTCATCTGGCATGGCACTTTGCACATAAAATGTGCTAAGGCATGCTTGTTTAATAGAATTGCCTTGTAGCAACCAGTACATCTACCCATCAGAAATTTTACCCATACTTGCTAGGAAATAGCACTGAATTTTGGACACAGAATACCTGTGTTCAAAAGCAGCTCTGTTGTCCAGTGTGACTTTGGCAAGTCACGGTTTCTCTTGGATTCAGTTTCTTCATCTATAAAAATGAATGAATAAAAAAAATGTATTAAAAGCTTACTATGTTTAAAGCACTGTATTAAGTGCTGGGATACAAATTGTGTTTGTCCTTTATTCTCAAAGAAGACCATGACATCAGGGAAATGATGACATGACTTACAGTTGACTTTGATTTGAGTGAGGCAGCTGTGCAAGGTCACCAGCCTCCCTTTCTCCTCCAGAGCCATCAGGTTCCAGTGACCTGATATTTACCAGGACGACTGGAGATGGCCCAGGAGGCGTTAGGAGACTTTGGCCCTTCCAGGCTAAGATCTTTTCAGGTTCTCGCTTTGAGTGAGATAATACCCATTCAGTGAATAGGTCTCTTTAAGAAGTTAATCAAGGGATGGCCTCTTTAATCAAAAACTTAAAAAAAAATCAAACTGGGAGGGGAAGACCCTCAGGGTTCCTGCCCAAAAGAGAAACAGTTACTATTTAGTATTTACATTCACTCTGTGCTAGGAGGGCAGGGACCTATTGTCCAATCTAAGAGCTCCAGAGTAAGTTGGTTTCAAGGCTTGGTTTGGGAGAAAGAAGTCTAGCCAGTAAACCCTAAGTTAAGGAGGCAGCCTTCGGCCATCAAAATGTACCTTCCTTTGGGCAAAGCAACCCCAGGTGAGGTGAAGTGATTTTGTATCCCCAGAACTTACCTCAGGGCTTTGCCCATAGTGAGTACTCGATAATTGAGGTAAGAATGAATTGATTTGTCAACTAATTAGATATGTGAGATGTAGTCAGAATAACATCTACTAAAGTCTCTGCCACATGGGCGAGGCTGGTTTTTCTGCTAAAAGATAACAAAACTAGCTTCACCACTTAATTGGTCCAGGGGACTAAGTCTGTAATCCCTCCTGATTCCTAAGTACGATAGTTCAGAATTCAAGGAGGGGAGGATTCCTCAGAACAATCAACACATTTCTGAGCAGGTATTTCACCATAGCAAATGCGGAAACAGGAAACAGGTTAGGTGGTTAGAGTGCTAGGCCTGGAATTAGGAAGCACTGAGTTCACATCTGTCCTCACACACTTAGTAGCTATGTGACCTGGGGCATGACACTTAACTTCTTCTGCCTTAGTTTCCTTAATTGCAAAATGGAGCTAATAATACTTACCTCTCAGGGTCATTGTGAGGATCAAATGAGGTAATATTTATAAAAATGCTTGGTACAGAGTAGGCGTTTAATAAATGTTTGATTCTTCCTCCATTCTCCACAATTGGAATGATGCTGTTATTATCACTGAATATCCTTTCCATTCTGTTGTTCAGTAAACTCCCTTTTAAAAAAAAATGTGTGGATGCAGATTGAGGCAAACTATATACTCTCTTTTTTTCTCTTCTTTTTTTCATTTCGTTTCTTCTTTCTCATGATTCATTCCATTGACTATAATTCTTCTTTACAACTTGACTATTGTGTAAATAAGTTTAATGTGAAGGTATATGTAGAACCTATATCGGATTACATGCTGTCTTGGTAGAGGGAGTGGGGAGGAGAGGGAGGGAGAGAAAATTTGGAACTCAGAAACTTGTGGAACTGAGCTCTGTAAACTAAAAATAAAAAATAATTTTAAAGAAAGGTTATGAGCAATTCATTTTGTTTTCATCCTAGACTACCAAAATGGTTTGAGTGAGGAATGGCCCAGAACATTTCATGTTAGTTATCAGGACTGGATCAGAGTAACTTCATAGTTGAAGTAGGGGAAAGGTAATGTGGAGGGAGAACCCTGGGTAATCAGATGTCCTGAAATGGGATCCTTGCACTTTGTGGCCACCATCATTCCATCTTTGCTTTTGAGGGTGCATCTGGCAATGCTTCTGGTATTATTCACAAGTTCAATGGAACAGGGAAGGGGCTCCATTTACGGGGGAGAAAGGAGGATTGGAAATTAAATGATGGGTATTTACAAACTCAAAACAGATATGAATGGGCTCTGATTCTTTGATCCCCTGAAGATGATAAATATCAGCTATCATATATTCACACGATTGGGAGAGTGAGTGTGATCTCCAGGTCTATAAGCTATGGCAGTCCTGAGCCTTCCCTGATGACTGTTAATGCAGGGATTCTGCAAGAACTGACATGAATGAACTACTTGTTAGCATTTTTTGGCACTACAGAAATCATTAATAATTATGCCATCTGGACTTGATGGAGATTCTTTGGAGTAAAGTATTAGGGGAGGCACTTGAAAGGACAATGCTTGAGACTCTCTAGGACTCCAGAGAACTTTCCAAAATTGAAGATATGGCTAAATGTGTCAAATGTATCCCAGCTGATCCGCTGAGGACTGAAAATAATTAATAGAGTGAGGGAGAGGGTAATGAAGGCAAACAAATGTCTCCCCATGTGGGGGCCATGGGTGAGACTTAGCGCTAAAGTACTTGGTGATAGAACTGGAAGCCAGATTACAATACGTTGAAAAGTGAGTGAGAGGAGAAGAACTGAAAGCAATGAGTGTAGAAGGCTTTTCTAAAGGGGAGTTTGGCAGAGAAAGATAGTCTAATAGCAAGAAGAGATGGTAGTGGGGTGAGTTTTGCTTTGTATTGTTTTTTTAAGGATAGGTCATAACTAATAATGGCTTCTAATAGGGTCATTATGTGAATTGAAATTGACAGATCCATTCTTACTTGTTCTTTGAGCCAGTGGGCACTCTGGTTGGTGTGGGTGGGAGGGAACCATTCTAATATGGCATCCTAATATTCAAGATGAGAACCTGAAGTGTCTACTTTCCAGTTCACAAGCTGGGTCAGGTGTTATTAGAGAAGAGTTTTCTCTGCTTGCTGGGAGGTGAGCTCTTTGTGCTGAGCCAGTTAGATCTCCACATTGTTGTCACACTCATTCTGCCTCTTTCCCTCCCTCCAGGAGCAGCTGGAGTGGGAGCAGGGGGTGAATGGTGGGGCAGTCTATGAAAAATGTCCTGTTCTGCCCCTCCGAGATTGAATTACTCAAGCCAATGCATGATGGCAGTTTGGCACTTGTACCAGGAAGGAGACTGTCTGAAACCTATCAAATGTGGAAGTTCTTTAAGCTACCAAGCCAAGGTCACACCAAGAGGAAGTAATTGGTGGAGTCAGCTAAGCGTACAGTGACACAAGGAAGCCACTGAGCAGGAGAGGAGACATTCAAGGAGAGGGTTCTGAGAATGACTGCTCCAAATCAAAACTCTGCCAAGGCCCAGGTTTTACCTGAAGAATAAGAGTATCTACTTAGGCTTGGGAAGATAGTTTATCTGTATCCCTACATTGGTAGTGCTGCCTGTAACTCTGAAATGATGATAAAATCCTACCAATGGTACACTCCAAGGGGCCTTTCAGGATTTCTCTGTGTTTCTAGGTGACTAGGCCAAAATCAGAGCACATGAAGGAAGGATATTTCTGGGCATCCTTGCCACTGTATAAAAAAAAGTGCACTTTTTCTCTGTAGGCCTAAAAACTTATTTTTAATGAAAACTATTCCTCTCAGATTTCAGCGTAATTCAGTTCAGCAAATATTTACTAAGTATCTACTGAAAGGGGAGAGAGACTAGAAGCAGTTTGACCAGTTAAGAGGCTATAACAGAAGACTAAGTAATAGGTTGTTGAAGACTTAACCTAGATTGGGTAGGATATGTGAAGGGAAAGAATGGAAAATGTAAGCCACACTTTGGATGTAAACTTACTGAATATGAAGGGTCTGGGGAGAAGGAAGATTCAAGGACAACTTTGAGGCTGTGAACCTAAGTGCCTAGAAGGATAATGATGTCCTCAAGAGAAATAGAGAGGTCTGGGGGAAAATTGCGTAAAAGGGAAAATATAATGAGTTCCATCTCTAGAATTTGAGATACCTATGGGATATCCAAGTGGAGATATCCAATTGATAATTCATGATAAGAATCTCAGCCAGAGATTCAGGGCTGAATTTGGGAGTCATTTTAAAAATTGGATCTGTGGGAGCTGGTGAAATTACCAAGAGAGTAAGAGTAGAAAGTGAAGGGAAGAGGACCCAGGACAGAGTTTTGGGGGATATCAGTGCTTAATGGGCAGGAGGGAGATGAAGATCCAGTAAAGGAGATTGAGAAGGAGCAACCAGAAAGTAGGAGGAGGACCGAGAAAGTAGTGTCACAAAAGTCCAAGGAGGAGAGATGATCCAGAGAGGGGGTGTGACTGTCAATGTCAAAAGCTGCAGAATCATCAAGGAGAATGAGAACTGAGAAGAGGCTTTCGGATTTCATTGTTATAAGATCACCAGCAACTTTGGAGAGAGCAATTAACAGTAGCACAAGTCAGATTTCAAGAAAGTGTTAAGTGGGAGATAAGTAAATGGAGTGGGAGTATAGAGGGTTCTTTCTAGCAGTGTAGTTATGAAAGGGAGATGAATTCTAGGATAATGGGCTGATGAGATGACAAAGTGAAGTGAAGTGTTTTTTTTAGTAATTGGGGAAGACTTGGGCATGATTGTGTGCAGCAGGAAAAGCACCAGTCAAGAAGGAGAGATTGAAAAAAGAGGGAAAGAGAGGAAATGATAGAAGAAGCAAGCAAGCTCCTAGAGAAGATACAAGGAGATGGGATCAAAGATACAAGTGGAGGGCAATTGATCCTGGTAATGAGAAGGTCTACCTCTTTCTTAAAAACTGAAGCAAAGGATAAAGGATAAAGGGCTTTGGAGGTATAGAGTAAAGGACAAGTGTGTGCTCATAATAGAAGCCCTCAATATTTTCATCAAAGTAGGATGCAAGGTCCTTTGCTGAGAAGTAAGGGGGAATGCATAGAAGACTAGAGAAGAGGTTTGGAATAGCTATTGAGAGAAGGGTGGTAGAGATTCAGAGAATAAAAGAACTGTCACTGAGGAATGTGGACCTAGTCAAGATCAGAGAATGTAAATTTATAGTGGCTACATGAGCTTGGTTTTCTTCAGTTTCAGTTTGACTTTCTCCAGCAGTGTTCACTAATACTCAAGTCATATCTGAGAAGGCAGATTGTAAAGGCAACCCAGGGTTAGGCAAGGCATGAGTGTCAATTAGGCATCAAGAACTTCAAAATAAGAAGACACTGTAGTTCAACTGGTTAAACACAGGGTCAAGAGTGTGAAGAGATATGTGTGGTCGGAGCAGGAGTGATAGGCTAGGACAGGGTGGGGAATCGGCGACCTCAAGGCCACATGTGGCCCTCTAGGCCCTCAAGTATGGCCCATTGACTGAAGCCAAACTTCACAGAACAAAACCACTCAATAAAGGATTTGTTTTGTAAAACTTGGACTTAATCAAAAGGCTGTACCCAAGGACCTAGAAGGTCACATGTGGCCTCAAGGCTGCAGGTTCCCCACCCCTGGGAGAACAGAGATGGATAGAACTCCTGGAGGACATATGGAGAATATGGAGAACAAAGAATTGACTTACGGAGAGTGGAGAAAAGGGAAAAATGGAAGAGATGGGAGATTTTGATCAGAGAGAACTTGAGAGTAAAGGGTCATGTAGAGATAGTGCTTTTGGAGCTAGATGGATCATGGGTGATACTGAGATGAAGGGTATTTCCATCCCTGTGAATGACAGAGTTGGATTGAAGTTGGAGGTCATGGGAATTGAAAAGGCTGGTGAACTTGGAGGCTGATTAACATCAGAGATCATTGATGTGTATATTGAAATCCCTGTATATGAAGGCAAATGGTAGGGTAGAGAGAAAGCATGTGAAGCAGATACTACGCTCTGAGAAAGGAAACAGTATGACCTGGAGGAGGAGTAGGTGGCTGACAAAGATCTGGACTGAGTGACATAGAGAGATGGAATGTACCTCAAAGTAAGAGGAAACTGAGTGATGTTGGCAAAAGGATAGCCTGAAAGTGACAGTGATAAGTGAGGAGCATACTTGCTCCTTTTCCTGGCCCAGAAAGTTAGAAAGCACAAAAAAGGGAAAATCCAATCCTGAAAAGGGTATCCAGTGTCATCTAGAGAGTATCAGATGAAGGGGTGGAGCTGAGATGGCAGAGAAAAGGCAGGGACTTACCCAAATTCTCCCAAGTTCCTCTCCAAACAACTTTAAAATAATGCCTCCAAATAAATTCTGGAGTGGCAGAACCCACAAAAGGATGGGGGTGAAACAAATTTCCAGCCCAAGACAACTGAGAAGGTTGGCAGGAAAGGTCTGTCCCATTTGGGCAAGAGGAGAGTACAGTCCAGCAAAGGCCACACCCTAGCAAGCCACCAGCAGGCCTTGGGGGGGGGGGCAGGGCAACTGAATCAGTGGAGGTGGCTTCTAGCGGTCTCAGCCCACAGACAGTATCGGGGTTGGACAACCGGTCAGAAGGACATTACAGGAGTCCCTTTGCTAGCACTGGATGCAGCACTCTATTACATTGCCCATATGCAAATCTGGGCCAAAGTGCTGGGTTGCAGTCCCAGGACAAGGAGGAGCACTAGCACACCAAAGCTTGCAGCCATGGGGAAACAGGGACCCTGGTAACTTACCACGGTGGAAAAGAGTGCTTGTTGTCATTCACAGGCCAGAGCACAACTCAGGAGGGTAGTAAACATATCTCTCCTTAGATCATACCACCTCAGAAGAACTGAAAACTTACAGACTCCCCCCCCCCCCCAGGACTTCACAAAAACTCTTGAAGCTTGAAACAGTACCCCCTCCACCCTGAGAGCAGAGCTCAACTATAACATAAAGTTAAAAGTCAAGAAATAGGCTGGGGAAATGAGCAAACAACAGTAATAAAAAAAAAAGAACCTGAACACAGAAAGTTACTATGGTGAAAGGGAAGACCAAAACACAAACTCAGAAGACAACAAAGTTGAAACTGCTACATGCAAAGCCTCCAAGAAAAAGATGAATTGGTCTTAGGCCCAAAAAGAATTCATAAAGGAGCTCAAAAAAGATTTTAAAAACCAAATTAGAGGAGTAGAGGAAAAACTGGGGAAAGAAATTAGAGTGATTCAGGAAAATAATGAAAAAAGAGTCAACATAAGGAGACACACACACACACACACACAAATACTGAAGAAAATAACACCTTAAAAACAGAATAGGCCAAATACTAAAAGAGGCACAAAAATCCACTGAAGAAAAGAACACCTTAAAAAGCAGTATTGACCAAATGGAAAAAAATATACAAAAATTCACTGAAGGTAACTCCTTAAAAAGCAGAATTGTCTGATTGGGGGAAAAATATGTACAAAAATTCACTGAAGAAAATAATTACTTAAAAATTAGAATTGAGCAAGCAGAAGCTAATGACTCTGCGAGACAGCAAGAATATTAAAACAAAATCAAAAGAATGAAAAAATAGGAGAAAATGTGGAATATCTCATTGGAAAAACAACTGACCTGGAAAATAGATTGAGAAGAGATAATTTAAAATTATTAGACTGCCTGAAAGTCATGATCAAAAATAGCCTAGACATTGTCTTTCAAGAAATTAACAAGAAAAACTGCCCTGATATTCTAGAACTAGAGGGTATAATATGGACTGAAAGAATCCACCAATCACCTCCTTAAAGAGATCCTAAATCTAAACCTCCAGGAATGTTGTAGCCAAATTCCAGAGCTCCCAGGCTAGGTAGAAAATAGTGCAAACAGCCAGAAAGAAACAATTAAAATATCATGGAGCCACAGTCAGGATGACACAAGATTGAACAGCTTCTACATTAAAGGATCAGAGGGCTTGGAATATGATATTCTAGACAAAAAAGGAGCTAGGATTATAACCAAAAATCACCTTCCCAGGAAAACTGAGTATAATCCTTTGAGGGTGGGGAGAAAATGGACAGTTAATGAAATAGAAGACTTTCAAACTTTCCTGATAAAAAAGACCAGAGCTGAATAGAAAATTTTACTTTCAAATGTAAGACTCAAGAGAATCATAAAAAGCAAACAGGAAAGAAAAATAATAAGGAATGCAATAAATAAATAAAATGGGAAGATGATGCTTGTAACTCCTAAGGACTTCCACATTATTATGGCACTTAGAAGGAATATACATAGAGGGCATGGGTGTGAGTTGAATATGATGGTATAATACCCAAAAAAATAAAATTAAGGGATGAGAAAGAGGCATGCTCTGGGAGAAGGGGGAAGAGAGGGGTAAAATGAGGTAAATTATCTCACATAAAAGAGGTATGAAAGACCTTTTACAATGGAGGAAAAGATGGGAAGGTAGGTGGGGAGGGCTTGAACCTCACTCTTATCAGAATTAGCTCAAGGAGGTAATAATATACACACCCAATTGGCTATAGAAATATATCTTACCCTATAGGAAAGTAGAAGGGCAAGGGGATAAAAGAAAAGGAGGGATCTGATTGAAGGGAGGGCAAATTGGGGGAGGTGGTTGTCAGAAGTAAAACACTTTTGAGGAGGGACAAAGTGAAAGAAGAAAGAAAGAAGGATAAACAGGGAAAATAAGATGGAGAGCAATACACAGTAATCATAACTGTGAAAATTTTTTATAGCAAGTTTCTCTGATAAAGCCCTCATTTTTCAAATATATAGTGAACTGAGTCAAATTTATGGGAATATAAGTCACTCCTCAATTGATAAATGGTCAAAGAATATGAACAGGCAATTTTCAGAAGAAGTAGTCAAAGGTATCTCTAGTGATGAAGAAATGCTCTAAATCATTATTGATTAGAGAAATGCATATCAAAGCAACTCTGAGGTACCACCTCACATCTATCAGTCTGGCTAACTTATTAGCCAAACAGAAAAGGAAAATGTCAGAAAATTGAGATGCTAATACACTATCGGTGGAGTAGTGAAAGGATTCAACCATTCTGGAGAGCAATTTGGAACTATGACCAAGGTATAAAACCATGCATACCCTTTGACCCAGCAAGACTACTACTAGATCTGTATCTCAAAGAGATTTAAAAAAAAAAGAAAAAAATGATGTGCACAAAAAATATTTATAGCAGCTTTTTTCATGGTGACAAAGAATTGGAAATCTGGGAGATGCTCTGTAACAACAATGTTACTAGCAGCTGCTGTGGAGGTGTATGGCCAATAACACCAGCACGTGGGAGGGCTGTTAGCACAGATTCTTTGATCTGCTTTCTAAGGAAAGCAACTTTAAGGGTTTTACAATCTCACTTTAATTAAACAAACATATATCATTCACTTACTTCAGGGGGAAAAGCCAACACCCCGAACTTCAGAGAAAACACAAACAGAAATTACAAGCAGAAATTATATAAACAGAGCAAATAACACAAATCAGCAGACAGGGCTTCTATCTGTCCATAGCAATATATACATAGTTACTAGAGAGAGAAGCACCAATATCTGGGATTTTTAAGCCAGGGAGGCTCCTTAACGGCTACCCAGAATCTTGTCTGGCCAAATCACACAGGCACTTTTCCAATGAGTGAGGCCTAAAGCAAAATGCTAACCTCCGACTATATATACACTTCTTCAGGGTCAGAGGGCATCACAACCATGTGACTCAAACTCATTCAACTTAGGCTTTCTTGTGACTTAAACAGGTTATCAAAGACTCTTGATTCAATCAAAGGCAAGACTCAATCAAAGGCACTTGATTGCCTTAGTGCTAAGAAGCACTCCAAAAGAAAAAACAGCAAAAAGTCCCACTGTGCTGAACAAGCTGTGGTATGTGATTGTGATGGAATACTACTGTACTATAAGACAGGTTGAGCAGGATACTTTCAGGAAAACCTGTGAAGACTTACACCAACTGATACAAAGTGAAGTGAGCAGAGCCAGGGGAACATTGTACACAGTAACAGCAATATTGTGTACTGATCAACTGTGGTTGACTTGGCTATTCTCAGCAATACAATGATCCAAGACAAATCCAAAGGACTAATGATGGAAAATGCTATCCACCTCCAGTAAAAGAACTGATGGAGTCTGAATGCAGATCAAAGCATACTTTTTAAAACTTTGCTTATTTTTGTTTGTTCGTTTGTTTTTGGTCTGTGTTTTCTTCTGCAACATGACTAATATGGAATTGTTTTGCATAACCGCATGTGTATTACTTATATCAAATTACTTGCCATCTCAATAAGGGGGGAGGGCAGGGAAGGAGAGAGAATTTGGAAACTGAAATTTTAAAAAATCTATGTTAAAAATTGTTTTTACATGTAATTGAGAAAAATAAAATATTTTTTAATAAACATTTTAAAGAAAGCATAAAGTGAAGAGAGCAAGGATGAAGGGGAATTTAACAAAAGAATGTCAGGCCTGAGGTCAAATGGAAATAGAAGGGGGACAGAGGACAGAAATGAATGTAGGGAAAGGAGGAGTAGAGAGAAATAATTTTTGCCTTAATAGATATTGACTCTAAAAAACCCAGGATATGGGGAACAGGAGGTGGTAGTTTTCTCAAAAATACCGTGGGCAAAATAATCAGTCAATTAGAATCCTGTAATGACTAAACTAAACATAGATTCAGTTCCAGGGTATTGTCTTCAGCTTCCCAAGCTTATCACTCCAAATACAGGAGTTTGGGGGTGTGGCTTCCAAGTAAAAGGGTATTTTATCTTGCCATCTGGGTCAGTAAATAACTTATGTTGTCATCTTTCAGGGTGAACTGAACACTCTGTATTCTCATCCCAGGACTGGTGAGGAGCAGAGAATTATGCCCAGAAAACACTCTCTAACTTGAGTAGGCACTGGATACTTGAGCCCTGAGGAGTTTAAAGATTAATCATTGTAAGATTGCAAGGGAGAACTCCTGGGTCTTTGGGTAATTTCAGGAACTCGTCCCCTTTTCTTTGTCCTATCTGATAAGGCACCTAGTGGAAGCTTAACATATGCTGAGATATCTTAGTAAGTTTGGGGATATGACTCTATAGAATTTGTTTTAAGGAAAAATAAGAATTAATATCTGTAAAAGTTTCGGGAGAAACATTTAGATCACTTTTCCCCTGATGTACGATGGATCTATTTTTTTTAGTGAAATGAAGGGAGACAGCTAGTTTGAAAGTAATGCCAGAGTGAAGAAAAAAAATATGTATGTGGTTTGCATTTTACAGAGGCCTCTTATTAACCCTTCCTTGACCATGAAAAGGGAAAAGATTGTTAAATCAGGGAACAATTTAAAATGAGTAAAATTTAATTAAGGAATAGAAAGAGTAATTCAAACCAAAAAGATTCCTGTGATGAGGGACCCCCAGTCCCAGCTCAGAGACCCTTTATGACCCCTGTCCCAGATCAGAGACCCCCTGAATCCCCCCCCCCCAGCTCAGAGAGCCCACTTCTGACCTCTATCCCAGATCAGGGACCTCTTGTGCCCCTCATCCTAGCTTAGAGATTTCCTTCTGACCCCCACCTCAGCTCAGAGACTCCCAGTGATGATCCCCAGTTCAGGGACTTTCCCCCCGTGACCCTATTAACCTCTCTCATCTTAGACCAGGCTCCCAAATAAAGGTGCTAGACAAAAAAAAAAATTCTGTAAAAATGTAGAGAAGCCTGAGTTATATTCTGGACTCAGAAATTTAGTAGCTTTATGATCTTAAGCAAGTTCCTCAGTTTCCTGATCTACAAAAAGGAAAATCATAATGGTACCCACCTTCCAGGGTTGTTGTGAGAATCAAATGATTATGAAGTGCTTAATGCCACAACTAGCATATGGTAAGCATTATATGAATGTTGATGACAAGGACAACAATGAACTACTACTATTTTTTTTAATTGAATGCAGTTACATACTGGATTTTAGATGTGATTAGTGTAGAATGCCAAAGGCAATAAGATTAATGATTTTCTATGTAAGATAATTTGGAAATGCATTTAGCTGAATTGATGTCATCTGACTGGTAAATTTTGTTTCATGTTTTAAATGATATTTTGCATGCTATTATATTTCTAAATTCTCTTATATTGTGGAAATTGGGAAATTAATGTATCAGAAATGCTGTTAGAAAAACAGCTTCTTTTTTAATCTGGATGTTATTAGATTATAAATTGAGCTTTTAAAAAATGTGATAAAAATGGATATTTGAAAACTGTTAAATATTTAATGGAATATATTTTGTCTTAAAACAGATAACAATAATGAGTTTGCTATAATAAAAGAGTGAGTTTTCTCTTGAAAATTTGTGGCTACCACTTGTAAAAATTATGAAATTATGTAGTGTGGTTTAAAAATGTAACTTCAATACATTAATATAAATTGACTACCAAGTATTTGCTGTATTTCTGAAACCCCAGAAAGTGGTTAGTTTTAATTTACAAGTAAAGTATGAATGAAAATGTAACTGTTAGGTAAACATGAGAAATGAATAATCTTTAAATCCTAAGCTGTGGTTAGTGAAATTTGCTACTCGAGGTAAACATTCTTAGCACTATAGTTTACTATCGCTTTGGGTTTTGATCATAGGGATGACTATTTGAATGGTCATGAAGCCAATAGTAGAAAATGGCATGTGCTGCAGTTGGAGAACTGCTACAGGTAGATGTCTGTCCCTGGGAAAAGTTCAGGCGACAGACTGTGGCTTGACCTAAATTAGGATAGTCTTTTTCTCCATTGTACATTTCCCTTCTGAACAGGAAATTTCCCCACCTGATTAATCCTGAGCCAGGCTTTTGAAACCCTATGACTATATGATTGGCTTTCAGATTTGACTTGTGTCTAGAATCAAACCGAGCTGAGAGAGGTTTCCCCACATTGTGTCAGATTAGTCTGCCCTCGAGGAGACAAGTCTTGACATTGTTATAACTATGTCCCTCCTTTTTCTTTCATAGCAAATTTCTACAATCTACAATCAGGGCAGGTGAACAGTATACATTTTGTAAGAACAATGCTGAATTGATTAGTTCATAGGTTGATACTGGAACATCTCTAAATTACTACAATAGGATACAAGCATGAAAAATCTTACAATTTCAATCTGTATTTGTGGTATGTAGGGATGATATTCTCCTACAGAGTCAATTAGACAAAGTAATGATAAAGACACAATGTAAAAGTTTTCTAATTAAATGGAATAGTAGATTTTCAGAAAACACCAGGATTAGACTGTTTTCTAGGATATATACATGTATACATATCATTGACTTGAAATGTTATCTAATGTGGAAATTTAGGCTTTGAATATGTTTTAGTAATAAATTCTCAAAATTGGATTAAGGATTTTATATATAAAATTGCATTGATAATTGTAAAAAAAAAAGTGAGTTTACATTACCCTCAAGGAGTTTTCATTTGTTTGGGGAAAATAACACATACGTATCCAAGTAAATACAAATTGTATGCCATTGTTATTGTTCAGTTGTGTCCAACTCTTTCTGAGTCCATTTGGGGTTTTCTTGGCAACTGGAGTGGTTGACCATTTCCTTCTCCAGCTCAGTTTACAGATGAGGAACTGAGGCAAACAGGATTAAGTGACTTGCCTAGGGTCACAGAGCTAGAAAGTATCTTGAGGTCAAATTTGAACTTGGGAAGATGAGTCTTCCTGACTCCAGGCCTGGCATTCTATCCACTGCGCCACTTAGCTGCCCCATATTTATGCAAACAAAATACAGAAATATTTCAGTAGAGTGGGTAAAAACATGAACAAATGCACAGATATGGGAAAGCCTTGCTTAGGAGGAGGTATATGAGCTAAGCCTTTAAGGCAGATGAATAACCCAAGAGGCAGAAATAAGGAGAGACAATACTCCAATCATGGGGTTCAACTATACAGGTAACTCCCGGATTGATAGATCCTCCTCCAGTACCTCTCCTGAACTCCAATTTTCTGTATTACTCACCTCCTAGTGGATAGCTCCAACTGACTAAATGAATGGATTTTAAAAAACCAAACATTTATTGAGTAGCTGCTGTGTGATAAGTTCTAGGGATATGAATTTTTAAAAAGATTATTTTTGCTCTCAAGAAACTCACACTCTAGTTAGATAAGACAACACATGCAGGATGGATGTTCCACAGGCACCTCACACTTAGCATGTCTAAAACAGAATTCATTATCTTGTTTTCAAAGGCCTCTCCTTTCCATAATTTTGCTCTTGAAGGTACTACTAGCCTTCTAGTCTACAGGCTAGCAACCTCAGAATCATCCTTGTTTTCTCTCTCTTTCCTGCTCCTCACATCCAATTAGTAGCCACGTCTTGCCAATTGTATCTCCACAATATATATCCAACCCCTTTTCTACACTTACATGACCTCTGCTTCACCTCTATTGAATTATTTGAGGAATTTCATTTTTCTCCTGAGGACTGCTTTAGTCATATCTCAGAAATGTTGTTATGTTGTTTCATTGTTACCATTTTTCTTTCTCATAATTATTAGCTGTTTCCATGATTTTTTTCTTTGATTCACTCATTATTTAGGGCTTCATTGTTAAGTCTTCTTTGGAGCCAGCTCTTGGATGGCTTTAGTAGCATGCAAGCTGGTTACCTTGCCTTGAGTCTCTTCTCTCTCTAAAATCTCCTCCACATAGCTATCAAATTGATATTCCTTGAGCACAGATCTGACTAGGTCACTCCTCTGCTCAGGAAGCTCCAATGACTCCCTCTTGCCTCTAAAAGAAAATACAAATTCAAATATTTGGTTTTTAAAGCCTTTCACAATTTGGCTTCAGCTCATCTGCATATCTCTATTCTTCATACACTCTGCTGTTCATCCAAATTGCTCTGTCTGCTGTTCTTCATACATAAGATTCTCTAGCTCCTGCCTCTGCCTCTACCTTGACCAGTGCTATCTCTTGTGCCTGATATGAATTTCCTCCTCACCACTCACAAATCAAGGCATCATCCTCATGATATCATTCATCTTCTTTGAGAATGAAGGGCAAACAGCCCAACAACAGCACCACCTCATAGTATCCAGGAAGCCTATCCTGACCATTAATTTCTCAATAAATTATTTTGTATATATTTTGTATTCAATTATATATATACTAAGTTGATTATTAATTACCCAGAAACCCTGTGTCTTAGGTTTTTTCATTCATCAGTTAGAAAGGAGTGAATGTGAAAGATCTTGGGGAGGCAGAATGAATAAGATTTAGCAATTTATTGGTTATAAAGACAAAGGAGAACGGGAAATCAATGATAATTCTGTTTTGAACTTGAATGTGCTTGGAGTTGTTTTTTGACTCTTCTTTCTCTCTCCTTTCTCATATTCAATACATTTCCAGGTTCTATAGATTCCTTTTCAATGATATCTCTCAAATCAACCCCTCCTCTCTACCCTCACTGCCTCCATTCTAGATCCAACTCTGTTACCACCAAAGAACCCTATTACCACCAATAATCCTGTCCCAAGTAGCCTCTTTACAGATATTGCTTCCTCCACTCTCTTCCCCCTCCAATCCATTATACACACATGCATATACACACATAAACATATATGCATATTTTTTCATGCATCGATCTTGTCACATCACTCCTTTGCTCAAAAATCTTCGGTGGTTTCCCAGTACTTTCTGAGGTAAAGTTCATGCACATAGCCCCTGAAACTTAAGGAACCGAGAGATTGATTCTAAGCCACAGGCCTGAATTCTAAGCATAGACCTGAATTTTGCCCTCCACTATAATCATGACTGTCCACACCCAATGGGGGTTTGAGGAGGGTGTCCAGAAATCTCAAATGTATTTCCCTTCTTAAGGGAAGTTCAAGTTCCCCTAGAATGTCAGGATATTGCCTGTCTGTCCACCTCAAGCTTGTTTCTCTTTATAAAGGAGCCCAAACCACAGAGTTATACTGTGACCCTGGGAAAAGGCAGGACTCACCATAAAGGCAGCAGAATTTGTATAAATTGTTACTGGGCTACTGTGAGTAGTTTCTGTGTCTCCTACATTTTCTATAGGGTTGAATAAAGGATGTCCTGTACCAAATGGTTAAATTGAGCACTGGATCCAAGGACTCTTTCCCACACATCCCTAGAAATTTAGATGGGCTATATTTAGAGATTCCTCAAGGGAAAATCTGGGTGAGGTTTAATGGTCAGAACGCCAGCAAATATGATCAACATTTCCTTCCATAGCCTCCATCCTCTGAAGAAGCAGGGCCACATGATAGAGGGCCCTTGTACTGCTCTGGGGATTACTGGTCACAAAGAACAATGAGGGCTAGTTATAGCAACATATACTTTTCATTTTATGGAATTTCAACTTTGCAAAGCACTTTTGTCCCCTATCAAGGCAGGTTTAGCCCATGAGGAAATTGGTCAAACAACTTGCAAAAGGTCACACGGCCCATTAGAGAGGGGAGCAGAGCTGGAGCTGGACTCAGTCTCCTGACTCTCAGCCCTGAGCTCTTCTCACTAAGGGAAAGCTGACCTTGAGGAAGGAAGATGCCCGGCTGCCTGAGGCTTCACTCCAATTTGCTTCATCCCGTTGACTAATCTGAGGTAAAGATCAGTCAGAAATGGGCAGAGAAAAAGCTGGGGAAGAAGCCACAGGCTGCGGAAGCGGAGGAGTGGCCGCGACCAGGTTTCAGTCTTCCCAACGCAGCCATGCCGGTCCCATTTAACCGCAAAGAGAGAGAAAGAACCCACCAGTAACCATCTGTCAGTCTACCTTCCTGACCCTTGGACCTAGCTGCCTAGTATACTCAGGCAGGGCTGGGCGCCAATCGGGGCTCAGCAAGGAAGGCATCAGTCCTTGAGGACTCCCACAACTTCCTGGGGTCCTAGGAGAGAGGCCAGTCTTCTCCTAGGAGAGTCTGTCTGCGGGCTTCCTCCTCCTAGTTATCACTTCATCTTTGGACCTTGCGAGTGTCCCAGGAGGAGTCTGCGTCCTGGCTAGGGGAGCAAGAAGGCGCTTATTCCGAAATAGAGGAGGGAGGCAGAAGAAAGTTGTTAGGAAGGGTGGATGGAGTCCGATGGTGCAGGTGTTTTTAGGGGAGGGATTTAGGCGGGCGGAGCCTGAGCTAAGTGCCAGAGACTCAGCACTTTAGGATCCGGAAGGTGGGTTAGGTTCATTTTGTCCCCTGGATTCCTGATGGATTATTGTGGGTGAGTGAGAATTCGGGCAGCGGGGATTGGAGGGGAGATAGGAGAAATTTGGGGGAGGGAACGTGGGCTACCGAGGAAGTGACTGCCTTTTCTAAAAATCTCGAGATTTTTATACAGCCGTAAGATACCTCTAGAAATCAACTACTTCAAACCTTCATGTTCTAGAGGAGGAAACTGTCAGGCGAAGGGAAACAAACTGGCTTGGCGAAGATCAAACAGCCAACAAGTAGTAGGGACCTGACCCCGAGGTGCCCTGCCCTATGCTACTTTTCCCATTGCTCCCCTCCACTACCTTGGTCAATGGGATATGGGCGATGATGGGTAAAAAGTCTCCGGAGTAGACAGGTGCTGGACTTTTGGAACCACGGAGAACGAAAAACACACCTGGAGGGAAGAGTCCAGCACCCCTCCGGTTTTTATCGAAGCTAACAGTCTTAACGTCTTTTCTCCACCCCTCTCCCAACTCCTCAAAGAACTATCATTTTGGAACGCTCCAACCCGTTCGAAAGTTCGCCGTTCGTCTGTAAAGTTCAGTTCTGAGCACTCAAGTCATTTGGCATGTCCGACTTGGAATGCTCCCTTGACAACATTAAATTTGGGAATTTTCACCAACAATCTACTCAGCCCTCGCGGTGTCAGACCCTTTGCACCCGCGTCCGCCCAGTTCAGGAAGCTGAGAAGGAAACTGCTGCCTGGTAGGACCAAACAAAGCCCCTGCCACCACCCGCCCCCTTTTTTGTGGCATCTGAGAGCCCTCTGGGCTTAGAGGGTCCTGTGCTTCAAGTCTAGAAAAGAAAATATCCCCTCGGTCCATGTGCTCACCCCTCACAACAGTCTCTTCTTCCTCTCTACCCAATTTATTTACCCATGACTGAGGAGAGAGGAAGAGGGTATGGGCATCAGCTCTGCTCTCTGGACAGCATGGGACAAGGGCAAGAATCCTCTTATGGGATTCTGGAGACTTGAGCTGCATGCTCAGCCCTGGGAAGCAATTCCCATTTCTACATGATGGTTGCCTTCTCTGTAAAGTGAAGTCGTTAGACTAGATCACTTTAAAGCTTTATGACTGACTGAATCTGTTTCCTCCACTGTACTGTCAAGATAATTATCTCTTCCATTTTCCTCCTCCAGGACTCTCAAGAAGATTGCATGAGAGATTTTGCCTAGGCTGTAGACATGTTCTTTGAAATTGATAAAGTTCTGTCACAGAATCTGAGTTGGAAAAATTTCCAGGGCTATAATATAATGATGATGATGAAAAAATCATTTACATAATGCTTTAAGGTTTTGCAATGTAATGGAATATCAAATGTAATTTCATCTGATCTCTTCCAAACTCATTGCTTGAAAAAGAATTCCTTCTGCCACCTCTCCAACTAGGGGTCTTCCAACCTCTGCTTGGAGACCTCCAGGGAAGAGGAACCTACCATCTTTCAGGGAACCCATTCTAATTTAGGTTTGCTCTGACTGTTAGAAAAATTTTCCATATATAGATCTAAATGTGCCTTTCTGCAACAGTTACCCGTTGTTCTTGGTCCTGTTTTTGGGGTCAACAGACCAAGCTTAATCCCTTGTCCACAGGACAGTTCTTTAAGTGTTTGGAGACAGCTCTCTTGTTCTCCCCAAGTCTTTTCTTCTCTACTTTAAATATTCCCAGTTCATTCAATGTGTCTCAAGCCCTTCACCATCCAATATCCTTCCTAACATGTGGCATGCAGGTCTAAGCACTATACTCCAGAAGTGGTCTGAGCAGCAGAGGGATTCTTACGTCTTGATCTTGACACAGTGTTCACATAACCTAAAATCACATGAGCTTGTTTGGCTTTCATATTAAAGCAAAGTATTGGCTCCTAATTGAATCTATAGCCCTTGAAAATCCCCCTATCTCTTTCAGGTGAACTGCACTCTTTGCCCCCTCCACTGTGTATTGTGAAGCCAATTTATTGAACCAAATATTTACATTTGCCGCTGTCAAATCCCACCTAATAAGATTTTACCCATTTGAGCCTGTTGCAGTCTTTCTGGATCGTTACATTTTAACTCCGTCTTCCAGCTGCACATTTGATAAGCATGCTACCTGTTCCTTCATCCAAGTCATTGATAAATGTGTTTAACCCAACAGAAGGTCAAGGACAAGATGCCTGGGGTACTCTACTAGAGCCCCCTCTGTCCAACCACCATGGCTCTAATGACTCCTCAATGGACTCACACATTCAGTCAATTCTGAATCCACCAAACTGTACTATCTTTATTGGCCTCAAAGGGTGAAAATTTGAAGATAAAGATCCCCTTAAAATGTCTGTTCAGCTTTAAGGTATAAGGCAGAGATGTCAAATACATAACCTGTGGCCCATACCACTTCTGAGGGCTACCCAACCAGATTAAAATGTAATTGGGATGAAATGAGCAGAACCAAGAGAACATGGTATACAGTAACAGCAATATTGTTTTAAGAACTACTTTGAGTGAATAAGTTATTTTGTCTATTATAAATGCCCAAATTAACTATAAAGGATATTTGAAGAAAGATGCCATCTCTATGGTGGGAGGAGGGAAGAAAAAATGGAAAAAAAAGAAATTTACTTGACAACTTTGTTGTATATTTGAAAGGAATAGCTAATTGTGCAGAGCAGATTTGCAGTTTCATGTGCAATCATCTTTTTTGTTGTACTGTCTTATGAAAATGCTTAATTCTATAAATTAAAAATTTTAATTAAATATTTTTTAAAGATCAACCTATACAAGATATAGGCTATCTTTTGCTGTTAGCAAAATTTATTGATTAATCAAGGAAAAGAAAAATGCAATTGAGAAATATTTAACAAAATATATAGAAATAAAATAAAATAGATAATACTACATTTTAAAACTAAGCCAACATGTGGCTCACAGGGATCCTTAGGTATGGTTTAGTGGCCCCATTTCTATTTGAATTTGACATCACTGGTGTAAAGGATTAAAAGACTTAGAGCTAATGCTTACGCTCCCAACTTCAGTTATACCCAGGGCTTCTCACTCCCCAGGTCCTGGGGGCACATTTTCCAGACAGATGGAAGGCGATATTCTGCTATTTTTCCTGTGCCCAATATTTTTGTTCATGTGTCTGACTTAGACTGAGGACAGAGCTTAAGTCTTTGTCATTTACACTGCTCAGACTCCATACAATTAGAAACCTAATCCAAGTTCTGTGAGGAATAGATGAATCTATAAGGTAAGATGTTGTTTCTTTCTTTCAACAGCTGGAGATCCCTAAAGCAATGGCTCCATCTCAAATGGTTACTGGTGTTTTGCCTTTTGTTGATTTGTGGTCTCTTGCAAGTCTTCAGAAATCTCCAGGAATCCCAGGAATCCCTACTGAAGTCAAAATTTCCACCTCCCTTTGCCTTGAAGTTATTGTCCCAGGAGGAACTCAGGAAACTCTTTAACTATGATGGACTCTGGTGAGATGCTGCCCCTTACCCCACTTCTCTCTCCTGAGCCCTAGTTCTGCTCATTCACTCTATAGATTTAAATTAAATATTTATATTTCCAAGGGCCCTCAAAGACCAATTAATCCCATCTCAAAGATTTGGAAACTGAAAATGAAAGGTTTAGTGCCTAGCCACAGTCATAGAGGGAGCAAAAGGCAAAGTCAGGATTCAAACCCTGGTCCTCTAATTCCAAATGCAATGTTGGATGAGCATCCTCCTTCTCTACATAACCAAGAACAACTCTGTTTCACCCTCCTCTCTGAGTTGCTTTCAGTCCTCAAATTTTTTATTTTAGAGGTCACATCATTATAGACCAGATGTATGAGCTGGACTGGAATCATTGGTCATCCTTAACAAGGTGTTAAAGGGATATTGGGAATAACCTGGGCCAGGAGAATTCACACCTCATCAAAGATCTAACTTTGTCTTATCAAGCTACCCATGGGCATGCTCAATATTCTCTTCTCAGTTAAAAAAAATGACTCCCTGCAAATTACATCAGTGTGCTCTTGTCACAGTTTATGGATAGATAATCTCGAAATCCAAAGTCCTTTGTAAAGGAACAGATTTCCCTTACTCAGTTTTCTTCACACCAGTCCAATGATTTAGACTTGGGCTTAAAATGCAATAAGGCACTTATGAACCATTAAACGCAATAAGAGTAACTTTTCTAGTGACAAGGAAGAATATAGTAAGTCAAACAAAATGGCTATTTTCTTCTATTTCTATATTCACTAGAGTAATCAGCCATGACAGGTCAGAAAAAACTTCCTTATTAAATGAAAACATCTGGCACCAACTTCCCATGGTCTAGGCCTTTTATACCTTAGGCAAGAAAGCATCTTCACCCTCTAAAGGCACTAGCCCAAACTATACAAAACAGATGCCTCTCTAGCCTCTTCCCTTAAATGAGTGCCTCCAGTGTTTACACTTAATGCCCCATGTGTAATTGTATAATACTCTTCCGGGAAATCACACCTGCCTTGGTATTCACAAGATTCTGTTTAAAATTGCCTTTCCTCATCTTCATCTGAGCCTGTCCAAGTGCTAACCTGTCCCGCAAAGTTGAGTTCAAGCACACTTCTTTCTTAAAGCCTTCCCTGAATTCTCCATCCCTTCTCTGAACTCCTGCAGAACTCAGCATGATTTCATTCTCTAGTTCCAATGGCTAACACTGTTTCCTAGATGGTAACTAGGTAATGCAATGGATAAAGTGATGAGCCTCATGACAGGAAGACCTGAGTTCACATCCAGCTTCAAATACTTACTAGCTATGTGACCCTGAGGAACTCACTTCGTCTCTGTCTGTTTTCTCAACTATAAAATGGAGATGATAATAATACCTACTTCTCAGGGTTGTCATGAGACTCAAATGAGATATTTGTAAAGAGCTTAGCATGGTACCTGGTGTGTGTGTGTGTGTGTGTGTGTGTGTGTGTGTGTGTGTGTGTGTGTTTTAGACACATAATAAATACTTGTTCCCATCCTTCCTAATTTGGTAATGGTCCCACCTACCCAATCTCTGCCTGTTGCTTATTCTTGAAGAACCAGTTCAAATACCACACAGTCCATGAAGCTTCCCTTTTGTTTGACATTTACCATCTTTCTTCAGTCTACCTTCCCAGACCTATTGCATGTTCCTCTTCTTCACACACTCCACCAAACTTCACAAACTCCACCATACATGACATTCCACCTCCCATCTTATGCCTTTATTCCCCCATGCCTGGAATGTATTCTTTTCACAATTTCACTTCTTAGAATCCCTGACTTCCTTCAAGGCTTATCTTAAATACCAATGACTGCACGAAACCTATCAGGATTCTCCTACTTGCTGTTATTACTGCACACTGGGTACACCTCACCCCAGAAATTGCTCTGTATTTACTTTGTATTATTTTGTCTATAAATACATCTGTGTTTGTATTGTCACCACTAATGTCTCCAGCTCCATCCCCAATCCCTGCTCCTACCCATAGAATATGCGCTCCTTAAGAGCAGGGATGTTTACTGCTTTTTTATCTTTTACCCAGGTTCCTAGTACAATGCCTGGTACATGGTAGATATTTCAGACTTTTCAGAATGACTGTTTCTGAGTTGCTCAGTGGCAGATTTTGTTCCTGGGTCAGTGTTTTAATGAGAACAGGAGACAGCTGAAGAGGGGTGTGAGAAATAATTCACTTAGACCCCTACTCTATTCCAATCAGTATTAATCCATTTGCTATGATTCCAAAGGGGTAGTGATTATAAATTCTATATATTGGGCCCCAGAGCAATGAGCTGCAGATGGTAAGTTCACTTGCTTAATCATAGGAAGCTGACTAGAGTCCCTCCATCCTTGTTTTTCCTTGTTATGGTGACCAAGCCCAACAAGGTAGAGGTGACTTAATGACATGGAAAGTCCCCCAACTTATTTTGTACCTCCAGATCATTCTCTCTTGTCCAACATGAGCAGGTGACTATTTTGTGATTATCTTATGACCACTTAGTGGAGATGCCCCATGCTTCACCCAACCCAAGAACCCCCTGCTGAAATACCATATCTAGCTGATGTATCATTTTTGGCTCATGAAACAAGGTCTCTCAACCAATGGGATTCTGTCCTTTGTATAGTCCCTTTAGAATATTCAGGAATCAAATCTGGTATCAAGCCTTATTTTTATAAGGCTCTGGAAGAAGGGGGCATCTTGGATCATAAGGAAGATCTGATGTCCACATCATTAGAAGGGGCCCTGGTCCCTTTAATAAAGTTCCATTGGCTTAGAGCTCTGCCTCAGTTTGTTTATTATAGGTTGGTCAATTTTAATTCCAACAGGGGAACAGTGTCATTCTTGAGGCATTCGTCGCTCACACACAGAACAACAGAATAAGATTAACAAGGAATTCTAGGTATCCACATCCACTCAAAATCATTCCCCCAACAAAGTTTTAATATTTTTTTCTAGTCAGCCAGGGGACACAGCTGGTTAAAAGCAAAGACACATAATGAGATGACATACAAAGAAAAGTAGCAATAGAACCTTGCCCTCCGATGCCTATAACCCAAAAGGTCTTCCAACTTTCACCATGAATGGGAAGAGTTGACGTGTAGGGAACATACATGAGTCAGCCAATAAAAAAGCATTTATTAAGTGTTTACTGTGACCCAGGCACTGTGGTAAGTGCTGGGGATACAAAGAAAGGGAAAAACCCCTGATCCTGGTGTCTCAGGAAGCTCACATTCTAATGGAGAAGACAACATACAAATAACTTTGCATGCATGAGATACATACACTTTAAAAGAAAGGCATTCTCAGAGTGAAGGCAGTAGAATTGGAAGAGAATGTGGAAGGCCTCCTGAAGCAGTTGGAGTTTAATTTGAGGACACCAGGAAAGTCAGGAGGAGATGAAGACACAGAGAATTCCGGGGATGGAACGCTCATGGGAGCACCTGGCCAAAGCACAGATGTAAAAGCGCGCAAAAATAGGAAATGCATGTTGTTGGTCAGTCATTTTCATTTGCATCTGACCCTTCATGACCCCTTTTGGAATTTTCTTGGCAGAGATAGTGGATTGTTTTGCCACTTCCTCCTCCAGCTCATCTGGCAGATGAGGAAACTGAGGGAAACAGGGTTAAGTGACTTGCATAGGGTCACACAGCTAGGAAGTATCTGAGGCCAGATTTGAACTCAGGAAGATGAGTCTTCCTGACTCCAGGTTTGGTGTTCTATTTGCTTTGCCACCTAGCTGCCCAGAAATATGTATACTAAGAGCAAATGCAGGGGAGATTCATGTCTTTTATGCTGTAGGATAACTGTTGTCTTCTGGTGATGTTATCACACAGCTCTCAGTGACTCTGACTCTGGCTGGGTGCAGCTCATCCTCTGAGTGCATTATTCCTTGGGTGTCTAGGTGATTCTTGATGATTGATAAGTCTATAGTCTAAACTGGGTGTTGCACTATTGGTCTTATGGTGTTTAATTGTCTTCTCTGTGTTTAATCTCTTGCTGGGTGTTTCCTACTAAGGAATTCAGATATTTATCTCTTCTAGGATTATATTTCTGGCTTCTATGGGAGAAGGTTTTCGGGGAAGGAATAGGAGATGAGAGGAGGATTTGAGCTAAGTAGGAAGAAAGAAATCATTTCAGCACCTTGGATGAGTTTGGACTAGCCAAGCAGGGCAGAAGTTGAATTTGGGGAGACAAAAAACTTGATAAAATTTAGAAGAAATTGAAAAAAAAAAAGCTGAAGCAAAACAGCCTCCAGGCCCAGATCCTGGTTCAGTTTCTACTTTCAGGCTGTAAGAGAAGCAAGAGCAAGGACAATTAAAGAGGATATAGAAGGATTAAAGAGGATACAGCTGGACTAGGAAATACAAGTTGGAGCAATAGATAAAAGGGGGAGGAGAAAGTAGGCGACAAGACCAGGCAAAGCAAGATAGGAAGAAAACATAAGTGGAACAATTATGGGGGTTAAGTAAATTGATAGAATGTATTAGTGGGTGGGCCAAATTGGTTGTAAAATGTTTTAACTTTTGAAAATTAATAATCGACTATGAAGTGCTTTAACCAGGTGTTTTGGGTTAAGATGTAAGCAACCATAATTAGTTTCAAGAAGTAAGGTAAAGTCTCAACCATTCTGGATAGTAAGGGAAATTTGTGCATCATCTTGGATCATGGTGTGATCTTTTTATTTCTGCCACAGTCGGGATGACTGTAATCTAGGTTCTCTGTCCTATTGCAGGTCTCAGCCAATGGGTCACTCCACTGCTGGGTTAGTTAGTCATGTGGCTGGGCTTTGGCTGGGTCCCCCTGTTGACCTTGGCTACTGTTACTAGTGACTCTGGTAGCCAATGGGACCCCTCTTAGCTTTGATGTATTGCCCAGTATCACTGGTCACATGATAATTCCACTCTAGGGATGTTCATTAACCTGAGATCAGGAAAGAACCAGCACAAAAGATGGAGAAGAGGCTTGTGGTCATAGACACATGGTGGCTAAGTGGGAGATAGGGCAGTTGCTTCCCCTTTCCTTCCCAGCAGCTCATAGGAGTTCTTTCTTCACACACTTTCAGGAAGGAAAAGAAAGAAAAGGAGATTGAGGTAGAAGCATATAAAGCTTTTTGTATTTGGACTGTTGCAGTTCAGTACCTCTTAAGTCACTGGTTCCTAAGTCCATAGCCAGACAGAAGTCAACACAGCACTGGCCCCCAAATCATTTATGGAGAAAAGTATCTCACCAAGGCTCCTTACATGATTGAATCGGAAGCAGGACAAAGAATATCTGTACATGCTATGTATAATTCACCAGGAAGGACAGCTGGGTGGTTCAGTGGATAGAGTACTAGGCCTGGAATCAGGAAGACCTGAGTTCAAATTCAGTCTCAGACATTTATTAGCTATGTGACCCCAGGCAAGTCACTTTCCTGATCTCAGTTTCTTCAGCTATAAAATGGGGATAATAATAACAGCTATCTCCCAGGGTCGTTGTATGGATCGAATGAGGTAGTTGTGAAGTGCTTGGCACATAGTAAGTGTTATAGAAATGTTAATTATTATCATTAACTGTTATATTCTAAGGACAATCACACATAATTAGAATTTTAAAACCTAAAAGAAATGAATAACTTTTTAAAGCTATAAAATGTCATAATTGACAATCTAAGAAGTAGATGAACTAAATAGAACCCTCAAGACCTTATGGAAGGAGAAATTACAGAACTCATGAAAAAAAAATCATAGTTGAAAAAAAAGGAACTGGGTTCAGATGGACTCTCAAGTTAATTATCCCAAACTTTTAAAGAATAAGTAACTCTTACCTCATATAGATTCTTTCTGAGCACAAAGGGGAAAGTACCCGTATCCTTCTATGAGGAAAATAAGATTTTGATTTCTAAATAAGGCAAAGATTAGACTGAGAAAGAAAAGCAAAGGCCATTACAATCATAAATAGCAGTGAAAATAACAAATAAAATACTAGCAAACTGATAAAGTAATAAGGAAAAACTATCTGTTAGGATCAAATAGATTTTGTAATTCGAATGCAAAGATATTTTAATAGCAGGAAATAAAATTATAAATCTTAGCAACAAAAAAAAATAAAGATGGCATGATGATACAAAGAGATGCAGGGAAAATCTTTGATAAAAATAGAGTAGTTATTTATATTAAATTTAAAGATGCTAAAAATATGGGAACAGGAGAATCTGTTCAAATATGGTAGCAAAAAATTCGAAAACAAGCACAAGTCATTGTTTTAAAACATAGTTATCACGAACTTTTCAAAAACCATCAAATGGAAAGCAAATATCCCTGCTTTAAATCATATTTTAGTAGTCAGCATGAAAAAAGAAATTAATAGCATAAGCGCAGACATTAAAGAAAATAAGATATCTCTTTATTTGCATATGGCATGATTTTATCCTTAGAAAACTCAAATCAGTCAACAAAAATCTAATCACATTAAGATACAACTTTAGCAAAGTAGCAAGATATACAGTTAAGCCACAAAATTATACATAGTCCTACATACCACCAGCAAAATAAAGACAATCTACAGAGAAACCACTTTTGCAATAACAAGAACAGCATCGAATAACTGGTCTTTGGTGTATGAAGACATATAAAGACCATCTAAATATGAATTTAATAGAAATCAAGAAAGAACCAGACAAAGGACTCTCCCCACTTGTCAAAACTTTCCAAAGTGTTATCCATGTCAAGCTATAGAAACTTATAGCTTTGAGCACTGATTCAGCCACAGAATCAGAGAATTTGAGGGCTTGCAAGGACTTCAGAACCATCTAGTTCATCCCATGAACAAAAGGAATCCCTACTGTAACATAGCCTACAAGTGGTCTGAGTATTCAGACTTTTGCTTGAAGACCTCCAAGGAAGGGAAAGCTACAACCTCTGGAAGCAGCCCATTCCATTGGAGACAGCTCTAATTTGGGGGAGTTTTTTCCTGACTAGTCTAAATTTGCTTATTTCCAACTGTCACCCCTTGCTTCTGGTTCTGCCCTGTGGGTCCAACTGAAACGTCCCTTCTTCACATGAAGCCCTTCAAACACTTGATGACAATGTCCCCACTGGGTCTTCTCTTTACTAGTCTATCCATGTTCTTTCGTCATATCTTCATATGACATGGACTCAAGGTCATTGTCCATACTGGTTGCGCCTCTTTGAAACTCTCTAATTTATCGATGTCCCTCCTAAACTGGGGTGTCCAAAACTAAACACAGTACTCCAGGTGAGGCATGATGAAAACAAGATACAGTGAGAACACTCACTTCTCTGTTCCTGAAAGCTGTGTCCTTCTTAATGCAGCCCAAGGTTGCGTTAGCTTTTTTGACTGCCACAGCTCACTGCTTCCATATTGAGCTTGTAGTCTACTAAAAGTTCCAGATATTTTTAAGAAAAACTACTCTACCTATGCTTCCCCACCATAGACTTGGGAAATTGATTTTTTGGAACCCAAGAACAAGACTTAACATTTATCTTTATTGAATTTCATCTTATTAGATTCAGCCCCATCCTGCAGCCTCTCAAAAGCCCTGTGGATCCTGACTGTAATCCACCGTGTTAGCTACCCCCCTCAGATTGTGTTATCACAAAATTTATGTGGAGAATTCATATGGAAAACTAGAAGGCAAGAATACTAAAAAGAATTGTCTAAAAGCAGAGTATCTAATGATTTTTTGACCCGATGATGATTTCATTTTTCAAAAGATAGAGGAACAGTTGTGGAGACAGTAACTGGGTGGCAAAGTGTTTGAAGTTCCAGTGCCAACACATGGGAAGGATCCCCAAACCAATCATACTTTTGAACCATTAATATTTATTAAGTGCCTAGTATGTGCCAGACCCTGTGCTAAGCTTGAGGATACAAATAAGAAAGACAGTCTCTTCCCTCAAGGAGCTTACAATCTAAAGAGAGAAGACAATAAAAGGACGCTGAAGGGAGGAGGGGGAGAGAATGAAGTGGAGTCAAAACTAAGCATAGTAGCTGATGTTACCATCAAAAAGTTAGCTGGAAAAATCTAAACCCCTTATAAAAGCCCTCCAAACAGAAGGGAAAGGCAACTGAGGGTACTGAGGATGTATTGAGTAGCAAAGCTGAATCAGTCTCCAAGATGCTGAGACTTCAGATGAGCTTATCCTAGGGGAGGCATGATGTGTGGAGTTGAAACCAACAAGAGCAACTGATGGTAAATGAATGAACTATAAAAATAGCAGAATAGGAGGACAACTTTCCCTGTGACATTTCAAAGTATATTACAAGTTATTTTTTTAACTGATACTGGTGAAAAAAAGTAGAGAAACATATCCAAAGACTAAAACAGAAAGCCCAGAAATAGAATTCAGTGTATAAAAGAGGGCATTGGGCAAACATAGGTCTAAAAATCCATGGGGCATAGAATCAGCGTCCAATAAAGACTGCTGGCAAAATCATAGCTTCATTGTGAAAAATATATTTCAAGAGATATTTCATATAATGTACTACAATACTGTCTAACTAGATAAATGGTCTGAATTGCTTTAGTCACAAAAAATTGGAAGAAAAAAGAAGAACATATTTGTCTCAGTTACGAAGAAAGAAGTAACAATTTTTATAATGAAAACAAATTAAATATATGATTAGGGATGAAATGGATGGGTTTGTTCATACAAAGATAAAAATATTTTTGTCCCAAAAAAAGTAGTACTTCTAAAGTGAAAGGAAAAAATAGTTTAGGGAAAATATTTATAGTAAAGTTACAGGTTTCCAGCTGATAGTGGTCTGACATACAGAATTTATGAAGAATTAATACATAACCTTAAGAGTAACAGACATCAATGGAAAAGTGATCAAAGGACAGGAACAACGATTGAAGGAGGAAATTTTGACTGTGGGTGACTTTTAAAAGATGTTCAAATAATCTAAGTATCAGAGAAATGTGAAATAAGATAGCTTGATATCCATTAACTTTGAAAAAATAATCAAATTCAATGTTGGTGGAGCTACAGAGAAACAGATATTTTATGACTTCATTGTGGGGACAGTAGCTGAATGCAAAGTGTTTGAAGTTTCATGTGGCAACATGCAAGAAATCATACTTTTGGACCCCAAAATTCCATTGCTAGAACTGCTCCTAAATAATATTATACCTATCTGTTGTATAATATACATACTTGATTGATTTTATAATTATTATATTTATAATTTTAGAAATAAAAAATAGTTCTTCCTAAAGTCTAAGCACAATCCTTTCCTGCTATATAGCATATGCTCTTTCCTCTTAAGGTTCTTCCTCCTCATCTCTGCCTCTGGAAATCTTAACTTCTTTCAAGCCTCAGCTCAACTTCCCTCTCCTTTGAGAAATCTTTTCCTGTTGTTTGTGCTCCCCATGATATTTATCTTGCACATATCTTATTTATATATGTGTATATATGTATGTGTGTATGTGTGTGTGTGTGTGTGTGTGTGTGTGTGTGTGTATTGGAGGGGGGAAGGCAGGGCAATTGGGATTAAGTGACTTGCCCAAGGTCACACAGTTAGTAAATGTCAAGTGATCGAATTTGAACTCAGGTCCTCCTGACTCCAGGGCCAGTGCTCTATTCACTGCGCCACCTAGCTGCCCCACATGAGAAGGACTTGGCCGTTTTTATTAACAGTGCAGTCCTTTGCAATGAACGCAAAGGCCATGGCTAAAAGAAGGTGTTATCTGGCAGAGTGAACGCCCACTTCAGATCCTAGAATGGCTGTCAAATCCCACCTTCTCTTTTTGAAGCCTAGAATTTGAATCACATTCTTTCAGAAAGTCAATGAGATAGGAGTGCCTCTCAAAATTCAGCTACCTCTCCCCAACTGTGATTGGACAGAAGAATGGTAATCTCTGGGTAGTCTGCTGCTAACAAGCCATCCATGAAGAGTCCAGACCCTTGATCACTGTGGGATGGCTTTAGGGGTGGGTGGTAGGAGGGAATGGGACAGAATTTATGCATATTAAAAATGGAGGGGGGGTGGAGTGCTTGAATTTCTATGTCTCTTTTGGACAAAAGTCTTACAGAAATTTAAGAGCATAATCTGGGTCCACACTTTAAAAAAGAAAATCTTAAATATTTACTTCTTTTCTGAAGGATCAGAGCATTCCTTTTTCAATGTGACACCAAAAAAAAAATGAATGAAAGAAGATTTATCTTCCACAAAATTACTTCAGAACATGCAGTCTTCAGGCTCTGTTCCTTCCTTCTTTGGTTCCTCTGAAGAAATGAGTTCCTTCTGGTAACCTGACATGCTGCTGAGAAACAGAGATAATAATCTATATTTATCAGGAGAGTTATACCTGTGTGGCTGGACTTTTCTCTGAGGATCAATCGAGCAAGGTTTATTGTGACTATCACAAACATCTGTATTTATGCTTTTCCTTCCAATAGGACACAAGGGCAGGGACTGTTTTGTTTTTGTCTTTGAATCCCTAATATGTAGCATGGTGCCTGACTTAGTAGTTTCAGCCAAGTTATTATTTGGGGTTTGGAGAAGTGATGTACATTTAAAAACCGCTTTACTTCTCCGGTGCTCATTTCCTGTCTCTTCTATTAAGTGCAACGGATTTCTCTTCTGTTCCCTTTCCTAGAGTTGGGCTGACTCTTGGAATTTCTCTGCATATTTGAAGAACCATATCTATAGTTGCTCTGCCTCTCTCTTTTTCTTTTCCTTGTTGTGCAGTGGCTTTGGGGTGAATCCCAACTATGGAGACTTGGCTCAAGGAGAGTGGCATCACATGATAAATAAGCAGTGACTCTGGTCCCATAGCTTCTCCCACATCTCTAGCCTTGACATTTCTTTGTATCTCTATGGAGATAACCACTCATTTCCTAGTCTTTTCATGTGACTAAACCAGCTCCAAGAACAAAAGGGAAGAAATAATGGGGTGCTGTTTTACTGGGGTGAGTCCAGGTTTCCCCCATTCCAATCCACCCACAAGGACCATGTTTATAGTCTGCCTTCTTTCTGCAGGTTGTTCCCCCAAAGGCAGTGTGAATGTGAAAAGCAATCAGGGAACTACATCTTTCAAGAATCCTACAACAAGAGTGAACTTGAAGCAGTGAAAATCAGGAGAAAGGCAGAATTTGAACACTTCCAAAGGAGGTAATGCAGACTATACACAAAGAATCTCTAAAAAGTTCCCTGGCTGTGTTCTAGGGGGATTTTCCAGGGTCTCTGTCTCAAATGGATCCTGGGGAAAGATGTCTCTTGAGGTCACCATAGAATACAACTTCTGGTAGCCCTTATACCCACTCCTCTTTTCCTGGCTTTGTAAGTGATCCTTCTTTTGTCCTATGTCATTGGTGAGGGGGATTTGGTTCAATCTCAGGGGCTAGGAAGATGGAACTGAAGGGGAAAAACAGGAAATATCTGAGGTGAGGGAAAGAGTTGTTAAAAGGGATAGAGATGGGCAGCTAGGTGGTGCAGTGGGCCAAGCACTGGGCTTGGAATCAGAAGGACTCATCTTCAGGAATTCAAATCTGACCTCAGACACTTACCAGTGGTGTGACCCTGGGAAAGTCACTTAACCCTGTTGACCTCAGTTTCCTCATCTGCAAAATGAGGTGGAGAAGGAAGCAGCAAACCACTACAGTATCATTGCCAAGAAAACTCCAAATAAGGTCACCACTGAACAGCAGCAACAACGAAAGGATAGAAAATCTGGAATGTGAATGTTGTGTGGGTATTTAGGCAAACTATATTCAGGTCCTACTCAAAGGTGATCATTATTCACCACCACTGATGGATATGATACATCTGTGGACAGAACTCTGTGTTGATCACTGTTGGGGGTAGGGTGCGTCTCTGTGTGATGGGTTGTAGGGCCTAAAAGAAAAAAAAGGAATTACATGTAATAAAGGACCATGGAAAGATAGACTAAAAATTAATTGGAAAGTAGTCTAATCCTAAAGAATGAGTGGGTCAAACAACAAATCATAGAAACAATCAATAACTTTATCCGAAAGAATGACAATAATGAGACAACATACCAAAACTTATGGGATGCAGTGAAAGCAGTTCTCAGGGGAAGTTTGATATCTCTAAATGCTTAAATGAATAAAATGGAGAAAGAGGAGATCAATGAATTGGGAGTGCAACTAAAAAAGCTAGAAAAAGAACAAATTTTAAAATCCCCAATTAAATATCAAATTAGAAATTCTGAAAACCAAAGGAGAGATTAATAAAATTGAAATTAAGAAAACTATTGAACTAATAAATAAAACTAACAGCTAGTTTTATGAAAAACTAATAAACCTTTGGTTAATTTGATTTAAAAAAGAAAGAAAACAAATTACCAGTATCAAAAATGAAAAGGGTGAATTCACCACCAATGAAGAGGAAATTAAAACAATAATTAGGAGCTATTTTGCCCAACTGTGTGCCCATAAATTTGACAATCTTACTGAAATGGATGAATATTTACAAAAATATAAATTGTCTATTTTAACAAAAGAGGAAACAAAATACTTAACCCCATTTCAGAAAAAGAAATCAAACAAGCCATCAATGAACTCCCTAAGAAAAAAATCTCTAGGGCCAGATGGATTTACAAGTGAATTCTATCAAACCTTAGAAGAACAATAAATATGCATAAGTATAAATATAATATTTATAAATATATAAAACTACACATACCCTTTGACCCAATGATACCATTACTAGGTCTGTATCTGTAACAACAATGTGGCTAGCAGCTGCTATAGGGGTGTAAGACCCAACAAGACCAGTAACAAGAGCTGCCACCACAGGTTCTTTGATCTGCTTTCCTAAGGAAAGCAACTTTAAGGGGTTAACAATCTCACTTTAATCAAACATACATATATCATCCACTTAGTTCAGGAGGAAAAGCCAGCACCCTGAACTTCAGAGCAAATACAAATAGAAATTACAAACAGAAAATATCAACAGATCAAATAACACAATTCAACAGACAGGCTTTGTCTAATCAAGACATCACGTACATAGTTACCAAAAAGAGAAGCACCAACATCTGGGTTTTCTTCAAAGCCGGAGGGCTCCCACAGCCCAGAGTCTCCACACCAATACTCTTCCAGTGAGTGAGAACCCCAGACAGAATGCTAACCTCTGAGTTTATATACCCTTTCTGAGGGCCTGAAGGGTTCACATCTAATCAGCAAAAGGGTGTGAGCCTGGAGCTTTATACCTAGTTAGCAAAAGGGTGTGGGCCTGGGACTTTGCACCTAGTAAGGCTTAATCAAAGGCACTTGATTACTGTAGCATACTAAAAGAAAAAACCGTAAAAAAAGAAGTCCCACCTTAATTACCAATACAGTATCCCAAGGAGATCATATAAATGGGAAAAAGACCCAGATGTGCAAAAATGTTTAGAGCACCTCTTTTTATGGTGGCCAAGAATTAGAAATTGAGGGGATACCCATCAATTGGGGAATGGCTGAACAAGTTGTGATATGTGAATGTAATGGAAGACTATTGTGCTATAAGAAATGATGAATAGGCAGACTGCAGAAAAACCTGGAAAAACTCATATGAACTGAAGCTGAGTGAAATGAGCAGAACCAGGAGAACACTGTACACAGTAACAGCCAGCACATTGTGTGATGACTAACTTTGATAGACTTAGCTCTTCTCAGCAATGTAAGGAGCTAAGACAACTCCAAAAGAGTCATGATGGAAAATGCTATCCATATCAAGAGAAAGAACTATGGAGTCTGAATGCAGATTGAAGCATATTATTTGCTCTCTTTTTTTTGTTGTTTTGTTTTGTTTCTTTTTTTCTTGTGGTTCCTTTCATTAGTTCTAATTCTTCTTTAGAACATGACTAATGTGAAAATATGTTTAATATGAATGTATATATAGAGCCTATATCAGATTGCACACCCTCTTGGGGAGGGGGGAGGAGAGAAAAGGGGAGAAAATTTAAAACTCAAAATCTTATGGAAGTAAATGTTGACAACTAAAAATAAATAATTCTTTTAAAAAATAAAAGAATAAGAGGAACAATCCCTACCCTCACAGACAGACCTCCTAGTCTGAAAAATGAGAGATAGACTCTCTACTAGATACTAGAGCTGGGAATATGGGGAAGAGATGGAAGGAGAACAAAGCTGGGAAGGGGGTGTCAGAGAAGACTTCCTAGGGGAGAGGAAAAAGAGATATTTGACTAGAGTCCTGCAATTTAAGAGAGTAAGAAAAAGGTTAGGGGTACAGGTGGGGAAGTAGGTCTGATGATCAGGGATTGAACAGAAGGAAAAGATTAACTTTCTGATAAGTAGTGCCAGAGGAAGGTAGTTCTAACTACCCCTTCCCTCCTAAGAGAATAACTGTCTTTTAACTATGTATACATAATTAACTATGTGTACACGAGGCATCTTAGTAGTTAAGAAGGTAGGACTTGGATTCAGGAAGACCTGAGTTCATATCTAGCCTCAGACACTTATTCACTGTGTAACCCCGAGAAAGTCACTTACCTTTTCCTCAACCATAAAATGAGGGTAACAATAGCACAGGGCTCTTGTGAGGATCAAATTAAATAACATATATACAGCTCTTTGCAAACCTTAAAAAGCCACTTATGCTTATTGCTAGCTTTAATTATTCATAAGCAATCAGGAAAAGCAAAACATACTTGTGATAACTTCTCTCAGAAATTAATATTTACTGGAAATGGGCCTCTCCCCAGTGAACAGCAGACAAGCTTCATCTTTAGGGTTGTTTGCCTCTTGAAGTCACCCTCTCCCCTACTCAAAAACAGCAAACTAGTCTTTTAAATTAACTTGTGCTAATTGGAGACATACAACCCTACCTTCCACTCCCAGGGAACATGAGCATTTGAACTGTCACCTTCTGGAGATAATGTCTTCCACCTTTATTGGCTAAGCTTCAGGAGAGGCTTAAAGATTGGGAATTTCACTTAAACTCTCTGGGATTCAGTTTCTGCATCTGTAAGATGGGTTGGATTAAATGACCTCTAAGGTCTTTTCTCATTCAAAATGTTTGAACGTATACATAAGCCAAAAGGGCAACAGGAAGACTCATGGTAAGTTTCAGTAGGAAAGGCCGATAGGTGGCACGATGGACAGAGTGCTGGACCTGGACCTGAGTTCAAATCCAGGCTCAGACACTAATTAGCCACATGATCCTAGGTAAGTCTGCCTGTTTCATAAACTGTAAAATGAGGCTAAGAGAACCTACCCCCCAGGGTTGTTTTGAGGATCAAAAGAGATAATATTTGGATAGTGCTTTTTAAACCTTAAAGTACCATACAAATGCCACCTATTATTATTATCAAGTAGTCTTTAGCATATTGTCAATGTTGATTTACATAATTATTAAATTGAGATGCATCATCAAGGATTTTTCTGGTAGGAAAAGAGGGTAGACAGGTTATGTATCTGTATCAGTAAGGCAATAATAACAACGTAGATGATAATTGTCAAAATGCCTATGTAGTTCTGTATCATGAAGTATACGAGACTCTCCACATAGAAGATAAAAGAAGTAAATTATTTATTCAGACACCAGAGAACCAATCATATCCCACAAGTCATTTATCCAATCTATCAGAGTAGTAAAACATTCCATACATAATATCACAACATAGAGCCTCACCATCCCAAAACCTCTCTTGAACCCTTGCTGGGGTCTTCTCCGAACACAAACTCACAGTACAGCTGAGTCAGCCTGTTCAGTTCTAATGACCACGATGATGGCCATTAGCAGCCATTAGCAGCAATAACTGCGTGCGCTCTCTCTCTCATCAAATTAAATAACATATACACAGCTCTTTGCAAACCTTAAAAAGCTACTTATGCTTACTGCTAGCTTTTATTATTCATAAGCAATCAGGAAAAGCAAAACATACTTGTGATAACATCTCAGAAATTAATATTTACTGAAAATGGACCTCTCCCCAGCGAACAGTAGACAAACTTCATCTTTAGGGTTGTTTGCCTCTTGAAGTCATCCTCTCCCCTACTCAAAAACAACAAGGTAGTCTTGTAAATTAACCTGTGCTAATTGGAGACATACAACCCTACCTTCCACTCCCAGGGAACATGAGCATTTCCTGTGTCACAATTTCCATTTCCTGTCAGGAAGCTCCTCCCATCACATGTGACCTAGGCTTCCTGTGACATAAACAGGTCACATGGCCTATCAATGGGTGGGAAAGATCTTCGAATTTAAATTGCTACTACAGTATCAGAAATGAGAGATAACACAAGTATAAACCCAGTGCTGCAATGGTCTCCCTCATACAGAATAAGAACCAAAGGCATGCCACAGTGAATGGATTGGATCCTCAATGGAGAATTTGGGGAAAGCATGGACAAGAATTATATGGGGTGAGAATCCTTGGGAGATTATAGATTGCATCAAGCAATGGAGACTCACGCTTGTGAAATCACTGCTCCATCAATGTATCCAAGGGTCTTACAGTAACTATCAGATGACACTGTTTTGTTAAAGACTCCTGGAAAGAACAGCACAATCCTTGAAAATCCGTCCTTAGACTTTTCAGGTACAAGAAAGTTCCCTTACACTCATCCAATAACCTAAGTCTTCAAACTCTACTTTCCTCCAATGAACAAATGTGGAAATGTTTATACTACATTACCTTTCAATCCATTGCTGAATGACTCTCTAGGTGTTCTCAAGTTATATTTGGTATGTATACCATATTTCCTACAATTAGATTAGATGCTTCCAGAAAGAAGGTACTCTGTCTCCCCTGATACAGTGGGAGCTCACCAAAGGCAGGAACCACATTTCTGCAATCAGGTACAAAGTTTTTCCCATGGTGTCTCTCTTGCCATAGACCATCACAAGTCACTGCCCATAGAAAATGTTTTGTAATTATTTTTTGGAGGTGAGAACAAATGGGATGAGAGGACCTGAAATCACTACATTCATATTTCGCTTTTGTCTACAGAGAAGGGCTGCCCCACCCTCCACCTTTGCTGGCCCAGCCAAACATCCCTTTTGGGTATCCTGTCCATGGGGTGGAGGTGATGCCTCTTCACACAATTCTGATCCCAGGTAGGTGTCTGCCCATTTCCTTGGCCCCGTTCACCTCCCTTACGTTCATGCTTGCTCCCAAGGCTGAGAAAAGGACAATTTATCATTTGGTTCTCTCATTCTTAATCAATTAATCAATGGTTGTTAATTAAGTGCCTACTATGTTCCAGGCTAGTTCTGGGGATACAAAGAAAAAAGTGAAAAAGTCCCTGCCTTCAAGGAGCTTACATTCTAATGAAGAAGAAAACACAGCCATACATAAGTACATACAAAGTATGTATGTAACACCTGAGGTAGTTTACCTCTGGTAGAGACCCCATCCCACCCCCATATTCAATATCTTGTCTGGCTCATTCACCTCAGCCTGAATCCATACTGTTGGATCTGAGTTCTCAGAGAAGGGCCACTATTGGCTATGCTCACATTCTCTCAGGATCGATCCCAAGGTAGGCTTTTTGTGGGGGAATACATTCTTTATAGTCATCACAGATCTCATGCTCTCACCTATGGACTTCCATTTACATAAACTCAACCACTCACAATAATGGCACATTAAATAGTAAATGAAACTATTTACTTAACAATAAATTAAAAGAAACAAAAATAACATCACAATTATTCACGTAAGGGAAATGTAAGAATAATAAATATATCACAGTTTGCACATAAACCTGAGTCACACTCTTCTACCTATATACTTAGTACCTGTCTAGAAGAGTGTGCACAAACCTGGCAGGGAAGCATATGAGTGAGGAAAATCCATGTGCTTGACATAACACAGCTCTGGAATGGAAAACTTTAGTGTCCTCTCCCTATCTCAAGAACTCTCCATGAGAGTTCTTTGGTGAATGTAACTTCTGTATTTCATAGAAGCTTCCACTTCTAATCTAAAGTTTATCCACACCATGCTTGAATAATACTTCATCGGACTAATGTCTCAGCCATCCTAATCAAACCACAGAGTAACTTCTTTGATGCTCTACTTCTAAGCTGTTCCTCTCAGTTGCACTTCTTCCCAATAGCCACTGTAGTATCTATCACTTCCAATTTCAAGCTTAGCTGATGCCTTCAACTAAAGTAGTGTTACACTCTTTTAGGAAAAGGCAATGACTTTTACCCTAAATTTAGAAAGGGCTTCTTCAACTCTGATCGTCAGGATTCTTCCCTTCTTCCTCTCAGCAACAAGTAGCAATACAGAAAAGTATACTCTGTCTTCACTTCTCTTAGTCTCAGCAGAAAATCATAATAGATAGCAGAGTATATTCTCTCTACTCCTTATTATTCCATCTTTCCAGCAGCAAGTCTTAATAGAGAACATAGTATATTGTCTCTCTTCCTTCTTCCTTTCAGCAGCCAGTAATTGTAGAGAGTAGTCTGGCTCTCATTGGCAAGTTAGTTAGCATTTAGTACCATACAGAGATAGGGTTATGGGCTCTAACACAATTTTAATATCTGTCCTTTTATCTTTCTGGGTTCATGGTCTGGATCCTTTCTGTGAATTACCCCACTTTACTTTATGGTTAGCAACCAAATTTTTGTTTGCTGTCTTTGATCAAGCAAAGTGTATTTGTCTTATAATCGAAGAACAATTCTGACACCCATATCTCCCATTATTAAGCTAAAAGTGATCTAATTTTTCATATGAAGCACACTGAAGAATTCTAAATTCTTCATTCACTCCAGTATTCTACTGTTTGTCCCATTAAAATGTATTAGGAGGGCAGAGTTTATAATCTCAAAGAGGATCATATATATGTCTGAAAGGTTCGGAACCGCCGGATATAAGAAACTCTCAAAATAGGAGGCAGAAGAATCAAAGCATATATTTAAGCTCCACAGTAACCAACCCATGAGCCAGCATCCCCATTTTGACATATTGATCAAAAGCTTCCAGGCCCAATAAGTACACCTCACAAGAGTAACCAGGAGGCCACAGAGAAGCATGATGGTGTACAGCAAAATCATATACATGCTTCCCCTCTATGGTAAAAAGATTACCCACTGGCCTCGAGTCCTTGTTCAGCTTCCTCCCATAGGTCAGCTCTGCTACCAGCAGCTTCAGCTTCGGCTGCGGCTGTAGCTATAGCAGCCTCTGGCTCCAACGGAAGCTGTTTTTAACCATCCGGCTTCTGCGGGGGTGTAAGGTACGCCAGGGAAAGCACAGGTGCTTTCAGTCTGCTTAAGCAAGGTGAAGGGGTTGACCGGGAAAGCACAGGTTCTTTCGATCAGCTTAAGCAAGGGAAGCAAGGTGAAGGGGCCGACAAGCTTACTCCAGTCCAACATACAAACAGCATTCAGTTCAGGGGAAAAAGCCAAACTAGTCAAGGGCACTTGTTGACTAAGTGCTAAGGAGCCCATTTTTGGTTACCAACACATAAAATTAACAATTGTTGTATCAGAACTCTGTCAGATTTAATTTGTAACCGCTTCTCTTTGAACTCTGTGCAGACCTATTTCCCAAAGCAGACAATTCAGCAACTGCTTTTCTCAGAAAGACTTATGATCTCTTTTGCACATATACAAAAGACAAAAGTTAATCTTGTGGGGTAGAGGGGGGTGCTAGAAGCTGCAGGCACCAGAAAAGGTCTCACACAGAAGGTATCACTTAAGTTGGATCTTGAAGGAAACCAGGGATTCCATGAAGTGGACATGAAGAGAGAATGCATTGCAGGCATGAGAATAGCCAGTGCAAACGTATGCAGACAAAAGTTGCAGTATCAAGTAAAAAATAGGATGGCATCAGATTGTAAAGAGTTTAAATGCCAAACAGAGGAAGGTATATTTGATATCAGATGTAATGGGGAGCCTGTGGAGTTTGTTGAGGAGGGGGATAACATAATCAGACCTACAATTCAAGAAAATCACTTTAGCTACCATATGGAGGATTGGTTGGAATAGGCAGGGAGACCAATTAGGAGGCTATTTCAGTAGTCCAATTATGAGATTACGAGAGCCCAAATTAAAGGAGTGGCTGTGTGAGTGGAGATAAGACATATTCAAAGGTGTTTCATGAATAGAAATGGCTAAATTTGGCTATGTGAGGTAAGTGACAGTGAGGAGTTAAGGATAGCTCCAAGGTTGTGAATCTGGGTTACTGGGAAGATGATGATGCCCTAAAAAAATAGAAGAGTTTGGAAAAGGGGAAGATATTGGGGAAAAGATGATGAGTTCTGCTTTAGATATGTTGAAAATGAGTTGCTTAAAGCACATAGTTCAGAATGCCCAAATGACTATTTATGAAATGGGATCAGAGCTAGGGTGAAAGACTAGGGCTAGATATACAGATCTAGGAGTAATTTGAATACAGATGATAATTGAGCCCATGGAGAGAATTAAATAATAAATACATGCTTGTTCATTTACTCATTCATTTATTAATCCATTCATTCATTCCCACTGAAAATCTCTAGATATCCCCTGATCTAGAGATCTTGAAGACTTCATTTTTCCTTTTACTATCTACAGCTAGAGGAAGAGCAGCCAGACATTCAACAAGCATTTATTAAATACCTAGTATGTGCTAGGCACTGTTCTACATGATGGGGATACAAAGGAAGGCAAAAAAAACCATAGGCCCCGCCCAGGAGAAGCTCACATTCTAATGGAGGAGACAGCATGCAAAAAATTGTATCTACCAGTTACCATATAAATGAAAGGGAGACCAACAAACTTCCAGAAGTCAAAACACGTGAAAAACGTTTCTGCTCTCAGTTTTGGTTTAAGGAATTGTCTTTTGCTTTTCATTGAAGATGCCTTTTTTTCAGCTCCTTGCTGATATCACCTATGCTTCTTTGTTAAGTCCTTTGTCAATATAGGTCTCTTTTCTGTTGCCTCTTACTGCTCCTCTTTGTCATGCTGTCAGCAGCCCAGAACTGGGAGATATGGATCCTCCATTGCCTCACCTCTATCTCCAGGAAGATGCTAGTATCCAGTTCTGCTCCAATACTCCTGCTGGATCATGGACAGGGCAATGCAGTGCAGGGCTTTTAGAATCTTTCACCAGGGATTCAGGCTGTAGTCGTGAGGGTCTTTGGGTGGAAGAATCAAAGATGGTTAAGAAAATTTAGGATATATTTGGGTTTTTATTTTAAGAAATTTATTTGAAACAGAGGTGAAAGGTGCCAAGAAAGGAGCAGACAAGAAAGTATTCACTACTCAGTCAAGACTCCAGGACACCTGGGAGGTCATCAGGGCTGGGCTGGGTTCTAAAGAACTTTTAAGCAGATGAAAGATTCTCTGTCCACTGGGAAACAACACTCTTCTGACCACATACTGTACAACTAGCTTGCTAAGGAGCTCCAGCTGACATGGACACCATCCCTTCTCAGAATCCCAGGGTTAGTTGGAAGGCAGCTCAGCCATCCAGTGTACACAAAATTGCGTATAACAAACTAGATAAATGCTCATCTAGCCTTTGTTAGAACTCCAAGGAGAGGAAATCCAGTATCTACCTCCCAAGATGGCCCATTCCGCTTACTTGTTGTTCATTCATTAAGTCATGTGTGACTCTTCATGGCCCCACGGCCCGTAGCATGCCAGGCCCTTTTATTCTCCACTGTCTCCCAAAGTCTTTTCAAGCTCATGTTTGTTGCTTCCATGACTCTATCTATCCGTCTCATCCTCTGCCATGCCCTTTTCCTTTTGACTTCAATCTTTCCCAACATCAAGGTCTTTTCTAATGGGTCCCATCTTCTCATTATGTGGTCGAAGTATTTAAGCTTCAGCTTCAGTATTTGTCCTTCCAATGAGTAATCTGAATTAATTTCTTTAAGTATTAACTGATTTGATTTCCTTGCTGTCCAAGGGTCTCTCAAAAGTCCTCTCTAGCACCACCTTTTGAGAACACTGATTCTGTGGCACTCAGCTTTCCATATAATACAACTTTCATAGCTATACATTACTTTTTTTGAGGGGTAAAGGCAGGGCAATTGGGGTTCAGTGACTTGCCCAAGATCACACAGCTACTAAGTGTATCAAGTGTCTGAGGCCAGATTTGAACTCAGGTCCTCCTGACTTCAGGGCTGTGCCCTACTCACTGTACCACCTAGCTGTCCCTGTAGCCATACGTTACTACTGAAAAAAAAAACAACCTGACTTTGGTTATACAAACCTTTGTCAGCAAGATGATGTCTCTGCTTTTTCCCAGATAGTAAGTGGCAGAACCAGAATTTCAACACCTATGTCTTTTGACTCCAAATCTGTGTGTGAGGTCGATACACATTGCCCTAGGAGCACCAGTGTCTTTTGACATTCACACTGAGAGAACATAGAGTGAGAGTATTACTTCCAACAGAGAGTAGAAACATCATTGATTCACTTCTAGGAATTCCTATAATTCTTCCCCAGTGGGTGAGCCATGTTGACTAGTCCTTTCACCATAACTACCAGCCTCCCAATGCCCTTAATTATCAAGAGGCCTTGATAAATCTGTGCTCCTGTGGACAATGGGAGGAGAGGAGGCAAAGGAGGTTCAAACCAATAACTCATTGTGAGCTAGCTGGGTCCAGGTACTGCTGCTGTTTTGTAAGGGGGATGAAGCATGGTGAATTCCAAGTCCTGATTTGTGCCAATGAAACAATCTGTGGCAGAAAGAGAGAGGGGGCAGAGGAGAGGGTGGCCAAGAAACAGTCACCAGTAAAAAAAAAAAAATCTTGATTTTATCAGGAAGCCAGGGAGTTACAGCACAGAAAATCACTGAAGGTGGAAAGTGAAGAGAATTATTCACCAATTAACCAAGTAAGGGCCTAGGAGATAGCATGGAGCTTCAGTGGCTTCTGAGACATGTTTAGACATAGTTGACTGCTATTTAAGCCTGCCCCGTCCACACAAACCCATCTGAATAATGAACAGCATTAATGTTGCAAGATTAGATAGAGTGACATGGACAGACACAGAAACAGAAGACAATTCTGCTCAGGCTGAAGGGCATGTGTGACACATTCCATCACCTGTAGGGAAAAGCAAGAGTTGAAGGCGAGGGAAAGAAGCTAAGCTCTTTTCCAATCTGTCCTTGCATTTGCCATGGAAGCATTTGCATGAAGGTGGAAGGAGTTGAAATTGGCATCCACAGGGACTGAAATTGAGGAAATGTAACATTGCACATAAGCCTGGAAGCTGGCCCATCAGAACTGAGGCAAAACAACTGGCATGTTCTTGTTAAGGTCAGAGATTAGTATTTCAAAACTGGTACCACAGAGAACAATCAGAAGCAACTGGCTGAATACCCTCTCCAGAGACGTCCTGGATAAAGAAAAGTAGCCCAAGGCAAACTTACTCCAGAAAGAGTCAAAAGTGAAGAGGAGAAGATGGGCAAGGCATAGGTGAAGCAATCCACCTAGTTACAGTGACATTTTGCTGATTCACTGCCCTTTGCTGCAGCATCTATTTATACTAATAGGGCCCTAACCACAGCACTCCCGTCTCATTCTCTCAGTGTTTGATGTGCTATAGTGTAGCAACAATGTTGCTAGCAGCTACTGTGGCTGTGTAAGACCAAAAACAACCAGCATACAGAAGGGCTGCTAACACAAGTTCTTTGATCTGCTTTTCTAAGGAAAGCAACTCTAAGGGGTTAACAATCTCAGTTTAATGAAACATACATATATCACTCTCTTAGTTCAGGGGGAAAAGATCAGCCACCTGGACTTCAGGGCAAATACAAACAGAAATTACAAACGTCAACAGACAGACTTTGATCAAATCACAGAAGCACCAATCATCTGTCTGGGTTATCAAAGCTGGGGCAGGGGGTGGGGAGGTATTTCAACAGCTTGCCCAGAGTCTTGTCACCCATACTCTTTCAATGAGTGTACCTCCAAAAGTCAAAACGCCAACCTCTGATATTATATACCTGTCTCAGGGCCCTGGGGCACTTGATTACCTCAATGCTGAGAAGTGAAAAATCCCATTTAGGTTGCAGGAAAGTTAGTTAATCCCTAGTATGACCTTAAACAAGGTTTCCAATCAATGACTCCCAATTGTCTTAGTGCTGAGAAACATTCTAAGACAAAAAAGATCCCACTTTACCTAACCCATTCAAACAAATGTCAGAATCATTCAAGGCACTTAAGAGAAGAACAGCAAAAAGCCCTGCCCTGATTAACACTACTTACTGTGAAATAGTCTGGCCCAATAACTGCTAATCCAGATTTTTTATTCTGGCTGTATTATTACCTTTAAAAATTTGTTTTATTCATTTTGAACTTAAATACAAAAAGATACACAAAAAAGAACATTTCCATTTACACAGCACAACATAAAAAGAAGATTCAGTATAAAACCCTGAATTTCCATTTCACATTGTTTACTTTTTTGAAACTATGTAATAAATACTACTCATCATTTTCAAAGCTACCCCTGCTTTTCTGTAGGTCCTTATAAGTTTTTTTGTTCTCTGCTATGCACTTTTTATTTTTTTCCTCCCCTCCCCACCCCACCCTAGAGAAGACACAAATATGTGTGTGTATAAAGGACACACACATATGTAAAACCATACTATATATATACACATATTTTTATTTATCAGTTCTTTTTCTGGAGGTAGATAGTGTCTTCCTTCATAGGTTCTTTGTAGTTGATTTGAGTATTTCTGATGCTCAAAATTAAGTAGTCATACTGAATCGTTCTTATGACAATATTTCTGTTACTGTGTACAACATTCTCTTGGTTCTGCTCATTTCTCTTTTCATTATTTCACGCAAATCTTTCCATGATTTTCCTAAAATCAACCAGCTCATCGTTTCTTATAGCACAATAGCATTCCATCACAGTCATATACCACAATTTGTTTAGCCATTCCCCAACTGAAGGACATCCCCTCAATTTCCAGTTTTTTGCCACCACAAAGAAAGTTGCTATAAATATTTTAGAACATAAGTTCTTTTCCTTTTGTCCTAATCACCTTGGGAAACAGACCTAATAGAAGCATTATGAAATAGTAGCAAAGCAACTCTTTGGACATAATTCCAAATTGCTCTCCACCAGCAGTAAATTAGTGTCCCAATTCTTCCACATTCCCCCCAATACTTGTCACTTTCCCCTTTTATTGTTTTAGCCAATATAATAGATGTAAGATGGTACGTCAAAGTTGTTTTAATTTGCATTTCTCTGATCAATAGTGATTTATAGAATTTTTTCATATAACTATATACACTTTTCATTTCATTACAAGATTGCCTGTTCATATCCTTTGACCATTCATCAATTGGGGAATGAGTCATATTCTTATAGATTTGACAAAGTTCTTTATATATTTGAGAAATGAGACCTTTACCTAAGAAACTGTCTATAAACATTTTCCCCAATTTTCTGTTTTCCTTCTAATCTTGGCTACACTGGTTTTATTTATACAAAAGCTTTTTAACTTAATGTAATTTAAATTATCCATTTTACACGTCTCACAATGCTCTCTATCTCTTATTTTATTCACAAATTGTTCTCCTATCCATAAGTCTGATTGGTAATATGTTCCATGTTCTTCTAATTTTCTTGTGATTTCTCCCTTTATATCTAGGTCATGTACCCATTTTGACATTTTCTTGGTAAATGGTGTAAGATATTGGTCTATACCCAATTTCTGCCAGACTGCTTTTCAGTTTTCCCAACAATTTTTACCAAAAAAATGAATTCTTATCCCCAAAACTTAAAGTCTTTACATTTGTCAAACACAAGGTTGTTATAGTCATTTGCTGCTGTGATATTGTATGTCTACTCTGTTCCACTGTTCTACCTTTGTATTTTTTAGCCAGTATCAGGTAGTTTTGATAATTACTGCCTTATAATATAGTTTAAGATCTGTTACTGCTAAACCTCCATCCTTTACATTTTAAAAATTAATTCCTTTGAAATTCTTTTATTTTCCCAACTGAATTTTGTTATTATTTTTTCTAACACAGTAAAATATTTTTGGCAATTTAATTGTGATGGCATTGAATAAATAGATTAGTTTAGGTATTGTAATTTTGTAATTTTTATTATATTATATTATAATTGTAATTTTTATTATATTGGCTCTGCAAATGAACAATTACTATTTTTTCAATTATTTAAATCTGACTTTATTTGTATAAAAAGTTTTTTATAATTATGCTCCTGAAGTTCCTGGGTTTGTTTTGAGAATTATACTCCCAGGCATTTTATACTGTCTACAGTTATTTTAAATGAGGTATCTCTTACTATCTCTTCTCACAGGGTTTTGTTGGTGATATTTAGAAATGCTGATGATTGATATGGGTTTATTTTATATCTTGCAACTTTGCTAAAATTATTAATTGTTTCAACTAACTTTTCAGTTGAATCTTCAGAATTTTTCAAGTACATCATCATATTGTCTGCAAAAAGAAATAGTTTTATCACTTCATTGCCCATTCTAATTCCTTTAATTTCTTTTTCTTCTCTTATTGCTATTGCTAGCATTTCTAAATTATATTGAATAATATTAGTGATGGTGGGCATCCTTGTTTCACTCCTGATCTTATTGGAAAGGTCTCTAGCTTATCCCCACTACAAACAATGCTTGCTGATGGTTTTAGATAGATGCTTCTTATCATTTTAAGAAAATATCCATTTATACCTGATTTCAAGTATCTTTAATAGGAATAAGTATTATATTTTATCAAAAGTTTTCCCTGCATCAATTAATATAATTATATGATTTTTGTTGATTTTGTTATTGATATAATCAATTATGTTAATAGTTTTCCTGATGTTAAACCATTGCTGCATTCCTGGTATAAATCTCACTAGGTCAGAATGTATAAACCTTGTAATATGTTGTTGTGGTGTCCTCCCTAGTATTTAATTTAGGATTTTTGCAACCATATTCATTCATGAAATTGGTCTATACTTTTCTTTTTCTATAATTACTATTAAGTGTTATCAGTCTCCAGAATATTAGCATTGGTCTTACAATGTACTTTCAGCACCATGGTCAGGGGTACAGGGAAGAACAGAAAACTGAGCTCAGTCAATACTAGAGAAAGGGTTGCTTGCAGTTGAATTGTGCTGTTTGCCATTGGAGCACATGGGGATGGCATGTTATATGATATTTGAGGAAGTTATTGTGCCTGTAAGCAGGTTGGAGGTTAGACCCTTTGGCTTGAGAAATGTGTCATTTCATTGTCTGGGTTTCCCCAAGCAAAATTTCCCCTGGTGTTGGTAAGTTGCCATGCTTCTTAGGTCTCTTCCCCAGTGTAGCAGGAAAGCAGCCAGGGGTAAAATTGTGTGTGTGTGTGTGTGTGTGTGTGTGTGTGTTGTGTGTTGTGTGTGCTTATTTGTTACATTTCCAAATATCTGATGTCTTGTGGATGCTTTTTGCATCATCTCCAAAGGGTCAGGGTCAGAAGAGTCTGAGACTGAGACGAGGAAGCTTTTTCAGAAACAGCTTTGGCTGTGTGTCTGACTTGATGCTTTTTTCTGAGACTCATCATTCTAAGTATTTTTTGAGAGCCCAGACATAATATAAAATATAAGGTATACTCTTACACTCAGGTAAGAACAAAGATGTGATCTCAAGCCAAATAAGCTTTCAATTGCCCATGATTTAACTTCTACAGTGAGAAAGGAGGATGCTGAGTGACCAGAAAAGGTGCATAAAATTGAATTGGGAAATAGGGTGAATAGCTAGAGTCTTCAATTTTTAAACAGAGGACCTGATTTCAAATTCTGGCTTTACTATTGGTGGGATTTTTCATCAGGTCAGTTAACCTCTCCAGACCTTAATTTCTTCACCTAAAAATGAGAAGCTGAAACACCTAGTTTCTCAGATCCTTTACAAGTCTATATTTTATGATCCTAAGATTTTCAGAGGAATGACTTGAACAACTCTATGCATACTTTTATTCTTGGATATGTAGTGAGGCTCTATTCCACATGTGACATGCAGGTGTATTATGTAACTCCAAGGAAGACAGAACAATCATCTTCAGCCTCTTTTCCCCGACTCTTCTTGAGGAAAGATTTTATTTCCTGCCAAGGGGAGAAGCAGGAGGGAGAGGAAAAGAAGTTTGACTACTTTGCTGTCCTTGGGGTATAGAGGAGCAGTGTTGCTGATGGTTAGTAAAGTGTAAAAAATTTTAACATTAATTTTTAAAATTTTTGAGTTCCAAATTTTCTCTCCCCTTCCTTTCTCTTTCCCCTACTTGAGAATGCAAGCAATTTGATTTAGATTATACATGTGCAATCATGCAAAACATTTCTATATTAGTCATGTTGCAAAAGAAAACGAAAAAACCAAGAAAGATAAAGTTTTAAAAGTATGCTTCAATCTCCATTTTGACTCCATCAGTTCTTTCACTGGTAGCAGATAACATTTTTCATTATAGGTACTTTTGAATTGTCTTGGATTATTGTATTGCTAAGAATAGCTAAGTCATTCACATTTGATCTACATACAATACTGCTGCTACTGTGGACCATGTTCCCCTGGGTCTCCTTGCTTCACTTTGCATCAGCTCATGTAAGCCTTTCCAGGTTTTTCTAAAAGCATCCTGCACATCATTTCTTGTTGCACAATAGTATTCTATCAGAATCATATACCACAACTTGTTCAGCCATTCCCCAATTGCTGGGCATCCCCTCAATTTCAATTTTTTGCCACCACAAAAAGAGCTGCTGTAAACATTTTTGTACATATAGGTCCTTTTCCTTTTCCTTATATCTCTTTGGGACACACACCTAGTAGTGAAATTGCTGGGTCAAAGGGTATGCAAAGTTTTATAGCCCTTTGGGTATAGTTCCAAATTGCTCTCCAGAATGGCTAGATCTGTTCATAATTCCACCTGTGGTGCTTTAGTGTCCCAACTTTCTCACATCTCCTTCAACATTTTTCATTTTCCTTTTCTCTTATATTAACCAAACTGATAAATATGAGGTGATGCCTCAGAGTTGTTTTAATTTTCATTCCTCTTATCAATAGTGATTTAGAGCATTTTTTCATAAGATTATAGATAGCATTGGTTTCTTCATCTAAAAACTGCCTGTTTATATCCTTGACCATTTATCAATGGAGGGAATAACTTGTATTCTCATAAATTTGACTCAGTTGTTCAATGATCTTAGAAAAACATGAATAGATTTTCACAAAATATTACATAGGGAACCACTTCCTCCTTCCTTATTGCCTTACCAGTAACTCATCATCCCCACCCGACCCTACCCATCCCACTTTCTCCTCCTCCTGCCCTGCATCCAAGTTCAAAGTCCTTTTGAGTCTCACCCAAAGCCCTACACTCTTTTCCTCTGTAATAACCACAGGGAATTTGGAAACTTAGCATTTAAACATAATACAGAATTTTACTTTTAATACAGGACCTTATCATCATAGCTCCAGATTCTTGTATTATTGCCTGCAAGGGCACTAGGATCCAGCACAGTGTCTCTTTTGATTTCATTGCACAAGTTGGGATGCAATGGTCTCCAAAATTGTCCTAAGCAATCCATTCTCCTTTAAATTAAACTTCTCTCATACAGCATCTGGGGCCCCAAGTTTCACAGTAATACTCTCTCTTTCTTTCCCATACAAAGTCATTTTTTTCTCCCATTCTACACTGAAATCTGTAGTGCTTAAGGGATGGGGGAGGGAGGAGTCTTGAAAGATGAGCAGAATTTTTATATTCATTGAGATAGTGAGGACATTCCAGATTGAAAGGGAATGGATTGAGCAAAGGTATGGGAAGCACAGGGTATATTCGAAGAATGAGAAATCCTATGTGCAATCAGAAAAGTGCTTGGTCCTGAGCTTTCTTCAGTACCACCCCTGCCTAACTATAAGTGGAACCGGGGAATGTCTGAAGAACCCATGGTACCTCTTCTGATGTCTCCGTCTCTTTTTCTGTGTTTTTAAGGCCTGAAATTTGATGGAACAGAAGTACCATTGTACAAGGTCAGTATCATTATCTCTCTCTCCCCCCACCATAGCACCAAAATCTTTTATCTCTTTGTCTCTTACCCTCTTTCCATGTTCCCTCTTATCATCTTCTCACCAGCCTCAGCACTAAAGAAAGCCAAATTCCAGGTTGACTATTCAGGTATGAACCAAGTGGCCTTGAGGGTTCAGAAGACATTATGTATCTAGATTTCCAGTGAGCATGGGGTAGAGAACAGCAACTTCCAGCATCCAAGCTACTCCATCTACCCACAGCCTGCAAGTCTCACTACAAGAATACCCTGGGTATTTGCCCATCTCTTTGGAAGGATATTGTCTAACAATCAAATTTAGTGTCTGTTTTCCTCACCTCTCAGGTTACCCTGAAGGCCTCATTAGGGACCCTGAATACTCTTGCTGACACCCCAGACAATGAGGTGCTGGGTAGAGGACAGAAGCAGCTGACCGTATTGACCCCCTCCAAAAATCGCCTGAATTTTATCCTGCAGCATGTGACATACACCAGCACTATCTACCAGTCAGGAGCTATGGACATTGGTGAGATCCCATCACTTGATCCCAGGACTCTTTGGGAGAGAAAAGGCACCAGTTAGGGCTTTCTCAGAGACTGTCTTCTTGAGGAAATATGTATCAATCTAAGTAGGTAGAGAGGGAATGGTTTTTCTTTTGCTTGTGTGTCATGCTGCACCTTTTCTGCAGGTGGCTCTTTCTACTTCATGCCGTCCACAAGGCACAGTGCTCACAGATCAAACTCTGGAGAGAGTTTGCTGAGGCGGGAGAGGAGCTTTCTTACAAGTTCCTTTTTGGTCCTTAGTATGTTACAGTGCTCACTTATTTTTGAACCACACCTGTAATTTCATTGGCACAGAGAGCTCCTGGCAAGAATGCTCCTGTTCTATGACATGGTCTTTGAGAGTTACCTGAAGAATTAAGAGGTTAAGTGACTTCCCCAAGATCACAAGTCAAAAAGGGTCAGAAACAAGATTTAAACCTAGGTGTTCTTATTCCTGAAGCTGGCTTACTATCCATTGTGCCATAATGCTTCTTAGACTCACTAATAATATGCTGAATTTCCATGGTTTCTTTCCATAAAATACTTAGACTTCTGGGACCTTAGCTATAATTTTGGAGGGAGAGAGAAGGCATGGAGTTGGTCCACTGAGAAAGAGCTCCTTATCTCCAAGTGATCCCAGTCTGACATTGCCTAGATAGAGAAACAGATATACACAGAATGATGCACAAAGGCAGATTGTAGGCATGAGTAAGAAAGGGATGATTCTGCTATGATCTATGTAGGGAGGGAAGCAGAGACCTATAGAAGTTAAGCCATCCTTTCAAGGTCATAAGACAAACTAAGGACAAAGTGAAGCCAGAAGACCTGAATCCAAGACATGGGCGCACTCATCATACCTTCTGTTCCCCTATCAATCAGATTTCCCTGAGCTAGAGTGGAAGAATGCTGCTCCCCAAGGCTAAAGAAAGAGACCTTACACTGACCCCCTCTTTCTTCTTTCAGTGAGTATTGGGTTTGGGAGCTCAGTGGCTAAGTTTCCTGTGAATGTCAACCAGCCTACCATCCCCAAGTTATTTGACCCTGGGCCAGGTAAGTCCTTTGTCTATTTGACTCCATGGAGATATGTAGAATAACACCCCAGAAATGGCTTGGGAATATTCTAGTGCATGTGGTTTAAATATCTAAACTCATTTACAGATTGCTGCTCATCTTCAGTTTTATTATTTCATTTATTGATCTGTTAATCTCTACCGTACTAGATAGTGGAGGTTATAAAAGCAAAAAAGAAAATAATCCTTGTCTTTGAGGAGCTTACATTCAACACATAACATGAATATATCACAGAGTATAAAGAGAACAAAGGAGAGTGCAGACAAAGTGCTCTAGGTCTGTTTGAAGAAAGAAATAATACTAATATCTAGGACAATCAGGGAAGACCTCTAGGATGAAGTGTCACTTGGCTGAACTTTTAAGAATGATAAGGAAGGAATATGGAAGTTGGATGGAAGTTGAGAAAAACTGCATTCCAAGTATAGGGCCTGGCTTGTGCAAATGCTTGGGAGTAACCCCTTGGGAGTAAGTTACATTCAGAGGACAACTGATAGTCCATCTTGGCTAGCACATAGAGTACATGAAGGGGAAAGAATATAGAAAAAGGGGTTCAGGGAAGAGCCTTGAAGGATACCCAAGCTTGGGGGGAAGGAGATGGATGGCTTAGTAGATCGAATATTGTAACTGGAGTCAAGAAGACCTAAGTTCAAAACCTGCCTCAGACCCTTGCTAGCTGTTTGAGCTTGGGCAAGTCACTTAATCTCTCTGTGCCCTCATTTCCTTATTAGTAAAAATAATAGTATATACCTGCCACAGTTGTAGTGGGGATCAAGTGAGTTAGCATGTGTAAAGTGCTTATTATTGTTTTTGTTGTTGTTATTCAGCAAAGGAGAATGATGAGTGGTCAGAAAACCAAGGGGACAACCAGCAGAGAGCAGTCACACAAGCCAAGTGAAGATGGTGTGCCTATGAGATAGGGGTAGTCAGATCAAGGAGCATGAGAACCAAATAAGTCACCAGGAATTCAAGTTATTGGCTTCTCCAAATGTATGAAAGGTCAAAGGAGAGAACAAGCATTTCTCAAAAGACTTGTATATTATTAATAATTGTGTAAAAGAATGCTCCCAATTACTAATAATGAGGAATTCAAATTAAAAGAACTCTGACAAAAGATAGGAATAGTCAATGTTGGAGGGGTTGTGGAAAGACAGGCATGCTAGTGCATTACTGTGGGAACTGTGTTTTGGTACAACCATTCTGGAAATTCTGGAAAGCAATTTGGAATGATGCAAAAGAAGTGATTAAAATATCCACATCCTTTGATCCTTTTACTGTTAGACATATACTCCAAGGAGATCAACAACAAAAAGAAAGGATCCAAATACATGGTAGCAAAAAATTGTAGAGTAAATGCCCATTAATTGGGGAATGGCTAGACAAATTATAAAACATTCATGTAATGAAATATTACTATGCTGCAAGAAATAATGAATATGATGAATACAGAGACACACAGAAAGACTGATGGAAAGTGAATTAAGTAGATCCAGGAGAACAATATACACAATGACTACCATATTGTAAACAGAATGAACAGTGATAAGAAGACAATCAAAATTGAAAGCTGCAGAATTATAATAATCAAACTTGGCCCCAAAGAAGAGATATGAGAATATACCTTTTTCCCTTCCTTCTTTGTAGAAGTAGGGAACCATGGATGGTGGAATACTGCATAAAACATCAGACATTTTTTTTGTATGTTGTTTAGTTTTACAACTTTTTAGTGTAAGTGCCTGAGGCCGGATTTGTGCTCAGGTCTTCCTGACTCTAGCTCAGCACTCTATCCACTGCACAACTTAGCTGCCCCATTCTTCCTTTAGCTATACTTTATTATAAAGGATGATGGGGCACTGAAGTGAAGAGGAAGAGACCACCACCAAGTCTTTATGAAGCTCCCACTATGTACTAGGCACTCAGCTAGGCACTGGGGTCCTGACTCTCCAAGAGCTAATATTCCAATGGGGAATTTGAAAAGGTCTCCTGTGTAAGGTCACACTTGACCTGAGCTTTGAAGAAAGCTGGTGATTCTAAAAAGCTTGAGTGAGGGGGGAGGCCATTCCAAGCATGAGGGACAGCCAGTACAAAGGCATGAATATGGGAGATGGATATTGTGTGAGTAAGGACAAATCCAATGGTCTTTCAACTAGACCGTCACAGGAGGATGGGTGTTACCGAAGAGATGTGCAGCTGAGGAATAAGAAAAGACATTGAACTGTCTATTTTTTTCCTTTTCCAGAGAGGAAGCTCAGGAACCTGGTGACCATTGCTACTAAGACTTTCCTCCGACCCCACAAACTCAAGATTTTACTTAAGAGTATCCGGGAGTATTACCCAGACGTGACTGTGATTGTGGCCGATGACAGTGAGAAGCCAGAGAAGATCGATGACATTTATGTGGAGCATTACATCATGCCCTTTGGAAAGGTACAGATCTAAGGCACCAAACCTTTAGATCCCCAAGAGGCAGGAGAAATACAGCCCAAAATCCCACCATGGATGGGGGATAATATAGCTACGTTTATGATGAGGTACAAGGTTAAGGTTATGAAGATAGAAGGGACTGAAGACCCTGCTTCTAAAACTGAGCCCTGGTCCTTTCCTTCCTCTGACCTATCCTATCTGAGAGATTGTCTATGAAAATCCTTTCCCAATTTTCTGCTTTCCTTCCAATCTTGGCTACATTGGTTTTATTTATAGAAGAAATTTTTAATTTAAAATATCTGAAATTAATCTACTTTACATTTCAACAATGCTCTCACCTTATAATATAGTTAAAGATCTGGCACTACTGAATCTTCTTCCTTTACATTTTTCCCCCTTAGTTTCTTCGAAATTCTTGAGCTTCTGTTCTTCTAAATGAAATTTATTATTTTTTCTGACTCAGTAAAATAATTTTTAGTAGTTTAATTGGGATGACATTGAGTAAATAGGTTAGGTAAAGTTGTTATTTTTATTATATTTGCTTTACTTATGTATGAACAATGACTGTTTCTCTAATTATTTAAATCTGACTTTATTTCTACAAAGAGTGGTTTATGTTTATGTTCATGTAGCTATCTATAGTTGGGTTGGGCTAGATATCCTCTGAGGTTCCTTCCAGCTCTACAGCTCTGATCCTATGATTCTTTTTCCAGCTCAGCCAATGTCTAGTACCCAAACTCTGCAGACATCATCCCTGTCTCCAGGCTTTCTTTTGGAACTTGAGTTTGTGACTCATGTACCCTCTCATTCACAGGGTTGGTTTGCAGGCAGGAATTTGGCTGTGTCTCAGGTCAGCACAAAGTATGTGCTGTGGGTGGACGATGACTTTCTTTTTACAAAAATGACCAAGATTGAGGCACTGGTAGATGTCCTAGAGAAAACAGAGCTGGATGTGGTAAGAAATATTTACTATTTCATCCCTTCCCTCCTCCCACTGGAAGTCCAGGAGGAAGGGGTACACAATACTGAAGGTGGGTGGATTCAGCTAGCTTTGGCTTGGTGGTGAAAACCCTAAACTGAAGGTGGGGCCAGAAGAACTAGGTGTGAGTTCTGATTCCACCACAGACTCATCTTGAGATCTTGAGAGAGTAATTTAATGTTTGTGTGCCTCAGTATTATCCCTAAGATGGGACAATAATGCATCTGCCCTACCTGCTTCACATGAATGGGTTGTAGATAAATTCATTTCAACTCAACAAGCATTTATCAAGTATCTACTATGTGCCAGGTACTGCTCAAGACTCTGGAAATACAAAGACAAAACAAAATAATCCTAGGCCTCAGGGAGCTTACATTCTATTTGAAAGAAAAGAATATGCAAACATATAAGTAAATAAAAATTATATACAAAGAGATTTTCAAGGAAAGGGTAGAAAGGTCAAGGGAAAGACTTGAACATGCAGATTTGGAAGGAAGTTAAAAAGAATGGCATTATGGGTGTTAGTAGAGGAATCCAAGTTAGTGAGGATACACATCTATGACTAGAGAAAAAGAGGAAAAAGGCTAATGATGCCGAAGTTTTAAGGCAAAGGTTCTTAACCTTTACTGTTATGGCCCCCTTTGGAAGTCTGGTAAAACCTCCGGACTCCTCAGAATAATGGTTTTGAATGCATAAAATAAAATAAGTAGAATTGTAAAGGGAACCAATTATGCTGAAAGAGTTATCAAAGCATTTTAAAAAATAAATTCTAGGAATTCAGGTAAAGAATACTTGTTCAAAGGAATGGACAAAGGGAGGGAGCTCAGGGTGGTCACAAAATATAGTTCAGTCTTCTAATTGAAATATAGGTTAAATCATTGCTCTAAGTATGTGTGGGATGGAAAGGTGAAGTTAGAGGCAAAAGGAGTGCAAAGGTTTTGGAACATTTACTAAGGAGAATGGTCAAGGGAATCAATTTGGGGGGCATAGTGTAACATCTGTTTCACTGAACTGAAACAGATGTTTGTTGCCACAGAAAGATCATGATAGAGGTTTAACCGTGGAGGCAATGATCCATTAGCAATGTTGGCCACTAGGTGGCACCATGGAGCGCAGAGCACTTGACCTGGAATCAGAAGGACCAGCCTCAGATACTAGCTGGGAGACCCTGGGCAAGTCATTTAACCTCTAGCTACCTCCATTTCTTTATATGTAAAATAAGGGTAGTGAGAGCACTTAACTTCCAGGGTGGTTGTAAGGACAAAATGAGATATCTGTCGAGCACTTTGCAAACCTTGAAGCACTATATAAATACTAGCTATGATGATGGTGATATCACTACAGCATCAGGTGTACAAGATGCCACTCACTACCTTGGACCTCTTCCAACACGCAATGTTATGAAGGGCCCAGGGACCCAAGTACCTCCATAACTTAGTGGCAACCAGTGCCTCATTCCCTGCCTCTTTTTCCATGGTAGTACTCTGGCAGAATCTCAAATATGTCAGAAAGTTTCCACTGCTTCTTCCAATTAAATACTCTAGCTCAAGATATGCCAAGAAGAGATGAAAACATTGATGATGCATATTCCCAGTGTAACAGTCATATCCTCTCCCTTCCCCAAAAAACAATTCAGGTGAATTGCCTTCCCCACAGGCTCAGATTGCAGTGCATTTGAATTCTCTGAGAACACAAATGGATAGAGAAGTGTTATGGTGGAATAAAGTTACTGAGAAATTACATCCAAACAACGACCTATTTAATGATGCATGCACTTGCAGGAACAAATAAGCTCCAAGGTTCTCAGCCCACCAAGAACATCAACCATTGATTTCTGCAAGTTAATATACAAATAATAAGAATAGTAATAATAAAGCAATAGGTTTTCAAATATCAAAAAATAAAAATAAAAAAATACAAGTTAATATACAATTTGGAGAGAGTGAAGAATATAGGGGTTGAGATACCCGTTTCTTATTGGTGGAAGGGATTGGGAGACACTGAGGTGAGAGGGAAATGGTTAGTTTTGTGACATTTCCTTAAATTGAGTGACCTTTGAGAGCAGGTTATGACTTCTCCAAAATCAGGTGACTTACAAGCAGCTGAAACTTAGCTCACAAAATGGTGGATAAAGGCAAAATGGAGTCACTAATGCTATTTTAATGTAACAGAAAGGAGGCCAGCCTGAACAAGACTGAAGATGGGGTCAAGCTAGCATGGTGTAAGCCAGTAAGTCGCCAAGCATTTGTTAACCTCCTACTATGTGCTGGCATGGTGCTAAAGGGCTGAAAATGTAAATAAATACAAACGAAAAAAGCCAATCCCAGGTCTCAAGGAGCTCACATTCTAATAGGGACGACAGTAAGCAGTCAGCTCTGTACAAATGAAATCCTTTCAGAACACATTAAAGGAAATCGATAGAGGGAAGGTACCAGCACTAAGAGGCACCAGGAGAAGCTTCTTGCTACAGATAATGGAGCTTGCTACAGAGCCGGGAGCCATGGAGAAAAGCTGCAGTTGAAAAGTTAGGCTTGGTATTGGGAGAAACTTCCAGTTAGAGCAGTCCAAAGGGGGACTAGAATGAGCTGTCTTGAAAGGTAGTAAGTTCTCCACCAATATAAATTTCTGAACAAAAGCCTTGGTGACTTGTCAGAGACCTCTATAAAGGGTTCCTGCTCAGATGAGGAGTGGAGCAGGTGCTGTTTGAGCTCTCTCCCAGCCTTGAGATTCTATGATTCTGTGCTCCCTGGAGAACTCAGAACTTTGTCTCTGTAGCTCAAACTAGGGGTACTGATAGTCCCCAGGGGACTGAAACTGAAAAGCAATCGACAATGGTCTGGGGGTGGTAGAAGCAACAGAAAAACAGTTTTTTGGTTTTTCTAGAGGGAAGATGTGGAAAGGGAGGCAATGCAGTGGTAGGAAGAAAACTGAGAGACCTTGGAGTAGACAGATGGGTAGATGGGTAGAATCATATGAAAGGAAGGAAGACAGGGTGGGAGTGGGGAATAATTCAACATGGGAATACAACATGAGAAAGATTTCCAGAAGAGGCAAACTGGTTATTGGATCAGATGGAGATTTTCTCTGATCTCTTCCCCCACCCCCTCCCAGGTTGGAGGCAGTGTGTCCGGGAATATGTTCCAGTTTAAGCTACTGATGGAACAAGGTGAGGATGGAGACTGCATACACAAGAGGTCAGGCCATTTCCAGGCCCTGGATGGCTTCCCCAACTGTGTAGTGACCAGTGGTGTTGTCAATTTCTTCCTGGCTCACACCGAAAGACTCCAAAGAGTTGGATTTGATCCCCGACTGCAGAGAGTGGCGCACACAGGTAAGGGGGCTAGATGGGGAGACTGAGAGTAGGTTCAGATTAAATCACATTCAGCAGCTGATTTTACTTCCAAGAGATTTATTACAAAACAGAGGCTGTTTTCAAAAGTACTCCAATCCAAACTAAAGCAGTGTCATGCAGTAGAAAGGGCAGCAAAATTGATGTCAGGAGAACCTGGATTCAAATCCCACCTCAGACACTAGCAAGGTGACCCTGGGAAATCCTTTAATCTGTCAGTGCCTCAGTTTCCTCATTGAAATGCTGAAAATGAGGGGGGGGGAGGTGTTGAACAATAACCTCTAAGGTCCCTTCCAATTCTAAATCTATGATCCCATGATTTTTCATTTCCCTCTTTACCCTTTCTCATTCTGAGTCTTGACATTGTTTTCCATCCTGGGATACTCTCTATTCTCCTCTCTGACCAATCCACATCTGGAATACTATATTCAATTTGGGGTACTGCATTTCAAAAATAACATTTAAAAATGGGAGTATATCTACCCTTCCCTTCCCTCTGAACCTCCCTTCTTTTAGAAAGTCTTCCCAGGCTCACCACATCCAATTCCACTACTCATTTCCATCTGGTCTCCAGTTCCCCCTTTCCCATTCCTCAGGTGTAATGCATAGTGCTCTTTCCAGCTAGAAGTATCTATTCATGTCTGTCTCTAGGTCTGTGTTTGTCATAGTGGCTTATGTCCAGCTTCCTCCTTCAGACTGAGAGGTCTTTGAGAGAGAAGGAAAGAGAGAAGAGGGAGGAGGTAGGGAAGGAGAAGAGGAAGAATGAGGAGAAATAGTACTTCCTCTCTAGTAGCTTAGATTCTCAAAACTGGGAAGAATATGGAAAGCAGGCTATGTCTTGCCCTCAAAATGAGAGCTCCTTGAGGACAGAACTGTGTCTCACCCTTCTCATGGATTATTTACAGCATTCCACATAGAGCTCTGCTAAAGCAAGTGCTAGTACAGGTTGGGAACTGACCACAGGAGCCTCTGGCGCAGAGTTCACAGCATCCCCCCTCTCTGTTTCCCCTCCTTTAACAGAGTTTTTCATCGATGGGCTAGGGATTCTTCGTGTTGGATCATGCTCAAATGTGATTGTGAATCATCAGTCCCACACCCCAGCTTCTGACTCAGATCAAGCTGCCCTGGAAAAAGCCTACAGTCGGTTCCGAACTAACACTCAGAATCAGGTCAAGTTCAAGTTGGCCCTCCACTACTTCAAGAACCATCTCCAGTGTTACACTCAGAGATGAGGTTGTGGAAGATGTAGAATGGGCCAATGAGACTCTTCCATGTACCTTATCCACGTACCATATCCACATACCTTATTATGGAATGGACCTGTCAGTAGTGAAATGGCCAAAGTGGCAGCTAGAAAAAATGGACTAATTGATTAAAAAAAAAGGAACCATGGAATGGGTGATTTGGTAGGAAGGGCAATTGGGTTAAGATCAATCTGTGGTTGGGGCTATGAGCCTACTGGTGTTCAAGGTGGCATGGAATATATAATGATAATAATATTGACACTTATATAGAGTTTTAATATTTATGAAGGTTTTTACCCACAACAATCCTATGAGAATACAGTGAAAATATTATCATCCCCATCTTATAACATGAAAAAGATGAGGATCAGATTTGCTCAAAGCCATAGTTACCTTTTCTTTGAACCATATCAGACTTGTTGATAGAATTATCAACATGTCAGCCATAGTGCTAATACTAATACTAGTACTTCATGACATGGAGGTTCTAAGAATCCTTTTTTAGAAAATATGGAATAACTGCAACAGAATATTTGTGGGCTTCGGCTGCATGGACCATGTTTACCACATGCCAATAACCCAACTGTGTTGGTGTAGAGGTTTATATAATATTCATTGAGCACAATTTGAGACACTAATAATTTTATGTAGCAAAGACAATTTTTATCATATTTGAATAACTTCTCAAGCAATGGCTTCTTCTGGAAAGAATATTAGTAATTATATGCATACTTTAAAAAAATTTTCAATGATCCCAAGTCCAGACGCGGTTTTTATACAAAGTCACTTTGATTTTCCATGATGCCATTTCCAAAATGAAGTAGCAGGATGCTCTTAGCACAAAAATCTATATGTTAATCTTTGTTCTTGTACCCTCAACTAGGAGAGAGAAACAACTCTATATTTTCACAACTGTAAGAGAACTCAGGAAGGAATTTGCTAGCAATGGGGGATGATCATTGATCGTGATTTGGACCTGGTACAGTGGTAGTGGGAGAAGTCTCCATTTGTCATCTGGATCATCTAGATCGGAAGTCTTAACCTTTTCCATGTTTCATGGACCCCTCTGGTAGTCTGGTGAAGACTATAGGTTTCTTTTCAGGACAACATTTTTAAACGCATAAAGGAAAACATGCAGGATTACAAAGAAAACAAAACATATTGAAATATAGTTATTCACTTTTTTCAAAAATTTCTGGACTCCCAGGTTAAGAACTCCTATTCTAGACCTTTGAAAGACAACTCTTGAGAGCTTTTCTCAGTTATTATAGATTCATGGAGGAGATGGGAAGAGGATTCCTTAATCCAGGAAGGCATGGAATCGTTTTAAAGTTGCTTTTCCTCATTGGTTCTGTGATGATCTTCTAAATGAGTTTTTAATTCTTAAATTATATCCTTAATAAAAAAAAATCTTAGGCAAACAAGTGGTTGCCATGCTCTTTCAGGTTAAATAAAGTCCACAGACTTTTCCAAGATCTTTTAGAAAAAGCAAAATAACTTTGCCCTTAGACCAATAAAAATTTTTTCCCTTCCTTGTTCCCTCAAAGAATTGGCTGCTGAGACCTTCTAATTATCCTAGAAGGAGATACTCAGTTCTGGGTGCTAAGCTCTTAAGAACAAAGAGCAAGGACTCTGGTTAAGATGGTGAAGCCAGAAGTCATGAAGCAGCTCAGGTTCTCCACATTCACTCCAACAAAGATGTAAAAGGACACCAGTTCAAATTGAGACCAAACACTAAGGAAGTCTCTCTACCCAGTCCAGGACTGCAGAAAAAGATGGCCTCCCAACATTGTACATTAGTGCATTGTTGATAAAGCTATAAATGGCGAATTTTGGCCAGCCATTTTGGAAAGCAATTTGGAACTACACCCCTGTGGATCGCAAACTGAGCACAACTTCCTCCAGCTTGTGTTAAGCGTTAGCCCACCGATTAAAGATGGTCCTCTCTGATGGAATCCCAATAAAGCTGCCTCCAGCCCCAATATTCTAACTGCCTTACAGGCCCCACTGAATAGCAGGCATGTCCTGATTTAACCACACAATCTGGCTTTAACCACACCACAGGCCCCAGACTCAATACAGCCACTGCCCCTAGCCAACAACTGCCTTTAGATCCAATTCACATATTTGAACAGGTATGTTCTTGTACTCCACCACAGTCGCACCATTCCTTGTAACAACAACTTTACTTGCAGCTGCTGTGGGGGTGTAAGACCAAGAACACCAGCACACAAGAGGGCTGCAGGATATTTGATCTGCTTTTCTAAAGGAAAGCAACTTTAGTGGGGTCAACAACCTTACTTTAATAAAATATATATATAAATATATGCATATATTTATATTTATAATTTACTTAGTTCAGGGGAAGAGTCAGCACTTTGAACTTCGAGAAAATACAAACAGAAATTATATAAACACAGCAAATACAAACAGCAAAGACCAACAGACAGGGCTTCCAACTGTCTGACCAAAAGCAAAACATATATAGTTAGCAGAGAGAGAAGCACCAACATCTGGGTTTTTCAAAGCTGGGGGGTTCCTTAACGGCTACCCAGAGTCTCATCTGGCTACATCACACAAATACCCTTCCCATGAGTGATCCCCAAAGCAAAATGCTAACCTCAGAGTATATATACACTTCTTCAGGGTCAGAGGGCATCACAACCCTCGTGACCCAGACTCATGTGACTCAAACTGATGTGACTTAAGCAGGTCACATGGGCCTATTAATGGATGGGAAAGATCTTCACATTAAGCAAAAATACATTAACAATACATCCATTTAGCCCAAGACAGGGCTACAGTACCTAACTATCCATCTTGACCAGACAAGACCACGATAGCTAGCCACCACGACCAGGATGTTTGACCACTGAACCATAGAAGGGACACCGCCCTTATTACCTAATCCCTTAACAAATCCCTCCTGCCTTTTTAATATTCATCATTTCTGTTATGTGATTGCATCTTTACCCTATAAAAATCCATCTTGTTTTCTCCGAAATTGCTGGTTCCTCTTGGAACCTAGCCACTTCTGAGGGCCATCAATCCTCAATAAATGCCTATACTTGAATTAGAGGTGGTCTGACTGAATTCTTTGAGACGGTGCCACCACAACACACCATGAAACCACAACATTGCCATGCTCCCCATCCCGATGACCCTTCCACAAGAACATCTTTTAACATCTTCAAAGCTTCCCAGATTTCAGGAATCAACTTAGTCATTCAGATCAAGGTATCTTATCCAATCAGCTAGCTCTTATAACGTTGACTTCCCAATCTCCTTTTCCTGAAGCTTTCTCCTTCCTTTGTGGTTTGAGCACATGTAAGACCCATATAAACTCACTTGGGGGTGGGGGGAGAGAGTCTCTTCCCATGTATGTGTGGCTTCCTTGCTGGAGGACTCAATAAACTCTAAGACAAGTTCGATAATCTGGGGTCTTGTTATTCCTGCACCACCCACACCCCAAAAGTTACCAAACTCCACACCTACCATATCACAGATTTATACTTCCCTCCACCCACCTACCCAAGAAATAGAATAAGAAAAGACTCTATATGTACAGAAATACTTATAGCAGTGCTTTTTGTGGTAGTGCCAAACAAGAAACAATTGGAGCATAGTTAAACAAATTGTGATATATGAATGCAATAGGATATTATTGTACCATAAAGATATTGTGCCATAAAACAATTTCAGAAGAAACTGGGATGACCTCTATGCAGAGAGAAGTGAGCAGAGGTAGGAGAACACCTCTATAATGCTAATATGAAAGAGAAAAATAACTTTAAAAGACTTAAGAACTATTATGAATGCAATGATAATCCACAAGTCCAAAAGAATGACTCATTTCCTGATGGAGAAAAGACTAATATTTCTGAACATGGCTAATGGAGGAATTTGTTTTGCCAGATTATGTAGATAGGTATTGAGGGCTTTATTTTCCCCAGTTTTTTTCCCCCTTAATTTGCTTTAGGCAAAAGTGGCTATGAGAAGATTATTGGAGGGATAGATTAATTTTAAATGCTTGTTAATTTAAAAAATTAAAATAAACTATTAAAAAATGAAAAAGATCTGGGAATTTTGGTGGACAGCAAACTCAATGCAAGTCATCAGTGTAATGTGGTAATGGAAAAAGCTGTATTAAGAGAAGCATAGTTTAAGGGATGAGGAGATGAAAGTCCTTCTGTATCCTTCATTGTTCAGACCCATTGTGATCACTTCTGGGCACCATAGTTGAAGGACATTGATAAGCTGAATAATGCGTAAAAGACGGTAACTTGGTAAAGAGTCTTCAGTCTGTATCATACAAAGATAATGTTGAAAGGATTGGGAATATTTACCCTGGAGGAGAAGAGGAGAGAGTGGTGGAAAAGGGATTAGATTTAATCTGTTTCAACCTATTGGGCATAACCAAGAACAACGGGCTGAAGTTACAGAAGATCTATTTAGTTCCTAATAATTAAAGGTGTCGAAAAAGAAAAAAAATTGGAATGTGTTACCTCCAGAGGTGGTAAGTGTGATAGGGCAGGCAAAAAAACTTCATTAAGAGAAGCATAGTTTCCAATAATGAAGAGTTGACAGTCCCTCTATATTCACTCACTAGCAGGGGCAGGGCTTCCCTGGAGATCTTCAAGAAGAGGCTACATGGCTATTTGTCAAATATATTATAATTGGGATTCTCAGTCTATAATACCTTTCCAGACTTATTATTCATTGTTCCCCTTCATGTATTCCATGGTCCAGCCAACTGGACCTGCTTGCCATCCCTCACAGGTGACATTTCCCATCTCCATGGAATAAGAAACAGCATGGTGCAGTGAAAAGGTGGCTCTAAAGGCAGAAGATATAGGGTATCCATCCCACCTTTCATGCTTACTACCTGTATACCTTAGGCAAATCACCCCTGTGTGGCAATGTGGGTTCTTCTCTAATGCTATTGACCCAAGCCCCCATACTGGTGTGTTCTTCCAAATATCAGTCACCAGTTATAGTTACTATCATATATCACCAATACCCTCCAATGATTAACATGTTAGTATCCCTCAACCAATTAATATCAATTACTTTTACAAAATGATATATCCTAAGAAGATAAACAAGAAATGCAAACATTTCCCTCAACCCCCAAGGGCACACTCTCTCCTATACCTCCTTAGTCACTAGGGAGAGTGGTCTCAATGTTAGAGTGGCTGGTACAAAACATTCACAAAACTCCACCAAGTTTGCTTCCAAATACAGCCTAGATGATGAATAGATTCAACCAATTGCTTGTAGGATCAGGCATTGTGCCTGTCGGATCAATCCATTACTTGATGGCTGGATCTCTTTCCTTGGGCTGTGCTAAATGACCAGGCTTGGCTACCCACACACATTATGGTGAACTCCTGTCACTGGACCTTTGATGGCTGACTCTTCTGACCTTCTGAAGTTCACAAGGTCCCAGCCTAGTCTTTTACCTCCCTAACACTCCTTCACATAGGAGATGTGAAAGAATCAACAGCAGTGCCATACTCTCATAATTTCAGGTAGGTGTGGATGGGAAGAGTAGGATCTTGGTATTGGTTTTCTTTCCCCACCCAGAGTCTTAGAGCAGTCCCTGACCTCTCACTCAAACATAGCCAACAGGAAAAGTAAGAGAGTCACCTTGGTGTGTTGGCACCTTTTGAACGTATGCCAACTTCCAAATTATCAGCTGATCAAAAGTCCATTTCTTTTCCAGATGACTAAAACATCTAAAATAGCCATATAATACCTTTGGATGCTCCGGAGCCCATGTAAGGACTGAGTCAGGCAAGCACACTATGCATGTTGATGACAGCTACGCTCGGCCAGTTCCCCATTACATTTGTATTAATCTCCAGGGACAGACTTCAAATGTTACAGCACAGAATCCATTCCCCTTCAGAGACAGTTTATTTGCTGAATTCTTAGAAACTGGGTGTCATGTCTGAACAGATACTCAGTGGGAAGAACATCTCTGTCATTAGTGGTACCACAAGTATTGGTAATTCCCTTTAGAGGTGTTCCCTTTATTTGTTCTTTTTGGAGATTTAGGCATTAAAAGTAAATTAAATCAGTACCTCACAATACTTTTAACAGAGTACTCTAACCAAGCATGTTCTTGAGACATGTGGAAGTGGTCTTTGTGGATCACTGATCTTTTTTGGAAACTAAGCCAAGACAATTCAACTCAACGTGTATTTATTAAGCAGTTACTATGTGCCAGGCAAGTAAAATGCTGTTCACTGCTCTTGGTAAGCTATGAAAAGAAATTACTTTTCTCTTTTTTTTTTGTAATATTAACAACAGGTTTATCAAAGTTGTTCCTTTTACATTTACGTGATTATCGGTGCCCTTTGACATTGTGGTTAGCCTAAATAGAGAGTGAGATCAGTGACTTAGTGGATGGAACGCTAGAATTGGAAGTCAGGCAACCTCTGATGCTTGTTAGTTTTGTGACCTTGGGCAAGTCACCTAACCTCTGCCAACCTCAGTTTCTTCCTCTAAAAATGGGGAGAATAATTGTACCTACGTTACAGAGTTGTACTGAGCAGCTCATATGAAATTTCAGGTAGTTATAGATATAAAAACACATGTACATACATTTACACAAATGTGTGTATATAAGGGGTAGCTAGGTTGCACAGTGGATAGAGTGCTAGAGTCAAGAAGACCTCAAACACTTTTTTCATATTTTTATTATTTAATATTTTTAGTTTTCAACATTGATTTCCACAAGATTTTGAGTTTCAAATTTTCTCCCCATTTCTGCCCTCTCTCCAACTCCAAGATGGCATATATTCTGATTGCCCCATTCCCCATTCTGCCCTCCCTTCTGTCATCCCACTCCCCCCACTCCCCCTTTCCCCTTACTTTCTTGTAGGGCAGAATAGATTTCTATACCCCATTGCCTGTATATCTTATTTCCCAGTTGCATGTAAAAACAACTTTTTTTTTGAGCGTTTGTTTTTAGAACTTTGAGTTCCAGGTTCTCTCCCTTCTTCCCTCCCCACCCCCCCCCCCGCTCCTTGAGAAGGCAAGCAATTCAACATAGGTCACACATGTATCATTATGCAAAACACTTCCATAATAGTCATGTTGTGAAAGACTAACTACATTTCCCTCAGTCCTATCCTGTCCCCCTTTATTCAGTTTTCTCCCTTGACCCTGTCCCTTTTCAAAAGTGTTTGCTTTTGATTACCTCCTCCCCTGATTTGCCCTCCCTTCTATCATCCCCCCTGCTCTTATCCTCTTCCCCCCACTCTCCTGTGGGGTAAGATACCCAATTGAGTACGTATATTATTCCCTCCTCAGGTCAAATCTGATAAGAGCAAGATTCACTCATTCCCCCTCACCTGCCCCACATTCCCTTCCAACAGAACTACTTTTTCTTGCCACTTTTGTGTGAGATAATTTACCCCATTCTATCTCTCCCTTTCTCCTCCCAATATCTTCCTTCCTCACCACTTAATTTTATTTTATTTTTTTAGATATCATCCCTTCCTATTCAACTCACCCTGTGCCCTCTGTCTATATATTCCCTTCAACTATCCTAATACTGAGAAAGTTTTCATGAGTTACAAATATCATCTTTCCATGTAGGATTGTAAACAAAACAGTTCAACTTTAGTAAGTCCCTTATGGCTTTTCTTTCTTGTTTACCTTTTCATGCTTCTCTTGAGTCTTGTATTTGAAAGTCAAATTTTCCACTCAGCTCTCGTCTTTTCTTTGAGAAAGCTTGAAAGTCCTCTATTTTATTGAAAATCCATATTTTGTCTTGGAGCATTATACTCAGTTTTGCTGGGTAAGTGATTCTTGGTTTTAATCCTAGCTCCTTTGACTTTCAGAATATCATATTTCAAGCCCTTCAATCCCTTAATATAGAAGCTGCTAGCTCTTGTGTTATTCTGATTGTGTTTCCACAATATTCAAATTGTTTCTTTCTGGCTGCTTGCAATATTTTTTCCTTGACCTGGGAACTCTGAAATTTGGTGACAATATTCCTAGGTGTTTTCTTTTGGGGATCTTATTGAAGAGACGATTGGTGGATTCTTTCAATTTCTGTTTTAACCTCTGGTTCTAGAATATCAGGGCAGTTCTCCTTGGTAATTTCTTGAAAGATGATGTCTAGGCCCTTTTTTTCATCATGGCTTTCAGGTAGTCTAAAAATTTTTAAATTATCTCTCCTGGATCTATTCTCCAGGTCAGTGGTTTTTCCAATGAGATATTTCACATTGTCTTCCATTTTTTCATTCTTTTGGTTCTGTTTTATAATTTCCTGATTTCTCATAAAGTCACTAGCTTCCACATGCTCCAATCTAATTTTTAAGGTAGTATTTTCTTCAGTGGTCTTTTGGACCTCCTTTTCCATTTGACTAATTCTGCCTTTCAAGGCATTCTCCTCATTGGCTTTTTGGAGCTCTTTTGCCATTTGGGCTAGTCTAATTTTTAAGGTGTTATTTTCTTCAATATTTTTTTGGGTCTCCTTTAGCAAGTCATTGACTTGTTTCTCATGATTTTCTTGCAATACTCTCATTTCTGTTCCCAATTTTTCCTCTACTTCTCTTGATTTTCCAAATCCTTTTTGAACTCTTCCATGGCCTGAGACCAATTCATATTTTTCTTAGAGGCTTTTGATGTAGGCTCTTTGACTTTGTTGACTTCTGCTGGCTGTATGTTTTGATCTTCTTTGTCACAAAAAAAGATTCTATAGTCTGAGTCCTTTTATGCTGCCCGTTCATGTTCCCAGTCAACTACTTGACCCTTGAGCTTTTTGTCAGGGTGTGGCTGCCTGTAGAATACAGAATGCTTTGTCCCAAGCTTTAGGGGCCTTGTGCTGCTGTTTTCAGAGCTAATTCTACTCCACAGTCACCGCAAGCTTTGCCACACCAGTGCTCCTCTGCCCCCAAGAACCGCCAACCAGGGCCGTGACCCAGATCCAAGCAGGGCAAAGCAAGAGAACCTTATCTCTGTGCCAGCAAAGCAATCTCTGCACTCCCGCTCTGATCTGCCACTTGATTCCTCCCACCATGTGGGCCAGGGACTCCAGAAGCAGCTGACGCTGGAGCTCTGGAAGCAGTCACAGGAGCTTCCTACTGCTGCCACCGTGCCACCTCCACCACTCCCAGGGCTGGGGCCAGACCACACACTTCTCTCACCCAGATCAAGCAACTTTCTCACTAACCTGCTCTATTGTCTTTCGTGTTTGTGGGTTGTGAAGTCTGGTAACTGTCACAGCTCAGTGATTCAGGGCCCTAGGGCTTGCTTTGCCCAACTCCTTGTCTGATTGGTCCTGGCGTGGCCCATGCTGGGCTGCACTCTGCTCCCAGCATGGTGCAATAGACCCTTCCCAGTGACCATCCAGGCTGTCTTGGGCTGGAGACTTGTTTCCGTCTATTATTTTGTGGGTTCTGTAGTTCTAGAATTTGTTCAGAGCCATTTTTTACAGGTGTTTGGAGGGATTTGGGGGAGAGTTTAAGCAAGGCCCTGTTTTCCAGCCTCCATCTTGGCTCTGCCCCCTCAATTTGACCTCAAACACTTATTAACTGTGTGACCTTGGCAAGTCACTTAACCCTATTTACTTCACTTTCTTCTTCTGTTAAAATTGAGCTGGAGAAAGAAATGACAAACCACTCCAGTATCTTTGCCAGGAAAATCCCAAATGGGGTCGTGGATAGTGGGACATGACTGAAAATGACTGAACAACAAATGACAGTGTGTGTGTGTGTGTGTGTGTGTGTGTGTGTGTACGCACTCACACACATATGTGTATGTATGTACATGTACACACACATGTATGTATATGTGTACATATGCATATATAAAGTGCTTTGCAAACCTTTAAGTAATATATACTTATCTGCTCTTATTATTAGCTATTATTTCAGTACCTATTTTGACTATTTCACCATTGATTAAGGTCTTAGGAACAGCTGAGTGTAATCTAAGGCCTGTTCAGGAATCCCTATTTATTTCACTGTAGTAAGCACTCATCCCAAGAGAAACCTTGTAGTTTTAGGTAGCTGAGTGATAAGAACCAACAATACAAATATGCCACAGAAAACTCCAAGTGGGAATGGCTGCTATGCAGTTTGTAGTTTCCCATGAGGCAAAGGGACCCATCTTTCTTAATTGAATGCAGTCAAATGATTTCTCTGGCCTGAAAAAGAGAATGGGGAGAAGGGGGAGGGTTAGAAACAAAGACCACGGTCTCCTTTTATGAGGGAGCTTCTTCTCCATCTTCTGGACTCTTGGCGAACTGCAGCTATAGACCATCCTGGGATATGGGTCTCTTTTCTAAGGGCCAGGAACAAAGGTAAGTCTAATTAGTGTGGTAGAACCAGACTAAAACCAAAGTCTTAGGGTCAAAGAACTTCAAACTGTGTAAGAACTGGACCTATGAATTCAAAGACATATGGAATTCCCAGATGAGGAAAATTCCTCCTCCAATGAAGGTTAGTGCATTCTTTCCAACTTATAGTTTTAAAAGCTGCCTAGGACACCGAAGGATTAAATGGTTTGCCCATGCTTGGCAGAAGCAGGACTTGAACCCAGGTCTTTCTGACTGTCTACTCACCTAGTCACAGGATTATAGATTTGAGTTGGAAGGCACCTTAAAGGTCATCTCATCTAATCTTCTTTATTTTACAGATGAAGAACAAGGGCCCAGAGAGGTGAAGTGATTTTCTCAACATCACACACATTCATTAATTCAACAAACATTTATTATATGCCTACTGAGTCCAAGGTGGTAGCTAGGTGACTCAGGGGATAGAGGGCTGGGCCTGGAGTTAGGAAGAATTGAGTTCAAACCTGATGAACTGTGTGTCCCTGGGCAAGTCACTTAACCTACGTTTGCCTTGGTTGGTTGTTGTCCTTCATTCTCAAAGAGGACCAATATGACATCACTGTGTTGGAGTCAAGTTACAGTGAGTCCGACTATGGCTGATCAGACCAATGGTGATACCTTTTCATTTGTGAATAAACTGGATTTAAGTGAAGCAGAGTTGCACAAAGTCACAGGCCTTACTCTCTCTTCCAAAGTCACTACAGTACAGTGGCAGTCAGGACAAGTGATTATGGCTGGGGATGCAGTGGATGACCCTGATGTCTTTGATGTCTAACCAAGTTCTAAGTGCTGGAAGAAATTATTCTCATCCACCCATTCTCCTGAAAGAAATCTTCACATGCTTGGGATAGACACTTCCCTAACTCACCAAAGGGTTTGAGGGCCCTCGGTTACCCTCAACCTGGTTTAGCCTGTCATTCTAAATGGTTTATTGGGGTAGGGCCACTGTGCATGCTGCAGCTTCTTGGAGCTACAGGTTGGTGGGCCAGGTAAACAAAGGTAGAAAGCAGTCCTGAAAAGTGTTCAGTAGCCCTCACACCAGGGGTACTAGTCTTCCCTGAACATACCCTACACTGTGTTTGCCCCACTCCACTGGATAAGGAAATAACAAACCACTCTGGTATCTTTGCCAAGAAAATCCCATGAACAGTATTGGTATGCTACGGTCCATGGAGTCACGAAGAGTAGGACACGACTGAACAAACAAACAAACTGAGTCCATGGCATTTTGCTAAGCACAGGAGATACACAGAGTCAATATGACAGCATCTCTACCTTCAGGAAGTTTGCACTCCTGTTGGACACAGGGCAGTAATAGAATGTGACATGGTCATGGAAAAGCATAAATTTGTCTTATATTTGGGAGTGTTGTGGCAAAGGAAGGATACAAATCACCCTTAAAATTTTTAGGTAAGGGGCAGATGGGAAAAGGGATCAGGAAAGGCTTCATAGAGATGGTGTCTAAGCTAAGCTTTGAAGAAATATAAAGAGTCTAAAAAGCAGAGATGCGGCAGTGGGGTGCCACAGTAGTTAAAGCACCAGCCCTGGAGTCAGGAGGACCTGAGTTCAAATCTAGCCTCTGACACTTACTAGCTGTGTGACCCTGGGCAAGTTGCTTAACCTAGATTGCCTCAAACAAATTTTTTTAATTTTTAAATAAAAAAGCAGAGTAGCTGGAACAGAGAGATCATGAAAGGAAGTAATATGCAATGAGGCTGGAAAGGTAGGTTGAGGTCAGATTATGTCAAGTAAAGTAGTTTACTTTTTATCCAACACAGAGCCACCACAAGTATTAAGAAGAGTGACCTAGTCAGAACCACAGATTAGGAAAATTAATTAAGCACAGTGTGAAGGATGAATTATAGAAGGAGAGACCAGAAGCAAAGAGACCAATAGGAGCTTGGGAATAGTCAGGAGTATGCTGATAAATGTTTAACAAGCAGCTCTCCAAAGGGGGAGGGGGGAGATCTGCCACTTTAAGTTTTAATTTACTCTACATTATTAGACAGACAACAAAACAATAAATCAAGTCCTGATTTGTAATGTTTGCTGATAAATTTGATTTAAAAAAAAGAAAGAAGAAAATCAAATTATCAGTATCAAAAGCGAAAAGGGTGAATTCACTACCAATGAAGAGGAAATTAAACCAATAATTTGGAGCGATTTTGCCCAACTGTATGGCAATAAATCTGACAATCTAAGTGAAATGTATGAATATTTACAAAAATATAAATTGCCCAGATTAATAGAAGAGGAAGTAAAATCCTTAAATAACACCATTTTAGGGGGCAGCTAGGTGGCCCAGTGAGCACTGGCTCCGGAGTCAGGAGGACCTGAGTTCAAATCTGGCCTCAGACACTTGACACACTTACTAGCTGTGTGACCTTGGGCAAGTCACTTAACCCCAGTTGCCCTGCCTCACCCCCTCCCCAAAAAATACAAAAAAGATAAATAATACCATTTTAGAAAAAGAAATTGAACCAGTCATCAATGAACTCCTTAAGAAAAAAGTCTCCAGGGCCAGCTGGATTTACAAGTGAATTCTACCAAATATTTAAAAAACAATTAATTTCACTACTACATAAACTATTTGGGAAACTAGGCAAAGAAGGAGTCCTACTAAATTCTTTTTAATGACACAAATACGGCTGCTGATATCTAAACCAGGAAGAGCCAAAACACAGGAAGAAAATTATAGACCATTTTCCCTAATGAATGTTAATGCAAAAATTAAAAAATTGTATATTGGCAAAGGGATTATAGCAATTTATCATGAAGATAATACACTATGACCAGGTAGAATTTATGCCGGGAATGCAAGGCTGGTTCAATATTAGGCAAGCTGTCAGCATAATTGACCATATCAATAACAAAACTAACAGAAATCATATCATCATCACAATAGATGCAGGAAAAGCTTTTGACAAAATACAATACCCATTCCTATTAAAAATACTAGAGAGTATAGGAATAAATGGAATCTTCCTTAAAATGATAAGTAGCATCTATCTAAAGCCAACAGCAAGCATTATATGTAATGGGAATAAGTTAGAAGCATCTCTAATATGATCAGGGGTGAAACAAGGATGTCCATTATCACCACTGTTATTCAATATTGTACTAAAAATGTTAGCTTTATCAATAAGAGAAGAAAAAGAATTTGAAGGAATTAGAACAGTAAATGAGAAAACAATACTATCCTTCTTTGCCAATGATGTGATGGTATATTTAGAGAATCCTAGAGAATTAACTAAAAAACAACTTGAAATAATTAACAACATTACCAAAGTTGCAGGATATAAAATAAACCCATATAAATCACTGGCATTTCTATATATTACCAACAAAGCCCAGCAGCAAGAGATGGAAAGAGAAATTCTATTTAAAATAATTGTAGACAGTATAAAATATTTGAGAGTCTACCTGCTGAGACAAACCCAGGAACAATATGAACACAATTACAAAACACTTTTCACACAAATAAAGTCAGATCTAAACAACTGGGAAAATATCAGTAGCTCATGGATAGGCCAAGCTAATGTAAAAAAATGATAATCTAAACTAAATTAATTTGCTTATTCAGTGCCATAACAATCAAACTACCAAAAATTATTTTATGAAGCTAGAAAAAATAATTACAAAATTCATCTGGAAGAGCAAAAGGTCAAGAATATCAAAGGAATTAATAGAAAAAAATGCAAAGGAAGGTGGCCTAGGCCTACCAGATCTAAAACTACATTACAAAGTGTCAATCATCAAAACTATTTGGTATTGGCTAAGAAACAGAGTGGAGGATCAGTGGAATAAGTTAGGTACACACAACACAGTAGTAAATGACTAAGTAATCTACTGCTTGATAAACCCCGAAACTCAGGCTTTGGGGATAAGAACTCACTATTTGACAAAAACTGCTGGGAAAACTGGAAAATAGTATGGCAAAAACTAGGCATAGACCAACATCTCACACCCTATACCAAGAGAAAGTCAAAATGGGTACATGATTTAGATATAAGGGATAATACCATAAGCAAACTAGGAGAGTAAGGAATAGTTTATCTGACAGATCTATAGAGAAGGTAAGAATCTGTGACCAAGAAAGACATAGAGAATAATATAAAATGCAAAATGGATAATTTTGATTACATTAAATTAAAAAGTTTTTGTAGAAATAAAACCAGAGCAACCAAGATTAGAAGGAAAAGCAGAAAGCTGGGGAAACAAATTTAAGTTAGTGTTTCTGATAAAGACCCCATTTCTAAAATATATGGAGAATTGGGTCAAATTTATAAGAATACAAGTCATGCCCCAACTGATAAATGGTCAAAGGATATGAACAGGCAGTTTTCAGATGAAGAAATTAAAGCTTTCTGTAATCATACGAAAAATGCTCTAAATCACTATTGATGAGAAAAATGCAAATTGAAACAACTCTGAGGTACCACTTTACACCTATCAGACTGACTAATATGACAGAAAAGGAAAATGATAAATGTTGGAGAAGATGTGGGAAAATTCGGACACAAATGCATTGTTGGTGGAATTTTGAATTGATCCAACCATTCTGGAGAGCAATTTGGAACTCTGCCCAAAGGGCTATAAAAATGTGCATACCCTCTGATCCAGAAATACCAAAAGAGATCATAAAAAAGGGAAAAAATACCCACATGTACAAAAATATTTCTAGTGGCTCCTTTTGTGGTGGTCAAGAATTGGAAATTGAGGGGATGCCCATCAATTGGGGAATGATTGAACAAGTTATGGTATATGAATGCAATGGAATAGCATTATTCTATAAGAAATGATGAGCAGGTGGATTTTAGAAAAACCTGGAAAGACTTACATGAACTGATGCTGAGTAAAGTGAGCAGAACCAGGACAACATTGTACACAGTAACAGCAACATTTTGAGATGACCAACTTTGATAGACTTAGCTCTTCTCAGCAATATAGTGATCTTAGACAATTCCAAAAGACTCGTGATGGAAAATGCCATCCACATCCAGATTAAGAACTATGGAGTCTGAATATAGATTGAAGGATACTATTCTCTCTCTGGGAAGCTAGGTGGTGCAGTGGATAGAGTGCAGGGCCTGAAGGCAGGAAGACTTGAGTTCAAAACTAGCCTCAGACACTTATTAACTGCATGACCCTCGGCAATTCACTTAACCTGTTTGCCTCAGTTTCCTCATCTGTAAAATGAGCTGGAGAAGGAAATGGCAAACCACTCCAGTATCTCTGCCAAGAAAACCCCAAATGGGGTCATGAAGAGTTGGATACAACTGAACTAGAACAAATGGTTTTTTTAAAGTAAATATATACTATGTACTTATATATTTACATACAATTTAATGGCCCTTCCTGTTTGATTTTAACATTACTGGCTTAGTGGATAGAATGCTGAACTGAAGACAGGAAGACCTGAGACCATTGTAAATATATAAGTACCTAGCTTCCCATAGAAAACCACATATTAACATTAACAATGTTCTGTTGCATTTTTATCTATTCTATTAAATAGTTCTCAATTATATTTTAATCTGATTGCTCCTCCTCTCCCCACACCTCACACATTTGACACCTCAGCAATAAGCTGTTTGCATGTACTGACCTGCAAGTTAGACACAGCAAGGTCACTCAGACAGAGCTAGACCTGGAAGCCAGGTGTCCTCAAATCACAGTCCTTGGGTTTTCCCCCACCCCCAAGGAAAGCTAGTCTTAGAAGTTCTGCTCTGTATTTATCCAATAGAGACTTATTTATGTTTATGTTGCTTCTAGTGCTGGAATGTCAATTCCTGTAGGTCGTGAGGCAGCTGGGTGGTTCAGCAGATAAGAGTGAGCCTCCTCAAGTCAGAAAAACCTGAGCTCAAATTTCAACTGCGACATTTACTAGCCATGTGACCTTGGGCAAGTCATTTGACCTGCTTCCTCATCTATAAAATGGGGATAATAATAGCAACCACCTCCCACGGTTATTACAAGGCTCAAATGAGATCATATTTGCAAAGTGTTTGCAAATCTTAAAGTGTTACAAAAATGCTAAATATTATTATTCTTTTTATTTATCTCCCCACCACTTAGCACAGGGCCTAGCCCATATCGTTTGCTGTTGCTGAGTCTTTCCAGTACTGTCCAACACTTTGCAACGCCATTCGGGGTTTTCTTGGCAAAGGTACTGGAGTAGTTTGCAATTCCCTTCTCCGGGCCACTTTACAGATGAAGAAACTGAGAGACTCACCCAGGGTCACACAGCTGGTAAGTGTCTGAGGCCAGGTTTGCACTCTGGCCCATATCGATGAAGAAGAAGTTAAGCTTCTTAGGATGTGTCAGCGCTCTCATTCACAACATGGTGCCAGAGCCAGCAAGGAATGCAGAAGAAATTCAGAAAACACAAGAAGGAGAAGTAGGTGGCAAGATTGTCCTAGGTTTTGATGGTCACTCCAGATTTGAGGCTGAAGGAATATCTGAGGGGAAGGAAGAAGAGGCAGAGGAAAATTACACGGGATAGAGACAAGGCTCACTCAGTCTGCTCAGGTGACTTGCATGGTTGTGGTGGTTGCTGTCACTGTTTGTCCTTTGTTCTCAAAGAGGACCATGACATTAGGGAGGTGATGCCATGACTTGCAAGTGAATCAGATTTAAGGGAGGGAGGTGTGCAAAGTCACCAGCCTCATTTTTTCCTCCTGAGCTATCTGGGTCCAGCAGCAAGACATAGATCAGGACAACTGGAGATGGCCCCAGATACAGCCTTTTCAAGCTACAGTCTTTCCCCAGGTAGGATGGGCAAGAAAGAAAGTGACGAGTGAGTTCAGCATGAGCATGGTAGGGTTTAAGGAAGGGTCACATTCAAGAAATTCTAAATTTTCTAATAACCTCAACAAAAGACAGTAGCAAAATAAGGAAAGAGGCTCAGATAGTAAAGAAAAGCCACAAGATCAGGGATGGAAGCATTTTCTCCACCCTTCTCACTTTAGAGGCAGAAATAAAGACTCAGAGAATGGAAAGGACTTTCCTTGATGTCACACAACTAGCAAGTAGTAGACCTAAGGTGTCCTGTCTGATTCCCTGTTTCTCTATGCAGCCTCACTGGACATCAGGAGGAGGAGAGCTAGGAGGTGGGTGGCCATTGACCAATAATTCATTTTCTCTGGCATATGCAGAGGTGAGGAATTTGGAGACCCCCACGAATCTGAAGTGAGTCATGAATTTAAAGCTGGATGGGACTTAGGTCACATTTTCCACCCCTACCCCATTTTACAGATGAGGAAACTGAGGCCCAGAGAATTTAAGTGACTTGCCCAGGGTCACTCAGACTTATAACTAGAACCAAAATTTGAACCCGCACTCTGACTCCAAAACTGGCATTCTCTGCACTGTGTGGTCTACTTAACTCAGAGCCCTCTTCCTCTTCTCCCTCCCCCACCTACATTTTTCATGGAATATTGTCTTTGGAACATTCTGTTTAGAAGTTTGCTTTTGTTGTCCCATCTCCCAGAACATTGCATTCTAAGGCTCCTTTAGAAAAGCTGGATTCAGTGGTTGCATACAATATCAGATTCAATCACTGTATCAGTTGTTTGGAGCTTAAATTTTTTTTTCCTTTGTTACAAGGGACTCTGCCTCTGTGTGTGTGTATGTGTGTGTGTATGTATGTGTGTGTGTGTGTGTGTGTGTGTGTATCAAGATGACTAGTGTAGATTTTTTTTTAAAAGAGTGATAAAACTTGGTTCAGGCCAAGGTGGGGGGGGGGGGCGCTTCTGGGAAATACATATTTCTCTCTCCTTTTAATTCAAGTGGACCCAAATCAGATCACTGAGACCAGCTTACCTAACCAGATTACTCCTAAGAACAGGGAAAGTCAGCTGGAGAGCCTTTGTTCCAGGTCTCCTAATTCCTGGAATCCATTTTTTTCTTTTTGGTGGAACTTGGGTGCTTTGGAGTGAGGGTTTCCCTCCCTTCCTCCCTCAGTGTGAAACAGCTAAAGTCCTTTCTTATAATCCTGTGGTGACTCATATCAGAAAAACATCAAAATACACATCAGAAAAACTTCAATCTACTGATCTACTGCAGGTAGGTGACTCAGTGGATAGAGCACTGGGCCTGGAGTCAGGAAGACTTTGAGTTCAAATCCAGCCTCAGACACTTACTAGCTGTGTGACCCTGGCCAATTCACTTAAACCTGTTGACCTCAGTTTCCTCATCTGTAAAATGAGCTGGAGAGGGAAATGGCAAACCACTCTAGTATCTTTACCCAAAAAACCCCAAATGGGATCACAAAGATTCCAACATGACTGAAAAATGACTAAACAATAAAAACATATCTCTTAGGTGTGGAAGGTGCATTTCAAACCTCGGATCTTCCTGACTCCAAGTCCAACAAGCAACAGGAAGCAACAGAAAGAGCCCTGATCCGGGAGTCAAGAGTTCTGACTTCTCCCAGCTCCCAGGCACTCCATTGATTTAGGATACTAGACAAATTGCTTCTAGATCTGGGCAGTTTCCTTTTCTGTAAAAAGGAGAAAGTTGGGCAAAATACCTGTTATTCTATGAGACTGAATGTTTTCTCTTCTTAATCTCATAAAATGTTAGATTTAGAAGAAATTTTAACCATTACTTAGTTGCACGTCCCCATTTTACAGATGAAGGAACTGAAGCCAAGCTTAAAGAATCAGAGATCTAGAACTGGAATTTGTTGCTGTTGTTGTTCAATCATTTCAGTCGTGTCCAACTCTTTGTGACCCCATTTGGGGTTTTCTTGGCAAAGATACTTGAGCAGTTTGCCATTTCCTTCTCCAGCTCATTTTATAGATGAGGAAACTGAGGCAAACAGAGTTATGGGACTTGCCCAGGGTTAGTAAGTGTCTGAAGCCAGATTTGAACTCAGGAAGATGAGTCTTCCAAGACTGGTGCTCTATCCACTGCTCCACCTCCCTGCCCTAGAACTGGGATTAAAAGTCCAATGAAATCACACAGGAGTAGCCAGTGGCACAGTCAGAGTTTGAACCCAGGACCTTTGACTCTAATTCCAGCAAGTTTTTCTTCTACACCATCTGTTTTCATGTGGCTAAAACAACTTAGCCAAACCAATAAGTGGAAGAGCTTCTATTCCCGAGTGGATGGTCCTTTCCATCTACATCAATGCAATAACCATCCCTGCCATTTTGTACCGTAAGAAATTATGGATCTCTGCTATATTCCTCCCCTAAATTCTATAGGCTGAGAAACAGAACCTCTTATTTCCTGTTCTGGTGCTGACCTTGCAACCTTGGGAAGGGGCTTTACCACTGTGGTAGAAATATCCAGTATTCTGTTTGGGGCACAAATCTGTCAGAGACAAATTTATTAACTTGCTTGCATTTGTGCTGAGAGAAAAGAGGAATAATACAATGAGAAAGAGATCCATCCTGATTTTTTTGAAAATCACTGACTAAACTGTTTTCTCCTTACAATTTAGAGGATATAGGAACCAAGATAAAATTCTACAAGCAAGATTAAACAGTGCTACAAAAAAGAAATCATCAGTGTTTTGTTATTGCTTTAAGAAACAGAGGTCAATTGGTGCAACAGTTTAGTTATGCAAAATACAGAAACAAAAGAACATGGTAGTCTAGAGTTCGAAAAACTCCCAAACTCCAGCTTCTGAGGCAAGAACTCACAAGGTGACAAAAACTCCCAGGAAAACAGGAAAGCAGTCTGGCAGAAATTAGATTTAAATCAGCCTCTCATGCCATATACCAAGATAAGTTCCAAAAGAATGCATGACTTAGACATAAAGAGTGACATCATAAATAAATTAAAGAAGTAATGAAAAAATTACCTTTCACATCTATGGTTTAGGAGGAAATTTCATGACCAAATAAGAGATGGAGAGAGATACAGAAGACAAAATGGACAAATTTAATTACCGAAAATTTTAAAGTTTATGCATAAACAAAATTAATGCAGTTGACATTAGACTAGAAACATAACTGGGGGAAGTATTTGTAGCAAGTTTCTCTTATAAAGGTCAAATTTCCAAAATAAATAAAGAGCCGATTCCAATTTATAAGAATGAGCCATTGCCCAATTGATAAGTTGTCAAAGGATATAAATAGGCAATTTTCTAAGAAAGAAATCCAAACTACCAATAGCCATATGAAAAAAATGCTCCAAATTACTAATAATTAGAGAACACAATGTGAAATCCCACCTTACACCCATCATATTGTCAAAGTTGGCAAAAAAAGAAAATGCCAAATGCTGAAAGGGCTCAGAGAAGACAGGTATACTGAAACTACCACTAAGGCTATAGCCCAAAGAAATCAAAGAAAGAGAGGAAAGATGCATATATACAAAAATATTTATAGCAGCTCTTTTTTTGTGGTGACAAAAAACAAGAAACTAAGGGGATGTCCATCAATTGGGGAATGAAAGGACAAACTATAGTATATGAATGTGATGGAATAGTATTGATCAGTAAATCTGATCAGTAAATGATCAGAAAGGGATAGTTTCAGGGAAACCTGGGAATCCTTGGATGAACTGATGCAGAATGAAATGAGCAGAACCAGGAGAATAATTTATACAAGAACATTATAAAGATAAACAGCTTTGAAAGTCTTAGGAGCCCTGAGCAACACAATGAGGAAACAGAATTCCAAAGAGCTAATGATGAAACCACTGCAAGAATTTGTTTTGCTTGATTGTGAATATTTTCACAAAAATGTGGCATTTCTTTTTTTTTTCCAAAGGGAGTGGGTAGAAGGAAGAGAAATCAATTTTTCTTAATTGAGCTTTTTTAGTTTAGTTTTTAATTAATAGGAGGTAACAGTTTTGATTCATCAGAAAGTATTAGTCATCTAATTTTGAGGGCACCTTGGAAAAACATTTACATAAAACCATTCAACTCCTTTTTAACCACTCCCTGTAAGTATTCTCCTTTCCAATAAGTCAAAGGTGGGGTGGATGGGGTATGAAAGGAGGACTAGCACCTCTGTGTGAGGGCTTTGCAAGTCCTTTTTAGGTCTGCTTATTCACCTTGGGGTCTACCTGGCATTCAACTCTCACCTGTGATTCCAAGAAGCTGTAGCATAGGCAGTGGTCACACCCCAGTAAACTATCTCAGCAGATGGGCTAAACCAGCTTGAATGTAACCAATAGTCCTCAAACCTATTACGGAGTTAGGGGGTATCTACCCCAAGCATGTGACGACTTCCCCTAGCAGAATGGGTAGATGAGAACAATTAACAATGACCATGAAGGCAGCTGAAGCAAGCACTGTGGAGCTCTTAGAGCTTGGTCAGACACTACAGTCATTCCCTGCACCCTAAAGACCACTGGATTTCCATGACTCTGAAAGAGAGTGAGGCTTTGTGCAACTCTGTCTCGCTTAAAACCAGTCCGCACACAAGTCAAGTCATCCTTCTGTCTTCTTGGCTGTCTTCAAAAAAAGACAAACAAGTTAAAAATACTTCTAGCAAGTCAGAGATACTTCCATTATTTAAATTATTTGTTATGTTATTATTATAATTATTCTATTATTTAAATGTATTAAATCTATTATTTAAGTTAAATCTTTTATTTAAATTATTTTTAAAAGTTCTTGCCCTTAGTCTGATTGTTACCCTAATCAGGGAAGAGTCCTTCCTGAACTGATCAAGGCTCTCCCTTTAGGAAACTAGTTAAGCCTTGGTTAAGAATGATGAAAAATACCTTTGACCCAGCAAAACCACTTCTAGGGCTGTATCCCAAAGAGATCATACAAATGGGAAAAGGACCCACATGTACAAAAATATTTATAGCAGCTCTTTTTGTGGTAGCCAAGAATTGGAAATTGAGGGGATGGCCATCAATCGGGGAATGGCTGAAAAAGTTGTGATATATGAATGTAACGGAATACTATTGTGCTATAAGAAATGATGAGCAGGTGGACTTCAGAAAAACCTGGAAAGACTTATGTGAACTGATGTTGAGTGAAGTGAGAAGAACCAAGAGAACATTGTACACAGGAACAGCCAGCACATCATACAATGACTAACTTTGATAGACTTAGCTCTTCTCAGCAATGCAAGGATCTAAGACAACTCCAAAAGACTCATGATGGAAAATGCTGCTCACATCCAGAGAAAGAACTTTGGAGTCTGAATGCAGATTGAAGCAGACTATTTGCTCTCCTTTTCTTTTGTTGTTTTGTTTTTTTTTCTTTCTCATGGTTGCTCCCATTCATTCTAATTCTTCTTTACAACATGGCTGATGTGAAAATATGTTTAACAAGAATGTATATGTAGAGTCTACATCAGATTGCACATCATCTTGGGGACGGGAAAATGGAAAGAGGTGGAGAAAATTTAAAATTCAAAAGCTTATGGAAGTGAATGTTGAAAACTAAAAATAAATTAATTTTTAAAAAAAGAATGATGACAAAGTTCAACTCACACCTTTTTTTTTCAGAATTTATAGGCACAGAAAGGTTTCTAATTCAGACTGGACCAAGGACTTTAGAGTAAAGTACTGAGAAAATAAAATTTCTTAATGTTTCTAATAGTGGGAATGGAAGGGGAAGTTTTCCACACCTATGTAAAATGAAGGTGTTCATTCCTTCCCTTCCCTATTGTACCCAGATTTCAGGATTAATAGGAATGTCACTACTGCTTGGTTCTTCACTTCTTTATCCTCATTCAACATTAGTATTTCTTGGGAAATAATTGCCCTAAGACAGTTAATTAGCATGGGGAAAGGAGATGAAATATCTTCCTTTCTGAGTAATCCTGGAACTGAAAATCAGTTTATTTTTCAATTAATGATGAATAAGAGCATACTTTTTGTGAAATTTATATCTGGTGGGATGCCAAAGAATTCATCACTAAGGGGGCAGCTGGTTAAGGAATCTCTCCATGTTAGCTGTGATAGTCCTTGGAAAACAGATTCAGTCTGTTGCTGGGTCATACTCAAAGCTTTTCCAGCCTGGTCAAACCTGATACAACCTGGTACAGCTTTTGAAAACCTAAGGCCACTTCTTTGGTAAAGGTACCATCGCTGCAGCCTCATGAAATTGGCAGTCCCTGCCTTTTCTCCTCCTGACTCACCACCACTTGCTCTCACCAAGGAATAAGTTGGTCAGGAAGCTGCCCTACTGCTATGGCATTCAAAGACACTGGCAAGACACTTGGGGAGCCCAAAGTGGCCATTCACCGGATCCAGATCACCCTCACCAGCCCCAATGTGAAAGCACTCGAGAAAGTTCTAACTAGAGGAGCCAAAGAAAAGACCTTGAAAGTGAAGGGACCTATTTGAAAGCCCACTAAGACACTTTGGATCACACCTAGAAAAACTCCTTTCAAGGAAGGTTCAAAGACCTGGGATTGGTTCCAGATGAGAATCCACAAATGCCTCATTGATTTGCAGTCCTGAAATTGCTAAACAAATCACTTCTATCAGCATTGAACCAGGTGTAGAAGTTGAAGTCACCATTGCAGATGCCTAATCAATCATCTCTTTTAATAAATTGATTGCAACTATTAAAAAAAAAACCAACTTGTGTGGCAGAAGATCTCCATGAGCAGGAATGGATGTCATATTTTGTATTATTGGAAGAGATACACAAATTCATGAAATGATAGACCCATTGAGTCTTTGAGAACTTGGTAGTCCTTGGTTTCCATCTATTGGCCCTATTAAAGCTGCTGTTAAATTGCCAAGCTGTAATTTCTTCTAAAATCCAGCTACTACAAGAAACCTGCTCAGTCTTTGATCTTAGATCAAATAACTATATACCTGGATTGAACTGACATGAACATGAGATGTAAGTTATAAATCTTTTGTTGTTGTTCATTTGTGTCCAACCCTTTGGGACCCCATTTGGGGTTTCCTTGGCAAAGATACGGTAGTAGTTTGTCATTCCCTTCTCTAGCTGCTCATCAGCTAGAGAATTGAACTCCCTTCTGAGATTATCCCAATTTATCCCCTACTCTTTACATGTTGCCTCTTCTATTAGACTGTGAGTTCCTCAAAGTTAGAGGCCATTTTTTGCCTTTTTTTGAATCCTGAGTGCTGAGTATGATGCCTGGCATGTAGTAGGTGCTTAACAAATGCTTGTTAATTTGACTTATCCTGACTTTCCCTTCCTCAAATCATCTGTTATCAAGGAAGACAACTTGGCCAAAAGATGGGAAGGAGAGAGTAGAAAGAATTTTTTTAATTTTAAAAATTATAATTGCAATAACTGGGCAACAAGTCAAGTACAGCAGAGTCGGATCTTACAAAGGATTATGTTCTAAAGTTAGCACATATGGTAAGAATTATGTAGAGTCAAAACAGCCTTGAAAATCCCTTAAATCTCCCATAAAGTACAGTGTAATCTCTTTAAACAGTTGTAGCTGGAAAGAGGTTAGACCGGTCTCTTTAAAAGATGGCAGTCTGAATCAGAGGTCACTTGTGTCTGAGATCATTGTTATGGAAACAGTTGGATATAAATCTTATTTTTTCAGCAATAAGTCATAGGTAGCAATAAGCTACTCAAATGAGGAAAATAAAAATACATTTTAAAAAACCTGCTATACAAGAAAAGACCCAAGATGATCAGGAAGGAAAAAATCCCTTGAAAGGATGCATACACATGAATGCAGGTACATAACTGTTTCTTCTTCCTGCTTCACCATGAGACAAGAGAAGTCCAAAGGAATCCAGTAGGTGTCTTCTAGCTGCCCAGGAATGCTAGGAAGGTTAGCTAAATCTGTGCCTCTCATTAGCTTCATTAGCCTAAAGTGAATAAAAATTTGTTGGTATGATAGAGAGGAGCTTCCAGAATAGCTGGTATGATGTGCATACTATGTATGAGAGGTTCATAGTGTTAGGTAACAACTGAGACTAATTAAGGGAACAGTACAGTGGATAGACTGTCAGCCCTGGTGTCAGGAGGACCTGAGTTCAAATCTAGCCTCACACTTACTAACTGTGTGATCCTGGGAAAGTCACTTAACCCTGTTTGCCTTAGTTTCCTCATCTGAAAAATAAGCTGGAGAAAGGAAATGGCAAACCACTCCCGTATCTTTGCCAAGAAAACCCCAAATGGGTCCCAAAGGGTTGGACATAACTGAACAACAACAAAAGATTTATAACTTGCATCTCATGTTCATGTCAGTTCAATTCAGGTACACTTATTGGATGTAATAGTAGGTTTATCACCAGTGTGATTTAAATTGTTTCTCTCTTCCTCTCTGTTGCTCTCTCCTTCTTTCTTTCCCACTCTCTCCTTCCCTCTTTTTCATCCTCCTTCCCTTTCCCTTCTCTGTCTCCTTGTCTTCCCACCTTCTCCCTCCATCTCTCCATCTGTCTTAACAATCTGATTGCCTCTCTCTGTCTCTCTTCCTTCCTCCCTCCCCCTGCTCTTTCTCTTCCCTCCTCTTTCTTTCTCCTCTCAGCCTCTTCCATCTCTGTTTCCCTCTCTCTCCCCTGCCCCAGAACTCAAGAAATTATAGTTAAATTCCTCTAAACTAATTTCATGTGACTTCATTATAATAAAAAAAATTCTGATGATTTCCAAAGGCTCTGTCATCTCATCCCTGTGGGAATTCTTTCCTAAAATACATATGCAAACTAATCTATGCCTGCCCATCCCACATGTCTGACCATAGTCCCTTACCTCCCTTCAGTGTTGGCGGGGAGGAGGTCCTCCTTCTAGTTCTCTTATCATTCCAAGGCTACCAATCCCATACATTTAATCTGTGCCCAGCCCATCTATTGCTTTTGTTTTCTGGCTAATCCATTTTTCTAATAAAGTTTTCATTTCATTTATAGTGAAAATATTCATTAACATTCTTAAAGCAAATGTCAGTTGATGTCTCCTCAGTTCCAGCAGCTCCCTGTTGCCTCTAGGTTATACAAACCTCTTGGTTTGGTATTTTAATCCTTTCCACAGTCTGGCTCTACCTTTCAGTCAGTCAGTCAATCCCCAAAGTTAATAAAGAATTCTTAATTGCCAACTAATGGCCCTTTCTCAGTCCTCATCTTTCTTGACCTCTCTGCAGCCTTCAGCACTTACACTGTGGACAACCCTCTTGTCCTTGACTCTCTCTCTGTTCTCCTTCTACCCATCTGACCTCTTCTTCTCTGTCTCCTTTGCTGGATCTTCATCCAAGTCACAGTGACTAATGATGGGTGTACCACAGGGCTCCCTTCTTCTCTTCTCCCTCTATTCTTTTTCATTTGGCAATCTTATCATCTCTATACTGATGATTCTCTAATCTACTTATCCAGCCCTAAGCTCTCTTCTAATCTCCAGTCTTGCCTCTCCAACTGCCTATTAGACAACTCAGACTGTATGTCCCATAGTCATA